>NC_044031.1:90568907-90881361 GCF_901765095.1 Microcaecilia unicolor
TTATAGTGCAACAATATGAACCTTCCCATATGTGAAAATCATCTGAGAAAGTTGTTTTTGTGTTCTTTTAGTTAGACCATTACACTTGGCTGAGACTCATAACAGCTTTTTCTGCTGTTGGCTCTTTGTTTCTCTCCTGGTTGATATTCATCAAGAAGCAGATTTCCTGTATCTTTGAAAAATATTCTTTGTTCAGGCATTTTTGATTAGTCATTAATAGTAATTATTATATTATTGTTTGTTGTATATTGTTTTCATATGTTTTGCTGTATTCTATGTTTATTTTTGGAAGCCATGAAGAGCAAAGGATTTGGACTAATGGTCTAAAACTAATCTAAATACATAAATAGAGGTCTGTACCAGAACTTAACAAACTGGTAATCTCACAGGACTTGTTCCAGTAGCATTCATCACTATCAGGGTCATCTCAAAGGGTTGTGGAACCTAGAGCCATCTTTTGCTTTTGTGCTCTCATCATGGGGACAATGTTGCAGTATGAACTGTGCAGCTGTAAGTGGAGGAGTAGCCTAATGGTTAGTGCAGTGGGCTTTGATCCTGGTGACCTGGGCTCAAGTCCCACTGTAGCTCCTTTTGACCTTGGGCAAGTCACCTAACTCTCCATTGCTTCAGGTACAAAAAAAAACAGAGAAAGTACCTGTATATAATGTGTACAATGCTGCTTACGTCTAATAGCGCTACAGAAATGATTAGTAGTAGTAGAATGACCCATGCTGAAATTAAGCTGCCATGAGTGGGCAGTAACTAGGGTTCTGCTAATCCAACTTCTTTTTGTGTCTGTTGTTTCTCACAGATCATTCCCTTAACTTCCTAACTTCCTCAAAATTGGCGTACTTCAAGAAAACTGAAAAGTACAAAAAAGAATTTGTAGTTAAGATGATCAAACTCTTAAAAGCTAGTTATAGATGCATTAAGTTGGTCCTTTTATTTTCCTTCCACAGCTTCTTCTTTGGCTTGCAGTGGCAGCTGTTCTCCCACCTGCCTGAAGGAAGCAGCTCTTCACTGGAGTGAACCCGATTTCTCTTGGGCTTGTCCAGTTATGGTGCTATTTCATTGACCTGGACCTGACTCCTCTCTTTCCAAATGTCAATACTTTGCCAGTCTGTACCTGACATCTCTCTCACCTGCCTCATGATAGCTTTGTTGCTTTGCTCCTTAATCTTCTCTTATCTGCTACCCAACGCTTCTCTTCTGGATGAGAGTGTCAGATGATAAATTGTGAGGCACTTGGGTAACCAGGCAATGGCATACAGGATTTTCTAGCCTTACCCCAGACCATCTCTCACATCCTATTACTACTATTATTACTACTACTACTACTACTACTACTACTACTACTACTACTACTACTATTTCTTATTTTTATGACACTATAAGAGACAAACCCTTCTCAGTAGAACTTTCAGTCAAGACAAGCATACACAACAAATGATTTGTACATCCTCAGCTTAATGGACTTTACTATTTTTCAAGCAGAATCCATTTTGGATTCAATGGGGCTATGCTCAATTTACACCACAAATCCTATGGGATAGAAAAGTACTTACTATGCCTTAAGTGTAACTTGGCTTGAGCACAGGTTTGGAAGAATGAATACATAAGAACAGCCATATTGAGTCAGACCAATGGCCAATCTAGCCCAGTATCCTGCTTTCAACAGTAGCTAATCCAGGACACAAGTACCTGGCAGAAACCCAAATAGCAGCAACCCCAAGACTGACACTTTCTAAATAGCTTTCCTAAATACACTACTTATCACAAATTAACTCCATCCAAATTACAACTGTTTCTGAAAAGTAAACCATTCATTATCACAGTATATCCCCAGCCTTCTGCTCAGCATCAGGGGCTTCCTGCTCTAGATAAAAAGGGCCTCTGTTAACATATCCATTGGTTGCTATTCTCATTATATATCACATAGAGGGGCATAATCGAATGAAAACGTCTATCTCCATGGGCGTTTATCTCCGAGAACGGGTCCGTGAAGGGGCGGACCGAACCGTATTTTTGAAAAAAAAATAGACGCCCATGTTTTATTCGACAATTTGTGAGCTGGGCGTTTTTGTTTTTCAGCGATAAGGGAAAATGAAAGCGCCCAGCTCAAAAACGAATAAATCCAAGGCATTTGTTCATGGGAGGGGCCAGGATTCGTAGTGCACTGGTCCCCCTCACATGCCAGAACACCAACCGAGCACCCTAGGGGGCACTTTTACAAAAACAAAAAAAAAGGTAAAAGAGCTCCCAGGTGCATAGCACCCTTCCCTTGTGTGTTGAGCCCCCCAAATCCCCCTCAAACCCCACTGCCCACAAGTCTACACCATTACTATAGCCCTAAGGGGTGAAGGGGGGCACCTACATGTGGGTACAGTGGGTTTGGGGGGTTGGACGACTAATAAGCATTAAGCAGCACAATTGTAACAGGTAGGGGGGGATCGGCCTGGGTCCACCTGCCTGAAGTCCACTGCACTCCCTAACAACTGCTCCAGGGACCTGCATACTGCTGCCAGGGAGGTGGGTATGACATTTGAGGGTGAAAATAAACAGTTGTGAAACATCATTCTTTTTGTGGTGGGAGGGGGTTAGTGACCACTGGGGGAGTCAGGGGAGGTCATCCCCGATTCCCTCTGGGGGTAATCTGGTCATTTAGGGCACTTTTTGGGGCCTTATTCGTGAAAAAAACAGGGTCCAGGAAAAGTGCCCTAAATTCTAGCTACAAACGCATACTTTTTTTCCATTATCGGCGAAAGGCGCCCATCTCTGTTCGGGTGATAACCATGCCCCAGTCCCGCCTTCACCATGCCTCCGACACGCCCCCGTCAACTTTGTATGCTTCTGCGATGGAGTGCAATTGAAAACGTCCAAATTCGGCTTTCGATTATACCGCGTTATTCGTTTTTGTGAGATAAACGTCCATCTCCCGATTTAGGTTGGAACTTGGGCGTTTTTCTCGTTCGATTATAAGCAGGACAGGATACCAATTTACCTTCTCTTCCTTAAACTTGTTCATCAAGCTTCTCTCACTGTTGGCAGCACCGTATTGGCAGTATAATAAAAAAAAATCACTGTTAATCAACTAAACCCATAGATCAGGATCAGATTTATTCTGGGTCTTTACTTTGCAAGATTAATCTATTGAATTAGGTCTACAACCAACCAGTACATCAGGGAAAGGAGAGGGGAAAAATACAAATACCCTGAAGGAAAAAGCTTAGTCACTGACTTTCAAATAGTCAGATACATACATTGAATTCCACCAACACAGTAAATCTTAACGGGTTCTCAGTTCTTACCCTAAAACTACACATTAACTACCTACCCCCTATATCCCATAGAACAGGAGTAGGAGAAAAAACAGGACTGGTAGTTATGTGACAGGCTACATATTTTATTATCACAAGTACAACAGCCCCTACATTTGGAACTATGGTAAAGAAACAAAGAGCCCCTAAAACATCTACCATTGCTTCTACCACTGTCAAACAAACCCTTGGACCAAGACAAGATTCTGGTTTCATGTGATCAATGTACATACATTGAGTCCCTTGAGAAAGAAGTACAAGAACTAAGAGAAGAAGAGGCAAGACTAAGAAACATCTGGGACAACCAGAAATTTGACCCAGAGACGCAGGTCAAAACATTGAGGACTTCCAGCAAAGGGAGAGAAGATCTTGGGCAGACAGAGCACAGCTGGAAGCAGGTCACCAAGTCCCACAAGATCAATCCTCCAACTCCACCTTCTATTCAACTAAAGAATTGGTTCACAGCCCTGGAGGTAGAAAAGCTAGAAACATCTAAAAAACAGGAGGAAACTATGACCAAAAATGCCATCACAGCTGGACAATTGGCCCAAAGAAAGCGAAAGGTAGTTGTGGCTGGAGATTCACTTCTCAGGGGTATCGAAGCGCCCTTCTGCCGGCCAGATATGTTATCCAGAGAGGTGTGCTGTCTGGTGCCAAGATTCACGATATTGTGGAAAGATTGCCTAGACTCATCAAGCCTATGGACCACGCTCCTATGCTACTCATCCATGTTGGCAGAAATGATACAGCTAAATATCCTATTGAGCATATCATATGAGACTTTGTGGCTTCGGGTCAAAGGGTGAAGCATCTAGGTGCGCAGGCAATGTTCTCATCGATCCTCCCTGTCGAAGGTAAAAGTCAAATGAGAGAAGCTCACATCCTGGAGATAAATGCGTGGCTGCATGGTTGGTGCCAACGAAAGTGCTTTGGTTTCTTAGACCATGGGATGATTTTCCAAGAGGTACTAAGCGGTGATGGTGTCTATCTGTCAAGGAAGGGAAGGAGTGTCTTCAGCAACAGGCTGGCTAAAGTACTAAAGAGGGCTTTAAACTAAAATTGATGGGGATGGGTATAAAAGGCCACAAAGCCATAATTAACCCCAAGGAAGGTAGGACATCTAATGCCTCTATAGAAGAAAATATAACGAGTAAAATCTGGAGAGCCTTGTATACCAATGCCCATAGTATGGGAAATAAACTTCTAGATCTTGAGGCTACAATGATGGAAGTAGACTTGGATTTAGTGGCGGTCACAGAGATGTGGTTCACGGAGAACCATGACTAGGATGTTGCTATACCTGGCAATAATGTATTCAGGAAGGACAGAGTAGGAAAAAAGGGTGGAGGTGTGGCATTATATGCTAAGAATGATATCCAAGTGACAGAACTGCAGGATATGTGGGTTATGGAAAAAGCACTGTGGGTTAAACTGGAAAGAGGGAAAGGAAAATGTATCTATATCGGAGTGATATACATCAGCAAGATAGCTAGGAAAGGGGAAGTACTACTGATAGGTGACTTCAATATGCCGGATGTTGATTGGGGTGTCCCAGCTACAGGGTCGTGTAGAAGCAAAGAGATCTTAGATTCCCTACAGGAAGAATTGTTCCAGCAGTGGGTAACAGAACCGATGCGGGATGGAGCTATTCTGGACCTGGTGCTTACGAATAGAGAGTACGTTTCTGACGTCAAGGTGGCAGACCACTTGGCATCTAGTGATCATTGTATGGTATGGTTCAATATTAAAACAGAAGAGAGGGCTCATTCAAGATTGAAGGCCCTGGATTTCAAAGGAACTAACTTTGCCGAGATGGGGGAATTTCTCAAGGAACAGTTAGTGGGATGGGAACAGCTGAAGGATGTAGAAAAGCAATGGACAAGACTGAAAGGAGCTATATTAAAGGCAACTAACCTTTATGTTAGAAAATTACATAAAAGTAAGAGGAAAAAAAGGCCTCTCTGGTACTCAAGTGTAGTAGCTGAAAAGATAAGGGTAAGGAGGTTAGCCTTCGCATGTTATAAGCCGACTCAGAAAGATGAAGACAGGAGAGAATACCTGAATAAACGAAGAAAAGCTGGAAAAGCTACCAGGAATGCGAAGCGGCAAATGGAGGAAAAGATAGCTAATACGGTAAAATTGGGGGATAAGACCTTTTTCAGATATGTAAGTGACAAGAGGAAGTGCTATAATAGCATTGTGAGGCTCAAAGCTGAGGGAGAGAAATATGTGGAAGATGATAAGGATAAAGCTGAACTGCTTAACAATTATTTCAGCTCTGTGTTCACGAATGAAAGACCGGGGGTAGGGCTGCAGAAAACAAAGGCTAAAGGGGATGGATGTATGGTAGACCAAGACCTGTTTATGGAGGACTGTGTTCATGAGGAGCTTGCCAAACTAAAAGTAGACAGAGCGATGGGGCCAGATGGGATACACCCGAGGGTGCTTAAGGAACTCGGAGAAGTTCTGTCGGCTCCGCTGATGGACCTCTTCAATGCTTTCTTAGAAACTGGAGTGGTCCTGGTAGACTGGAGAAGGGCGGATGTGGTTCCTTTGCACAAAAGTGGAAGTAAGGAGAAGGTTGGGAATTACAGACCTGGTGGTGAGTACGCTAATGGAAACGCTTCTAAAGAGGAAGAATGTGAGATTTCTTGAACTAAACGGAATGCGGGACCCGAGGCAGCATGGCTTCACTAGTGGCAGGTCGTGTCAGATGAATCTGACTGTTTTCTTTGAATGGGTGATCAAACAGTTGGATGTGGGATGGGCGCTTGATGTGGTTTACTTGGATTTCAGCAAACCCTTTGACATGGTTCCACACAGGCGACTGATAAATAAATTGAGTGCCTTCAGTATGGGAGCTAGAGCAACTGATTGGGTTGAAAATTGGTTGAATGTTAGGAGACAGAGGGTAGTGGTAAATTGAGCTTGCTCTGAAGAAAAGGATGACATCAGTGGAGTACCGCAGGGATCGGTCCTAGGGCCGGCTCTTTTTAACGTCTTTGTGAGCGATATTGCTGAAGGGCTGTCTGGTAAGGTCTGTCTCTTTGCGGATGATACTAAACTCTGCAACAAGGTGGACACCCTGGAGGTTGTGATTGACATGAGGAAGGACTTAGCGAAGCTGGAGGAATGGACCGATATTTGGCAACTAAGGTTTAATCCCAAAAAATGCAGGGTCATGCACTTGGGTCGCAAGAATCTGAAGGAACGGTACAGTATAGGGGGTGAAGTGCTTCAGTGTACGAAGGAAGAGCGGGACTTGGGGGTGATTGTGTCTGATGACCTTAAAGCTTCCAAACAGGTAGAAAAAGCAACAGTCAAAGCCAGAAGGATGCTTGGGTGCATAAAGAGAGGAATGACCAGCAGGAAAAAGGAGGTGATAGTGCGGTTGCATAAGTCTCTAGTGAGGTCCCATTTGTAGTACTGCGTGCAGTTCTGGAGACCGCACCTACGGAAAGATATAAACAGGATGGAGGCGGGCCAGAGGGCGGCTACAAAATTAGTAAGCCGTCTTGAACGCAAAAATTATAGGGACAGGCTTATGAACCTCAACATGTATACACTGGAAGAGAAGAGGGAGAGAGGAGACATGATAGAGACGTTTAAATAGCTCAAGGGCATACAGGAAGAGAGCCTTTTTCAAATGAAGGAGAGCTCTGGAATGAGGGGGCATATGACAAAGTTAAGAGGGAATAGGCTTAGGAGTAATCTAAGGAAGTACTATTTCACAGAAAGGGTGGTGGAGGCGTGGAATGACCTTCCGGTGGAGGTTGTGGAGTCGAGGACTGTTCCAGAATTTAAAAAGGCATGGGATAAGCATGTGGGATTGCTTAGGAACAGGAAGAATTAGGGGTTACAGAGGATGGGCAGACTAGATGGGTCATATGGCCTTTTTCTGCCGTCATGTTTCTATATTTCTCTAAAAATCCAAATCCAGTGTTGGTTTCAGCTGGCACAAATCTATGGCACTACTGTCTCTACACATCATTCTCTCTGAAACTTCACAACCTGCTGTAGCAATTTCACTCTTTCTTCACACACCCCCAACCAGGCTTACTTCCATATAAACTTTATAAAATTGTTAAGCAGTCTCAAAATTCCACTTGCTTGGACAGATCTACAATACAATCAAGCTCTTTTTCAAATAGTCACTACATTTTACTTTTGGCCTAGTCTTCAGTTATTAAAAAAACAGTCTTTCATGTGAAGTGCAGCTCTTTCATAAATGCTTAAGTGAAGAAAAGATGGGGAAAAAGAAATAAATATTATGGACCTGCTGCTGCTACTGCCCCTCTATCTCATATACCAGTAGGGAAACCGAGTCTGGTAACAGTTTATTTTTATTTTATGTTTTAATTTGGATTTTAGATTTGATTAATTGCCTCTCCAAATACAAGGTGAAGCTCAGTTACTAACTCAGGTATAATTTCTATGTCCCTTCCCCACAGGGCTTACAATAATAATAATCTGGCTGATATTCAGCTGGCAGAGGTCAGCGTTTTTTTAACGCTATCACTGGCTGAATTAGCCACGAAGCCACCAATGTTCAGTGCCAGGCAATAACTGGTCACTGGCACTGAATATTGGTGGCTAAATTGGGCGAGCAGGCTGCTGGAGCTTATGCGGGCCCAGCCAATATTCAGCCTGGGCTCACATAAGACAGTTTTGTGGGCCCCAGCAGAATATCAAGCCTGCACCCATATAACTTTTTAAAATAAAAACTGGAGCCCCCTGAGTCCCCTCTTGCCCCCATGACAAAGCCCTCTCCTTCCTTTCCCTTCCCCTCCCCCAACCAGTGGCTAGAAAGCAGCACCCTTCCCCTGGAATGTCCTCCAGCCATTTCCTGCCCACATAACTCACTTTGAATATTGGGGGTGGGAGAAACTAATATTAAGAAGAAAAAGAAGAAGTTGAACAACTTTGGCTAAATCCTGCAGCTGTCATGGTGCCCTTAGAAAAATATTGAAAGATCTGTAACAACAGCTAAACCCACTAGGCATCAGCAAAATCACCATCCTGTAATTACAGAACTGCACTGCTTGGAATTGGCCACATCCAATGCCAATATCTTTGACTATCCTAGATTATTGGGAAGTATTTGATATTTAGAGTGCCAAATCCAACCAAGGGCATCTAGCAAGCTGTACAAAGCCATGATAGTAATATTCAAAATAATCTCTAAAGGGACACAACCTTGCTGTGTTAGGGGGGCATGCATACTTCTTTGACTCATAGGGCTATGCTGTAGGGCTACCCATTTCAGAGAGGCCTGTGGGAAGGATCTAGACTAAGAGTGCCTCAAACCCATCCAAAGATCCTATAATGAATCAGTTGTTGCCAAGGACAACAAGTACTGTGTTAGGAGTTCCTGGGCATCTGGTAACAGGCTATAGGACTCATGATCTTCAGTTGAGCATCCAGAGTTAGATCCTGAAGAACTAGTAGAAGAATAAACAAAAGCTCAACAAAAATACGCAATTGTTGAAAATAGAGAAATTATGGTTTGCTACTAAAAATCAAACATCAAAATGTGGCTACTTAAAACTAATGTTTGAATTATGGTGAGAAAAACACTACATGACTCAGAGATAACTGGACAGTGCCTAACAGATCCGAGGTGATTGATCACCAGGAAAAAAAATTATGGATATAAAATTAGAAGAAATTCAGAGTAACAAAAGGATGAAATACAGGACAAGTGTCACATAGAGGGGCATAATTGAACGAAAACGCCTATCTCCATGGGCGTTTATCTCCGAGAACGGGTCCGTGAAGGGGCGGACCCAACCGTATTTTTGAAAAAAATAGACGCCCATATGTTATTCGCTAATTTGTGAGCTGGGCGTTTTTGTTATTCAGTGATAATGGAAAATGAAAGCGCCCAGCTCATAAACGAATACATCCAAGGCATTTGTTCGTGGGAGGGGCCATGATTCGTAGTGCACTAGTCCCCCTCACATGCCAGAACACCAACCGGGCACCCTAGGGGGCACTTTTACAAAACAAAAAAAAAAGGTAAAAGAGCTCCCAGGTGCATAGCACCCTTCCCTTGTGTGTTGAGCCTCCCAAATCCCCCTCAAAACCCACTGCCCACAAGTCTACACCATTACTATAGCCCTAAGGGGTGAAGGGGGGCACCTACATGTGGGTACAGTGGGTTTGGGGGGGTTGGACGACTAACGCATTAAGCAGCACAATTGTAACAGGTAGGGGGGGGATGGGCCTGGGTCCACCTGCCTGAAGTCCACTGCACCCCCTAATAAGTGCTCCAGTAACCTGCATACTGCTGCCAGGGAGGTGGGTATGACATTTGAGGGTGAAAATAAAAAGTTGTGAAACGTCATATTTTGTGCTGGGAGGGGGTTTGTGACCACTGGGGAAGTCAGGGGAGGTCATCCCCGATTCCCTCCAGTGGTCATCTGGTCATTTAGGGCACTTTTTGGGGCCTTATTCGTGGAAAAACAGGGTCCAGGAAAAGTGCCCTAAATTCTCGCTGAAATCGCATATTTTTCTTCCATTATCGGCGAAAGGGCGCCCATCTCTGTTCGCCCGATAACCACGCCCCAGTTCCGCCTTCGACACGCCTTCGACACGCCCCCGTCAACTTTGTCCGCATCCGCGACCGAGTGCAGTTGAAAGCGTCCAAATTCGGCTTTTGATTATACCGCGTTATTCGTTTTTGTGAGATAAACGCCCATCTCCCGATTTAGGTCGGAACTTGGGCGTTTTTCTCGTTCGATTATAAGCAGGATAGCCTGACAAAAGTGACACAGCTAAAGAGGAATCTGAAGTAATTTTTTATCATCAACTCCAGGCAACCTCTCAGCCAATAGCATAAAGAACACAAGAACACAACTAACTTAAAACAAAATGAACTGAAACAAGATCATAGAATGCAGTAGAGAACAAACATGTCAAAGACCGCCTGTACTAAACGTTGTTGCCAAAACTTTCTTCCCAAGAGGCATTTTCTGCAACATGGTACAATCACATGGTGCTGAGTCATCTAGACTATTGCAATGCGTTGTATGCCAGCTATAAAGAGCATATCATCAAGAAAGTTCAGACAGTCCAGAATACCGCAGCTAGACTCATACATGGCAAGACAAAATATGAAAGTGCAAGACCCCTTAGAGACAAACTCCATTAGCTTCCTGTTAAGGAACGTACCATGTTCAAAGTTTGCAGTTTGATTCATAAAGTTATTCATGGAAATGCTCCGGCCTACATGTCAGACCTCATTGATTTGCCACCCAGGAACGCTAAATGTTCAGCACGCACATTCTTGGGACTTCATTTCCCTAGCTGTAAAGTTCTAAAATACAAACTAGTACATGCGTCCTGCTTTTCTTACATTGGCACTCAGCTGTGGAATGCATTACCACTTGATCTGAAAAACATTCATGACTTAATTAACTTTCAAAAAACACTAAAAACTTATCTCTTTAACAAGACTTACCATAATAATCAATAATAAGAACTCCAATGCCTCACTACTTACTTGATAGTTTGACTGTTTTCTGATTTACTGAATTGATTATAATTATTATATTACACTCATTTCTTTGTATGTAATCTAATTGTATATCTACTCTTGATTGGCGCCTGCCAAGATGTAATATTGTAAGCCACATTGAGTCTGCAAATAGGTGGGAAAATGCGGGATACAAATGCAATAAATAAATAAATAAAAAAGATCTGCTAAAAGCACTGAGAGATATGGACAAACTGGCTGGATCTATAGAATTAATAATTTTAGAACAAATCAACCAGCTTGTCTACAGTGCAGCAGTGGTGCTCACATACTAACTGAGATATGAAGTAAAATAAAAGCCTGATAAGAAAAAAACTGCAGTTCATTGCCAAAGTAGAAAAATTAACTAGAAAATTAAAAAGTTGATATCATATGCAACCAAATGAAAGACATAAAAGAAAAAGAAATTGAGGGGTCCTTTTACTAAGGTGCGCTGAAAAATGGCATGTGCTAGTGTAGGTACAGGTTTTGGGCACGTGCTGATTCATTTTTCAGCGCGCCTGTAAAAAAGGCCTTTTTAAAATTTTTCCTGAAAGTGGATGTGTGGCAAAATCAAAATTGGCACGCGTCCATTTGGGTCTGAGACCTTACCACTAGCCATTGACTTAGCGGTAAGGTCTCACGCATTAATCCTGGCAGTAATAACCTATGCACGTAGAAAGCCACTTGACATGTGCCCTCTACATGCGTCAGAAATTTTTCAGATGCACATAATGGACATGCGCCAAAAATGAAATTACCGCAAGGGCCATGCGGTAGCTGGGCGGTAACTCCATTTTGGCACACGTTGAGCACATGTAGGTGCCTATGCAGCTTAGTAAAAGGGCTCCTAACAAACAAGAAAACCAAGGAAGATCTGGTTAGAGGGTACCACCTAGATGCTATGAATATCAGTAAAGCCTTAGAATAGAGCAATAGTGAAAGAAATTTCCTGATATGAGACCAGAATTATCCAGTATAGGCAGAACCAACGTTTCAGTCAAATCAAAGATGCTTCTACCTGAACATCAATGGATAAACTAATAGAAAGTGTGGACAAGCTAATGAAGAAAGAGTTTGATTTTCTAAGAACTTGTGGGACAACACTGAAGTGATTGGAAAACCCATGGAATAGGTAGTAATAACTCCAAGACTGGATAAAAAAAGAGCAAGGAAGGTTAAAAACTGGACAGCACATGAATGATTTCTGGCTCAAACATCTGAGCAGTAGTTTATATTAAAGAATATAAGAGTGGTTCAACAGCATACTGTCTTGAGGGAAGATTGAAGATGGGTTGATAACTGGAAAGACCTACCTCCTGCGAAAAGACCCACAAGCATCTTCCTTGGTCATTGACAGTGGTACCTGTCCTTTGTGTTATCAGGCTCCATCTTCTTCTGTAGTACCCAAATCACAGTTCTCTGATTGGATTCCACTCATGATGCAGTCTCTGTGCTTGAATAACACTCTTTTTTAAATTATAAAATGTTATTGAAATCCAAAAAATACAACCAAAGGAGAAGATAACACAATACAAACCAATTTGCCAACTTGCATTATACAAACATCATACCATGACTCTTTGGTATAATGCCAACTCAAACCTCAAGGTAAGACCCAAGACACAAATACCCCCCCTAACAACCAACTCCCCCCTCAAAATCCCCCCCCCCCCAAAGGACAGTTAGATGGTTCAAGGGAAATCCCAAGCGCCAGGCTACTATACTGTTACCCCAGCTCTCCACTGTATAAATGGATCCCAAATCCAAACAAAAGAATGTAGTTTGTTCCTTTGGAGCACCGTCAACTTATCTATTTGGCACATAAAGTCCACTTTAGTTACCAAGTGTCGACATGTAGGGGGGATCCATGGTTGTTTCCAAAGAGCTGCCAGAGCTAAACATCTGGCCATCATGATTATAAAAGTCAGTTTGCAATACTTACTTGGCAGCTCTGAAGGTTTGATATGCAATAACCCACAACCCATATTTGCTGACAACAGTATTCCCAAAATGTCTTGAAGTAGTCCAAAAACCATTAGCCAATATGTCTGAGCTTGGGGGCAGTCCCACCAAATATGTATAAAGGTTCCCCATAGTCCACAATGACATCAACATTGAGCAGAAGAAGATGGATAAATAGCATGTGGATGTTCTGGAGTGAGATACCACATACACTAAAATTTATATCCATTTTCTACTATATTACTCACTTTTGAGACTTTCAGTAACTCTTTATATATTCGCTCCCACTCTTGTTTAGAATAATCCCGCCCTAATACTCACGCCCAAGTCTGAATATATTTAATAGGTGGGAGCATCTTGTTGCAGCAGGGCCTGGTAAAATCTGGAGATACAACCCCTACCACTCCCTCCTTACATAGCCCTCTCCAAGACAGTGGTGTCCTGACTGAGTGCCCCGAGTGCTTGTAGATATGTAAAATCTGACACCTGTCTGTAGTGATATAAATTCCAGAAGGGTATCTGATAAATCACTGTCTAAACTGTCAAAAATATTAATGAAATGCAATGTGTCCCTAATATAAGAGTCGATGAGTAGGATGTAATGACAAAGAAAATAATCTACAAATTGAGATAATGGCTTTAAACAAACCCATTGCCGGACGCAATGACCCAACAGGTGGATGAGTGACAGACTTTTGTTTCTTTGGAAGGATGTATATAGTGGGGATGATCGGAAATTTAACCATTAGAAAATCGTTTTCTTTAGGGGTCAGAATAACAGCTCCTGCTGCAAAATCCAACACTTCAGCTATTTCTTTCTGTAAAGTTTGTGTAGGATCTTCTTGAAGAGTAATGTAATATTCACGATCAGAAAGTTGTCTATTAACTTCTTATATGTAGTCAGTTCTATTAAGGACCAGTATCCAGCTTATTTTCGAAGGAGATCGCCGGCCATCTTCCGACATAAATCGGGAGATGGCCGGCGATTTCCTGAACCCAGCCAAATCGATATAATCGAAAGCCGATTTTGGCCGGCACCAACTGCTTTTCGTGGTTTCAGATGGCCAGCTTCACCCGATAATGGAAAAAAGAAAGCCGGCCCTTATGAGCATTTCGCCGGCTTCACTTGGTCCCTTTTTTTCCAGGACCAAGCTTCAAAAAGGTGCCCCAACTGACCAAATGACCACTGGAAGGAATCGGGGATGACCTCCCTATACTCCCCCAGTGGTCACCAACCCCCTCCCACCCAAATTTTTTTTTGCCAGCCTCTATACCAGCCTCAAATGTCATACCCAGCTCCCTGACAACAGTATGCAGGTCCCTGGAGCAGTATTTAATGGGTGCAGTGCACTTCAGGCAGGTGTACCCAGGCCCATCCCCCTCTAACTATTACACTTGTGGTGGTAAATGTTAAGCCCTCCAAAACCCCCCAAAAGCCACTATACCCACATGTAGGTGCCCCCACTTATCTACCACCTTTCCGTGAAAAAATACTTCCTGACATTACTCCTGAGTCTTCCCCCCTTTAACCTCAATTCATGACCTCTAGTTCTACCACCTTCCCGTCTCCGGAAAAAGTTTATTTGCGGATTAATACCTTTAAAATATTTGAACATCTGTATCATATCATCCCTGTTTCTCCTTTCCTCCAAGGTATACATGTTCAGGTCAGCAAGTCTGTCCTCGTACTGTTTGCAACACAAATCCCATACCATTTTTATAGCTTTTCTTTGCACCCCTTCCAGTCTTTTTACATCTTTAGCAAGATACGGCCTCCACAACTGAACACAATACTTGAATACTTCAAGTGAGGCCTCACCAACGACTTGTAGCATCCTTCTGGCCACGGCTGTTGCCTTGTCACAATGTTCAAGTGAAAAATGCAAAATCTAGCCTCAGATGTTATAGCCAGTTCTAGTAGTACAATAAGCAGGTCCCTAGAGTAGCCTAGTGGTTGATGCAGTGCACTGTAAAGATGGGGACCTATGTCAATAATCCACTCTGTTTCACTTGTAGTGGAATATGACAGCCCTCCAAAACCTACCAAAACCCTGCTGTACCCACATAGAGGTGACACCTGTAGTCTTAAAGGATATTGTAGTGGTGTATAGTTGGATACAGTACGTTTTTGGTGGGTTTTGGAGGGCTCACTCTACAATATAAGGGAGCAGTGATCCCTAGGCTATTCCAGAGACCTGCTTCCTGTTTGAAAAAGAATGGCCATTATATCTGCAGCTGTCATAGATCCTGGTATGCACTGTCATTTCCCCCCCCTTAGGGAGGAGTGAGAGGGGTTCAGTGAACACTGGGAGATTAAGGGGGTCCCTCCAGTGATCATCTGGTCAGTTTGGGCACCTTCTTGGCACTTATTTGTTTTTGAAATAGGTCTAGCCAAACACATCCTATTTTTTGCCCTGGATGTTTTTACAACATTCCATTATCGCTGAAAAATATCCAAATTATAAGCCCACCTTATACCACCCAAAACACACCCCTTGAGAATTAGATGAACTGCATAGAAAAAGTTTTAAAATTAGTTTAAAAAATAGCAATTTTGATATTTTTACTAAAAAAACAACATTTTTTGGAAGCCTATCTGTTTTGAAAATGAGCCCCTTAGGATTAGATTCTATATATCATGCCTAAAACAATTGGTGCTGAAAAAATATGCCTAAATGTAGGCATACTTTATAGAATACACCTACATTTCTGTATTGTTTATAGAATATGCCGAGTACCCGTCTACACAAACACATTAAGCCACCAGCAGTTACACCAAGTAAAACCTGACACAGACCGGGTGTATTCTATAACAACGCGCATAGATTTTACAAACCCCCATGACCTGCCCATTCCACGCACATGACCATACCCCCTTTTCAACTATGCAACCTAGAATTTACATGCATCATGTTACAGAATATGCTTAGAAAGTCATGCATGTAAATTCTAATTATTGTCAATTAATGTCAATAATTGCTTGTTAATTGGCAATTATCGGCACTGATTGGCTTGTTAACTAATTAAGTCGCACATGAAAATTCAGAATACAACCAGATTTGCACACACAACTTAAGTCACGCTATATAGAGTCCTGGGGTTAATGTCTGAATTATCATACAACAGTAGAGTGGACCTGCAATCAGTGAATTTGTCAATGACCAAGTATTATAATTAATCAGAAGTCACTAATCACCCACCTGTCAATACAGCAGATATGCAGAACAGATTTTGCTACCTGAAGTGATGTAACAAACTGTATCCTGTGTTATCTATCATGTAGTTGATATGCTATGGCAACTTTTCTCATGTTAACTGCACATTACAAAAAATTCTGAGAATGCTCTTTACAGTTACCATGGAAACTTTGCTGCTGCCACACATTAATTTGGCAGTTCCTGTGTGGTAATTGCAAAAACTTACTGCACTTTAGTAAATAGAGACCTATATGAGAGCTGTTAAAGCTGTTCTTGTACATTGTGAAAAATGTAATTTATTATACATTTTCTATCCTACCCTTATTAATTCATCCAAAACAGATCATAGCATCACAAACATCCAAAAAGTACATTATTTAATGTAATGTGCATCCCTTCCCTCTCCTCTGTTTCTTGTACAAATAGCTTTCCAACTTAATGCTACTCAACATTTTTAAATATCAATGTGTAAGCTAAACAATCGAAGTGATTCATCATTCTTTCACAGGTTAAGAAAACTTTGCAGTTTAATAACTCTTACATCACAGCAACACTGTGTGCTCTGTAATCATTCACTAACCTCTGGAGTACTTCTGATGGATATAGACCATATGTTTCAGAAACACTATAAAGGCATTTGAAGAGACAAATATTTAACATTTTGTTGATTGATGTCAGATTGTTCTGAAAGATGCAAAAGACCCTTTCATCCTCTACGAATATGATATTTAAATATCTACCTTTAGTGTCACAGCACTGTCAATAGAGATGGCAATTATCAGAGCATTTCTGTGGGTAAAATAGTTCTTTACTCATGGAAACAGGCTGTTACAAAATTGTACACCCCATGCTTTTGATTATGGCCAAATGTAAAAGATCTGGTAAAAATCAACAGAAAGGAATCTTACTCCAGAGGAGGGTCGTACATTGGATGAGGAGGCCAGGCCTGCAGTTGCTTCTTCCATATTAGTGACGAGCACAATTAAAGAACTTAGGGTCCTGTTTACTAAGGTGCGCTACCGTTTTTAGTGCATGCTAAAAAATTAACGTGCGCTAACCGTGTAGATTCCCTTAGAAATATTATGGGCATGTACATGGTTAGCGCGGGCTAATGTTTAGCACACGCTAAAATGCTAGTGTGCATCTAGCACGGGTTAGTAAACAGGGCCCTTAGGGAAGAGCTGACTGGCAAAATAACTGAATAACTGAACTCCCAAATGAAGAGCACTTTTCCAAAACTCACTCAGTCCATTTTTTTTTCAGTTTTGAGCCATGTGATTAATTTCATTCATCAAGGCAAGATTCATTTAGTGGGCGATCTAAGATGGCGGCGTAACAGGACGCATGAAGTAGCAGCTCTGGCCCCAAATCGAGAAAATATTAATTTTATAACAGAATGCCCCATACCAAAAGAAAAGGGGCGATGCGGATAGACCCCCCACCTACCTCGTCTCCCTCGAAGCCTCAGATGGCGCTCGAGCGCTATTTTCTGCCAGTCTCCCATATAGTAGGAGATACGGATCCTATAGTGAGGCCTTCTTGGGAAGCGGAGACACTGCTAGGAGAAGAAATATCTCTGTCACCACCAGCAATTGTGAAGCCTCCATGTCCGGCGTCTACAGCGGAGCCCGAGGAACAGGGACGCCCTACCGGAAGTGTTGCGGGCGAAACTGTTTGTGAGGGGCGGGAAACGCTGGAACAGATGCCGAGAACAGAAGGAAGAACAGCAGGGCCATCGAAGGAGGTAAATCTGGCAATGATATGGACTGTTTTGAATAAAATGGACGCTACACTACAACGAACTTCAGGAGAAGTGAGTACTTTTGAAAAAAAATTCCAAGAATTGAATTTAAAAGTTGACCTGTTAAAAACAGACATTGCTGCAAAGGTAACAGATTTCCAGAATAAAGTAGACTCTTTTCAAGAATTCAAAGTTGGTGTGGTCAAAGATAATACAGAAATACGAAGAAAATTGGAGCAAATTGAGAATTTTAATAGAAGATTAAACCTACGATTACTAAATTTCCCCAAACTCTCTGGGATTAATCCTCATGACTTGTTCAAAAGATATTTGAATGAAGTCTTAAAAATTCCCCAGGAAGCGATGCCGCCAGTTAACAAGATTTATTATATTCCAAATCCCAAGGGAGAGAAAGGGAAAAGACAAGATGGACTACAACCAAACTTAGACCTAGAGAACATCTCAGCAATACTAGAGAGTTCAGTGGATGAAAATACAGAGAGGTCAACTTTGATAGTTTCCTTCATTTTTGAACAGGACTTGAATAATATCATGAGACTTTATTTTAAAAATTTACAAACTTGTTTTGGCGGAGTAAAAGTACAAATCTTCCCTGATGTTACAAAATCTACCCAACAGAGAAGGAAAGCTTTTCTAGCATTAAAAGCAAGAACTCTAGAGATAGGCGGGATGTTTTTCCTCGCCTATCCGTGTAAATGTTTGGTTAGGTTGGGTCAGGTTAAATACACCTTTTATTCATCAGACAGTCTAAAATCATTCCTGGATGCTAAGCAATTGAAATAATTAAATAAGGGAGGATTTACGCCACCTAATTTCTTTGTTTATTGTATATTGGAACTTCCCTAACTCTGATCGCCCCATATTTGTAAATGAGGTCTAAGGAAGTACAAAGAATGTGTTGTTAAGAAATGGAATGTATCTTATTATTTGCCTTTTGGCTTGTTGATATGAAAAATTATTAAGTAAATTACTATGGCTGTATTTCAAACAAGTGAATTCTTGTTAAAAGTGAAAACGAATAAATATATTAAATATTAAAAAAAAAGATTTATTTAGTGTAGTTTATTCGTGTGCCAAAACTCATTAAGTCCATGAGTTCTGACTCAAGAATAAGCTACAGTAAATGAATCTTGCCTTGATGATCAAAATGAATTGCATAACTCAAAACTGCCCTGGTCCTCAGATTTGGGGTATCCTCATATGCTCCAAAGATTCCAAAGTCTGTGTTTCATGTCATGTTTCAAAGCCCTTTACCCACAATATTCAGCCAGCGGTGGGCAGCACTGTTAATGTCTGCTGCTGGTTTTGAACTTTGATATTCAATGCTGGGCCATATCCAGTCGCTGGCATTGAATATCAATTTTTTTAAGCCGTCTAGCTCATGCTTAGTTAACTAACTCTGAATACTGGGAGCTCTCTGGACTCTGCCCTCAAAACACCCCTGACACAGCCGGCTTGTATTTCAACACTAACTGGTCATTTTCAGAGGCATTTAACCGGTTAAGTGCTGCTGGGCAGACTTCTACGGTCTGTGCCCTGAAAATGGTAATGACAAATCAAGATCAAGTATACATAAGTAGTGTTACATCATACCTTATGCTATGAGTTTATCTTGTTGGGCAGACTGGATGGACCATACAGGTCTTCATCTGTTGTTGTCTACTATGTTATTTCCACAATTCTAACTCCTAATATTACAGTTCATACTGCTCCTACCTATGTTTCAGTTTTTTCCTGCTTCCAACACTCCAGCTTCTGGTATTCTAATCTAGAGGCTACAGCTACCTTTGCTTCAGTGTCCCCTGCTCCCAGAGACTCCAGCTTCTGGTATTCCAGCCTCAGTTTCAGAGGCTTTCATATTGCAGCCTTCAGTTCCAGAGACTTCAGTCCTGGTTATTTCTGCTTCTGCACCAGACATCTAAGTTCCAGAAATTTCAGTTTCCATGATTCAAAAGCTGGCCTCATGGGATCCTGCATTCCTGAATTCAGCTTCTGTGGTTTTGAAGCTGACTCCAAAGATGCTGGTTCCAGAAGTTCCAAGGTGCTCTTCATTTGGCAATTTGAACCCTCACTACTACAACTACTACTACTACTACTATTTAGCATTTCTATAGCGCTACAAGGTATACGCAGCGCTGCACAAACATAGAAGAAAGACAGTCCCTGCTCAAAGAGCTTACAATCTAATAGACAAAAAATAAAGTAAGCAGATCAAATCAATTAATGTGTACAGGAAGGAGGGGTGGAGGGTAGGTGGAGGCGAGTGGTTACAAGTGGTTACGAGTCAAAAGCAATGTTAAAGAGGTGGGCTTTCAGTCTAGATTTAAAGGTGGCCAAGGATGGGGCAAGACGTATGGGCTCAGGAAGTTTATTCCAGGCGTAGGGTGCAGCGAGACAGAAGGCACGAAGTCTGAAGTTGGCAGTAGTGGAGAAGGGAACAGATAAGAAGGATTTATCCATGGAGCGGAGTGCACGGAAAGGGGTGTAGGGAAGGACGAGTGTGGAGAGATACTGGGGAGCGGCAGAGTGAGTACATTTATAGGTTAGTAGAAGAAGTTTGAACAGGATGCAAAAACGGATAGGGAGCCAGTGAAGCGACTTGAGGAGAGGGGTAGTATGAGTAAAGCGACCCTGGCGGAAGACGAGATGGGCAGCAGAGTTTTGAACCGATTGGAGAGGGGAGAGGTGACTAAGTGGGAGGCCAGCAAGAAGCAGATTGCAGTAGTCTAAACGAGAGGTGACAAGAGTGTGGATGAGAGTTTTGGTGGTATCGCCACACTATTGATGGGGTCAAACCTGCCATTTTAACCGAGACATCAACAGGGCTAAGAATGAATGGGACCACTCCTGCCATGGCACTACATGGTGTCTGGAAAAAATGGGACTTCTTGCTTTTCATTTCATTTGATTCATTTCATTTATTAAAATTTTATATTCTGCACTTATCCACAGCGGAGTACAAAACAACACACATAATAAAAATGTATCAAATAAGAACAATATATGATCACATACAACAATCAAATAACAGTACTTACATCAAGTTCACTGGAGGCTGAAATTAAATTCAGTCTGGAAGCCATTTTAGCAGATGCTGTTTCAATAATTTCTTAAACATAGTCAGATTTTTTTTGTTTCCTAAGGACAGCAGACAATTTGTTCCATACAACAGGACCAGCAACAGAATATACTCTCCTTCTGATGGCTTCCAAGCAAACCATTTGGAAATCAGGAACCTCTATCAAATACAAATTCTCAAGTGCAAAGCTCGCTTCGGATGATACCAATGTAAACAAGTTGATAATTACTGAGATGATTATTGGTGAACACTTTGATGCACCACAACCAACAATTTAAACCTGATACGGTCTGATACAGAAAGCCACTGAAGCTTTTCCAAGAAAGGAGGCACATTCATATTTTGGCAAACCATACAACAGTCGAACAGTAGAATTCATCACCATTTGCAAAGAATGAATACATGTAGCAGGTAAACCAACATATCTAATATTACAATAATAAGTCCTGATAAAACAGAATACATTTTTATAATGGACTTTTAGTTACTTAATTCATAATTTGTGTTCAAAATGTCCTCCTTCTTCCTTGACACATTCACAAAGTCTTTGGCACCACTGAGCTGTTGGCTCAATGAACTCTGGGGTTTCAATAATTAAGAGCTCAGCTGTTTTGCAAGCTCAATGCACTGGAGCTCCATCCCGTTGAAAAATAAAGTACTCAGAAATGTCTCAGATTTCAAGCAGAAGTTTCTGCTGCAGTAGAAAGTTTTTCGGTTATTTGGAAAAATGTTGGGGGTTCCATTTTTTCTGGACACCATCCTGCTTATAATCGAATGAGAAAAACGCCCAAGTTCCGACCTAAATCGGGAGATGGACGTTTATCTCACAAAAACGAATAAACTGGTATAATCGAAAGCCGATTTTTGGACGTTTTCAACTGCAATCCGTCGCGGATGCGGACAAAGTTGATGGGGGCGTGTCAGAGGTGTGGCGAAGGCGGAACTGGGGCGTGGTTATCTGCCGAACAGAGATGGGCGCATTTCACCGATAATGGGTAAAAAAAGTATGCGTTTTTAGCTAGAATTTAGGACACTTTTCCTGGACCCTGTTTTTTCACGAATAAGGCCCCAAAAAGTGCCCTAAATGACCAGATGACCACTGGAGGGAATCGGGGATGACCTCCCCTGACTCCCCCAGTGGTCACTAACCCCCTCCCAGCACAAAAAATGAAGTTTCTCAAATTTTTTTCACCCTCAAATGTCATACCCAGCTCCCTGACAGCAGTATGCAGGTCACTGGAGGAGTTGTTAGGGGGTGCAGTGGACTTCAGGCAGGTGGACCCAGGCCCATCCCCCCTACCTGTTACAATTGTGCTGCTTAATGCTTATCAGTCGTCCAACCCCCCCAAACCCACTGTACCCACATGTAGATGCCCCCCTTCACCCCTTAGGGCTATAGTAATGGTGTAGACTTGTGGGCAGTGGGTTTTGAGGGGGATTTGGGGGGCTCAACACACAAGGGAAGGGTGCTATGCACCTGGGAGCTCTTTTACCTTGTTTTTTGTTTTTGTAAAAGTGCCCCCTAGGGTGCCCGGTTGGTGTCCTGGCATATGAGGGGGACCAGTGCACTACGAATCCTGGCCCCTCCCACGAACAAATGCCTTGGATTTATTCGTTTTTGAGCTGGGCGCTTTCATTTTCCATTATCGCTGAAAAACAAAAACGCCAAGCTCACACATTGTTGAATAAAACATGGGCGTCTATTTTTTCCCAAAATACGGTTCGGTCCGCCCCTTCACGGACCCGTTCTTGGAGATAAACGCCCATGGAGATAGGCGTTTTCGTTCAATTATGCCCCTCCATGTATATCACAATGATTCACCAAGAGGGTGAATCAGCTGCCTCTTTGAAGAGGAGGGGGGTGATACATTGTCTAATGCTGGATCCATGTCAGATCAGAGGGGGTCAATGGTGGTATGGGTATTGATCTTGGGAGGTAAATACGGGTTGTCCTTGGAGGTTTGTGTTGTTATAGGGGAGGAACATAAGAATATAAGTACATAAGAATAGCCATACTGAGTAAGACCAGTGATCCATCTAGCCAAGTATTCTTCTTCCAACAGTAGTCAATCCAGGTCACAAGTACCTGGCAGAATCTAAATAGTAGCAACATTCTATGCTACCAATCCCAGGGCAAGCAGTGGCTCCCCATGTCTGTCTCAATAGCAGTCTATGGACTTTTCCTCCAGGAGCTTATCCAAACCTTTTTTACACCCAGAAGTGCTAACTGCTGTAACCACATCCTCTGGCAACATCTTGAGTGAATTCTTTCAAAAAGGTGGTAAATAAATCCTAAAAATAAATAAAATAAACATGTTCCAGAGCTTAACTATTCTTTGAGTGAAAAACTTATTTTCTCCTCTTCATTTTAAAAGTAATACCATGTAAGTTCATTGAGGGATCCTTTTATTAAGCCGCAGTAAAAAGTGGGCCTGTGGTAGTGTGGATGCATGTTTTGGGTGCGTTATGGATCATTTTTTTTACCGTGGCTGGGAAAAAGGGCTTTTTTAATGGGTCGGGAAATGGGCTGAAATTAAAACTATCATATGCCCATTTATGGCATGAGCCACTCAGTGACCTAGCGGTAAGGGCTCACACACTACCGGTGAGGTAACCATGCAGAACGCGCCAATTTCTGATTACCACTGGGAATGCCCCTGCAGTAAAAAATAGAAAACCTTTTTCTACCGTGGGATTTGGCATGCGCCAAACTCAGAATTACCACTGGGTGCATGCGCTAGCCCAGCGGTAGTGCCAATTTGGTACACGCTACTCACATGTTAGCTCTCCCACACCTTAGTAAAAGGGCCCCTGGGTGTCACTTAGTCTGTATTTTTTTGAAAGAGTAAAAAAATTGATTCACTTTTACATGTTCTACACTACTGAAGATTTTGTGGATCTTTATCATGTAACCCCCTCAGCCGTCTCTTTTCCAAGCTGAACAGCTGTAACCTCTTCAGCCTTTCCTGCTATGAGAAGGAGGTCCATCCTCTTTATCATTTTGATTGCCCATCTTTGAACCTTTTCTAATTCTGCTGTATCTTTTTTGAGATATGGCGACCAGAATTACATGCAAGGTGAGGTCTCACCATGGAACAATATAGAGGCATTATAACATTCTTGGTCTTATTTCCCTTCCCTTTCCTAATAATTTCTAGCATCCTGTTTGCTTTTTGGCCCCCACTGCACACTGGATAGAAGATTTCAGTGGGGTAGTTCGCCATGAGTATTTTTTTCGGGGGGGGGGGGGGGGGGGGGGGGAGGGGGCCGCAGATGCAACCAGCTATTAATTAACAAAATTGCACTGAAATTAACATTTATAAAAATAGAAAATGTGCGAATGACTAAACTGCACTAGTGATTCCCAGCACGGTAATGCCAACAAAGCCCATTCGTTTTGAATAGGGTTTGTCAGAATTGCCATTCCGGGAATCACTAGGGGGCCCTTTTATTAAGGCGCTTAGGCCCTAGCCGCGTCCATCACGTGCCAATTTGGAACTACTGCCCGGCTACCACATGCCCCGAGCAGTAATCCCATTTTCTACGTGCATCCGATATGCACATCTGAAAGTGCTAACCGGGCAGTAATCGGCAGTAATCGGCCACACATCCATTTTTGGCCCAAAAAAGGCCTTTTTTGCAGGCGCGCTGAAAAATGGATCTGCGCATGTCCAATACACACGTCTACAACAGCGCAGGCCATTTTTCGACGCACCTTAGTAAAAGGACCCCTAGTTCGCTTTAGTAAAAGAGGCCCTAAATGATGTTTTTTTTCCCCTGCACACCCCTATTTAAATGAGTAGCATCTACAGCTGGATAGAACCTCACTTTCATCTCAGATTTATATCACAAAACATTTATTAAACCATCATCAGTGTTTTTGAGACTTTACCATTTAATTAAAATCTACTTTTACAACAAATAATTAGCATGCTATGAGATGCAGAATCGATGAGGAAGCAAGCAGTTTATTTTCCTTGCTTAATGCACTTATAAATCACACATATAATAATGTTTATACTTACACATGCACTTTTCTTTACATCTGAAATCTGTCCTACACTCCTAAATGCAGATTTTGTTGTGAAGTTCAGAACTTGAATGCTAGCTGCAGCCTGGGTCTACCCACTATCTCTGCTCAAGAAAGGATTAAGCTTGTCATTAAACTTAGCAGCTCAGTTGTAGCAACTGGAAGTCAGCCAGAAAGCATCTATTTGGCTTATAATTAGGCCATTTCTTTCTCATCCCCTCCAAGTGTGATTAATTATAAATTAATTTGAATTCCCACTGTGGAATAAAAAGAAATTCAGTTTAATATACACAAAAGTCACAGAAACTATTTTGGTAGAGTGTATAATGATCTCTCCATAACATTCTATCTGACCAAAAAGTTTTTGCATTTTTTTTTCTGTGATTGCACTTTTAACTGAACATTTTCCCTATTGAACTCTGAATCTTTTAGCTTAGGGTATAATTGCTGAATGTCCTCCCCTCTACACAGGAAGTATCAACTAAGAAAAAATGTTCTATTCAGATTCTCAGTCAGTTCAAAGTCATTCACAATCATAAAAGCGTATGCACTGGTTTAAGACATGTCCTACATCATTCTTTTTAAGTGTCATGCTATGGTTGCTCTTTAAAGATTTCCTTTCCACTATATCCACACAATGTAAGATGAAAAATAAAAGTTATAGCTTTGTGTTCACACTGTATTTTTCGTTTTAGGACTGAATTCTATGAATGGTGCCTAAAAAATCGACACCAAAAAATAATGTTCAGCACTCTTCTATAAACCATGCTTAAAGTTAGGCACAGTTTAAAAAATAGAGTTTACTCCCGGGAATCACGCCTAACTTTAGGCATGGCCATTTGCACCAACTGAAATGTGGTGCAAATCCTCATGCCTAAATTAGGAATTCTATAACTAGACGTGTAAATTCTAGGAACGTCTTTGGCCATGACCCTCCCATTTCCGCACCCACTTTTCAGACTAGCATGTAAAATTTAGGCCCGGATCTGGTGCCTAAAGTTACACATGTAACTGCTAATTAAATCCAACTAGTGCTAACAATTGCGTGTTAGGATTGAAAAAAATGTTTAAAAAATTGTAAAAAAGGGGAAGGGGGAATGAAGGGATATATTTGGGGAATTACATTAACCTGCACTGCAATGTTTAAGAACATGCTCAGAACATAAAGACCAGATATTTACCTTTAAAATGTTTATTTACAATACAGGTAATGCAATAATGTTAAAAAAGCAGTTTTTAGGGATCTTACACAAGGGAAATGTGCTACAAGATAATATTGTTAGAAAGTCTGAATTATAAATTAGGCTGGATTAATAGTAACTCACTTTGATGGAGGCTTCTGGTTGGAGTGGTAAAGGTGGTCCTTGCTGTAAAATAAGTCCTTTTGTTGCAAAGTTGTTGCTGGAGCCTGGAGAAATTCTTATCTTAGATTTGTGTGAAGGTCCACAGAGGTGCAGATTAGGAAGAAGCAGAGAGGAGAAGAGCGAGCTGAGAATGTTTCCAGGGTTTTATAATTCCTTGTTGGACCATAGGCTGAAGTCAGGTGGGGTGTATTTGATCCAATGAAAACTCAGGGATAGCTGAAAACTAGTTCCATCTAGTTTTAAGATGGGGCATGGAACTGTCACATGTTTAATGACATCATAAGAATTTCTGTCTGGCTGTCTGCTGTATTACATATCCATATTTGACAAGATTAAAAAGTCATTGAGAGTAGATGGGCTTTCTTTTGTTAGATTAGGTAGGTAGATGTGCTTTTCAGTCTCTGAGTCATTGTCTGTGAGTTTCATCCCATCTTTTTGATTTTTGTCAATATGCAGACTTTTGTTTTTGGAGATATGATGATTGACGTTTTAAGTATCCACCCGGCTAGCTTTTGTTACAAGCTATTACTGGTCTTCAATGGGAGGGTGAAGGTCAGACCAGTTTTTCTGATACTGCTCCAAGAAGTCTTTGGCAAATATATATATATATATATATATATATATATATACATTTGTATCTGATTACAGCAAAATCAATAACTCTGACAATTAAAAACATATCATGCTATACATTAACATGGTAACATAGTAACATAGTAGATGACGGCAGAAAAAGACCTGCACGGTCCATCCAGTCTGCCCAACAAGATAACTCATATGTGCTACTTTTTGTGTATACCCTACCTTGATTTGCACCTGTCCTCTTCAGGGCACAGACCATACAAGTCTGCCCAGCACTATCCCCGCCTCCCACCACCGGCTCTGGCACAGACCGTATAAGTCTGCCCAGCACTATCTCCGCCTCCCAACCACCAGTCCCGCCTTCCACCACCGGCTCTGGCACGGACCGTATAAGTCTGCCCAGCACTATCCCCGCCTCCCAACCACCAGTCCCTCCTGCCACCACCGGCTCTGGCACAGACCGTATAAGTCTGCCCAGCACTATCCCTGCCTCCCAACCACCAGCCCCGCCTACAGGTTATAACTTATTTTGAGTTAGTCTTCACTGGACCAAACTTGCTTTCATTGTGCCATCACCATCCAGCTGGATAGGCAGTGTCTTAAAAGGTGGAGGATAAAGGATATATTTGTTGTACATTTTTTTTGTCCCACATTATCTCAAGCAAATTCAGGTTCAATGTGGCTTACATTTGAAAATACAGTAAGACAGAATAATAGAATTCAGTTATATCATGGGAGCCCAGCACTATCCCCGCCTCCCAACCACCAGCCCCTTCCTCCGACCACCGGCTCTGGCACAGACCGTATAAATCTGTCCAGCACTATCCCCGCCTCCCAACCACCAGCCCTGCCTACAGGTCCATCCAGTCTGCCCAACAAGATAACTCATATGTGCTACTTTTTGTGTATACCCTACCTTGATTTGCACCTGTCCTCTTCAGGGCACAGACCATACAAGTCTGCCCAGCACTATCCCCGCCTCCCACCACCGGCTCTGGCACAGACCGTATAAGTCTGCCCAGCACTATCCCCGCCTCCCAACCACCAGTCCCGCCTCCCACCACCGGCTCTGGCACAGACCATATAAGTCTGCCCAGCACTATCCCCGCCTCCAAACCACCAGTCCCGCCTCCCACCACCGGCTCTGGCACAGACCGTATAAGTCTGCCCAGCAATATCCCCGCCTCCCAACCACCAGCCCTGCCCACAGGTTATAACTTATTTTGAGATAGTCTTCACTGGACCAAACTTGCTTTCATTGTGCCATCACCATCCAGCTGGATAGGCAGTGTCTTAAAAGGTGGAGGATAAAGGATATATTTGTTGTACATTTTTTTTGTAAATTGCATATCACTAACAGTAGTTCCGCAAGTTCATTTTTCAGTTCTATCAGTACTCTAGGATGAATACCATCCGGTCCAGGTGATTTGCTACTCTTCAGTTTGCCGAACTTCCCCATTACGTCCTCCAGGTTTACCGTGAATTCAGTAAGTTTCTCCGACTCGTCCGCTTGAAATACCATTTCCGACACCGGTATCCCACCCAACTCATTAAGTTCTAAGTTCTGGAATATAGAATCTAGAGTACAGAACTCATATCATGCTACAGGATGACAATTATCATTGCCAATTGGCTCCATATTTAGGGGCCTTATTACTAAGCCATGGCAAAAGTGGCCTGTGGCATTGCAAGTGCATCTTTTGGGTGCACGCCAGACAAGTTTTTACCATGTCCTAGAAAAATGGCCTTCTTTTAAGGGGCCGGAAAAAGGGCGTGAGGCAAAATAAAAACTAGCATGCGTCCATTTTCAGCCTGAGACCTTACCGCCACCCATTGACTTAGCTTAAGGTCTCACATGCTACCCGGGCGGTAGGCATGTGGCGTGTGCCCACTGCCATTTACCACCAGGTAAGCGTCACACGGTAGAAAATAGAAAATATTTTCTACTGTATGTTTTCGGCTTGTGCCAAATTCAGAATTACCACCATGGTCACGCGGTAGCTGGGTGGTAATGCCAATTTGACGTGCGCTGGACATGCATTGGCCCTTATGTGCCTTCATAAAAGGACCCTTCAATTAAATTGCGCACACAAATTAGATGCCGAAATTTGCATATGTAACCCAAAGTGCCATATATAGAATCCAGGGGTAAGTGCTATTCTATAAACAGCATTTAAAGTTAGGCACCATTTATAGAATGGCACTTACCGCTGGGAACCATGACTACATTTAGGCATGACCGTTTGGTGTAAATCCAGATCTCTTTTATTCTATAACAATTCAGTAAATTACTACTACTACTACTACTATTAAACATTTCTACAGCGCTACTAGACTTACACAGCGCTGTACAAATTAACATGAAAAGACAGTCCCTGCTCACCAGAGCTTACAATCTAAATTGGACAGATGAACAGACAGCTAGGGGTGGGGAATTGCAGTGGTAGGGGTGATAAGTGAGGGTGTTGAGTAAATTAATGGAATGCCCCTGATCTGCCCATGACCCGCCCATGGCTACACCCCCTGTTTGCACCCATGCATAATACGCAGATCCTGTACCTAAATTTGCACATGTAAATTTTAATTAAACCAGCTAGCACCAATAATTGCTTATTAAGATCTCAATGATTGCGTAAATAGGCTCGTTATTCAATGAAATTGTGTATATGAATTGGGCACACACCCAAATTTGTATGTGCAATTTTTAGCACTTTTTTGAGGGTTAGGACTGAATTTTGTAAATGGCACCTAAAAAATCAGTGCTGAAAAAAATAATGCTAAGCGCTATTCCATAAAACAAGGCTTAAAGTTAGGCACCATTTATACAATAGCACTTAGTGCCGGGAACCATGACTACATTTAGGCACAACCATTTACACCGACGAAACCTTGGTGTAAATCTCCACACCTAAATTAGGTGCAGATCCTCTTTATTCTATAACAATGCATGTAAATTATAGGAACATCCCTGACCTGCCCATGACCCACTTATGGCCAAAGCCACTATTTTGGACCCATGTGTAAAATTTACACACGGATCCCATGCCTAAATACATACATGTAAATTTTAATAAATCCAATTGCTTGTTAAGATCTCGGGGGGGGGGGGCGGGGGGAGTCCTTTTACTAAGGTACACCGAAAAGTGGCCTGCACTGGTGTAGACACATGTATTGGACGCTCAGAGGTCCATTTTTCAGTGTACCTGCAAAAAAGGCCTTTTTTTGCCAAAAATGGACGTGTGGCAAAATAAAAATTGGTGCACGTCCATTTTGGGTCTGAGACCTTGCTGCCACCCATTGACTTAGTGGTAAGGTCTCACACGTTAACCAGGCAGTAATCATCAGCACAGGTACAATGCTGATTACTGCCCAGTTAGCGCCACGTGCAAAAGGGCCCCTCAATTATTAGCACTAATTGGCTCGTTATTCAATTAAATTCTGCAAGCAAATTGGGCACATGCACTTTTCAGCACTTTTTATAGAATTCAGGTGTTAATGTCTCTGTTTTGATATGCTGCTGGCAAAATCTATGGGGCTCACACTTATGGTTACCATATGGCTCCAGAAAAAGGAGGACACATTAATCCAGTCTGGGTTTTGCTTCCATTGAAAGCAATGGAAGTAAAACCCAGACTGGCACACTGGATATTCCTCTGAAGAGCACATGTAGGAACTTGCATTTCTGACAACTTCAATTAAGTCTTGTAAATGCACTGTTTTGACTTGCTGGACTTCCCATACTATCAAAGAACAACTGTAATTTTCATCTTCCTACAGAAATGTTCCAAGTGGTCAGGAAGACGATGACAGGTGCCATGTTAGTTATAGGGATATAAATAACAAACCAGGGCGGAGCTGTGACCTTTTTTTTTATTGTAAATATATTCAAGGAAAATATGGAGAAAGGGATTGACATTACAGGGAACAGAAATCTTTTACTTTGATCTCATCACTAGGTATACAGTTGGGAAAGAGTAAAACAGAGCTGGTGTTTGCTGGGACATAATTAGGGTTCCTGTAGAAAGGGAATAACTAAGAGACAATGCTGAATGTCAGCTTTTTAGACTTTAATTAGGATCCTGTTCAGTAAGACATGTTGACACAGACACAAAAGACTGCATTCACTAAGGATTTTTTGTAAAACACGTTTATGCTTATGGGGAAGCAGTTTTTACTTTCAAGGCCAAAATAGGAAAATGATCTGACTGTTCTGTAACATAAAATTATCCCCCAGATTCTATATAGTGTGCCTAGAGTTTTAGGCTCAAATCCAGTCATACTCTATAATAGGGCGTGTAATTTAATCGGTTTAACCAGCTTATCAGCATTGATGACAACACTTAACAAGCAATAATAAGCATTAATTGGTAATAATTACAATTTATGTGCACAACTCGCTAAGCATATTCTGTAATGAGCTACGCTTAAATTCTAAAGCATGCAGTTCAAAAGGGGCATGGCTATGGGCGGGGAAATGGGCATTTCATGGGTGTTCCAAAATTTATGTGTGTAGTTATAGAATACGGCCCAGTGCGCGTAATGTGCAGGGATTCACACCACATTTTCATTGGTGTAAATGTAGGCACATAGTTTTAGGCGCTGGGATATCAACTAAGGGGGTCTCTTAATAAGGCACGCAAGCGTTTCTAGCACATGCTAAAATTAGGTGTGCTCTAAATGGTAGAGACATCTATATATACCTATGAGCGTCTCTAGCGTTTAGCACGTACTTATTTTTAATGTGCGCTAAAAATGCTAGTGTGCCTTAGTAAAAGACCCCCTCAGTGTATTCTATATACTGCACCTAAAACTAGGCACCGCATATAGAATACTCTTAGGCAGAAATGTTTTCCATGTTGAAAATTTTTTAAGTGCCTTATATAGAATCTGGCCCTTTAAGGGTTATTTGTCAATAGTGCATCTAGCAGCAAAGATACATGTATACTTTCAAGCCTACATAAAACAAACCAGTTTCCAAATATAAGCTACCAAGGATATATGCAGGCTAAAAAGGGTGATTTGTTTTTGGATTTTGAGATGATTTTTCAAGTTTGTTTTACAAATTTAGTTGAATAAAAGTTTTGTTGTTTTTTTTTAACTTCCATTAAATCATTTTAATGTGTGCAAATCTGTAATAATAATGAGCTGCTTTACATACATTTAATGTTTTCCATCTCATTATTACGTAGTCTACGGTGACTTAGTTATTAGTGTGTTAGGGCACCGCAACCAGCAATAGTAACATAGTAAATGACGGCAGAAAAAGACCTGCATGGTCCATCCAGTCTGCCCAACAAGATAAACTCATATGTGCTACTTTTTGTGTATACCCTACTTTGATTTGTACCTGTCCTCTTCAGGGCACAGACAGTATAAGTCTGCCCAGCACTATCCCCGCCTCCCGCCACCGGCTCTGCCACCCAATCTCGGCTAAGCTCCTTAGGATCCATTCCTTCTGAACAGGATTCCTTTATGTTTATCCCACGCGTGTTTGAATTCTGTTACCGTTTTCATTTCCACCACCTCCCGCGGGAGGGCATTCCAAGCATCTACTACTCTCTCCGTGAAAAAATACTTCCTGACATTTTTCTTGAGTCTGCCCCCCTTCAATCTCATTTCATGTCCTCTCGTTCTACCCCCTTCGCACCTCCGGAAAAGGTTCGTTTGCAGATTAATACTTTTCAAATATTTGAACGTTTGTATCATATCACCCCTGTTTCTCCTTTCTTCCAGAGTATACATGTTCAGGTCATCAAGTCTCTCCTCATACGTCTTGTAACGCAAATCCCTTACCATTCTCGTAGTTTTTCTTTGCACCGCTTCAATTCTTTTTACATCCTTCTCAAGATACGGCCTCCAAAACTGAACACAATACTCTAGGTGGGGCCTCACCAAAGCCCTTTAAGTCACATTAAGGGGCAACTAACTCCTGAGTGAGTTAGTTCCCTCATAGAGCTAGATAATTCCCCACACACATACACACACACACACATACACAATATATATATATATATATATATATGTAAAATTTGCATGCCTATTACATTACTCAATAGTGCAATGATTTTACTGAGGATTTTTCCATACTAAAATTCTTACTTGCATCAAAACTAAGGTTATCATGACAAAAACAAAAGTAAATTACCACACTGAAGGATACTGCAGCTTATTACATCAATCCCTGAGCTGACTGCCACACTTTGATTTCTCCCTTTCTCCTGCATTTCTGGTCCACTGACACTTTAATGTACATATCTATCCTTTTTTTTTTTTTTAAGAACTGATAGCGCTTTCATTTTATCTCTGGTTCTCTTTTGGCCGTATGAGCCCTCTCCATGTCCTTACTGCCTCCTTTGTGGAGGCTGGCTTTACCAGTGCTCAAAGGGGGCAGCTGCCCCTGGCCCAGCTTAACAGGAAACCCATAAGTAAAAATGGCCCTATTCACAGGGTTCACTCCAGTCTGGTATACTCCTTCCCTCTCTTTCCCTCCTCCCATCTAGCTACTTCTTGGGGAATAAAAACAGCAGAAAGGTGTGAAGCTGTCATCAATCTGTACAGCTGATGGCTTTGTCTCAGTCTTCTAAAATCGGAGGTCACATCAGAAGGGATGGGGCCCACAGAACCATCTGCAGACAAAGTGATGACAACTCTGCACTTTTCTACTGCCCCCCCCCCCCCATGAAGAAAAAGCTTAGCTAATAGGAAAGTAAGGTGTCCTACTGGGAGTGGGGGAAGGGGAAAAGGACAGTGCTAGACTGGAAAAAGCCCTGAACTGGAGGGTGAGGGAATGATTCATAGAAGTTTGCCCAGGACTCTATAGGTTATTAATGTGTAAGGTTACCATATTTGTAAAGACAACAAAGGGAACATTAAAAAATGGTTGCTACCTTTGCAAAAGAAATATTTAATCATAGCAAATGTGTAAATGGATTTTAGTTAATGAATACACATCAAACAGTGACTAACTTACAGTACAGTAGTAGACAATAATCTACTTTTCAAAAACTTCCAGATTTCAGTTTGACTGAGTCTGAGCGCAAACGTACTTATCAGAAGAGGAGATATCCCTCAACAACTTTGGCAGACTTCTGAGATACTTGTGAAAGACTTTGTATGACATATGCTTAAAGTTGTGCTGCATGAACAAATTTCCTTTGAGAGATTCAACCAGAAGGGACACAGAGAGGATATCAGCTATGCCTCTCTCTGTCTTTAGCACCCGCATTTGTCCAGACTGCCTAATAGGCCAGAGTTGTTTTTTCTCATTATGTGGGTAGGTGTGTTGGTCATAGGCACATGAAAGAAAAAAGAAGATATTTTTCTAAAAATTAAAAAACCTGGAGGACATATCTGAAGAGGTCCAAAAGGAAGACATGTCATCTTTGTATGGTAACCCTATTAATGTGGCCCTGCACACACTTTTGTTAATGTAAGTGTGTCTTATTCTTGAAAAGCTCCTGAGTGCTTTGGATTACAGTTATAATCTACATGCTACTGTAGCCTTTGATCCTTACTGCAGTGGCGTACCAAGGGGGTGGGGCGGTGGGGGTGGTCTGCCCTGGGTGCACGCCGCTGGGGGGGTGCCACGCGCCTGTCGGCTCTTCGTTTTCATGCTCCCTCTGCCCCGGAACAGGTTACTTCCTGCTCCGGGGCAGAGGGAGCATGAAAACAAAGAGCCGGCAGGCGCGCGGCACCCCCCCCCCCCCACCAGCGGCGTGCACCCGGGGGGGGGTTCGCCGGGGAATCGGGGTTTTTTTGCCGGGGGGCGTCGCGCTGTTCCGGGGGGGGCGGGGCGCATCGGCGATCCGCCCCGGGTGTCAGCCCCCGTAGGCACGCCACTGCCTTACTGCCTCTCTGCTTCAAATGTTTTCGAGGTTCTGTTTATTCAATTTATTATTTTGAAGAATAGATTTGTTTGTAACCCGCATTGTGGGTTTTGGACCATGACAACATCTCAGGGAAGCTTGCTTTTTCCAACAAAATAATCTATTCCTTTATGTCCCCCCAAACCCCAGAGGGCAGTGTGTGTGGAGGAAGGGGGTTTAATATTCTTAATTCAGTTTATAGGTATACATTTATATTTCTCAGATATTTCTTTGAGCTTTTATGAACAATAACAAAATGCAACACCATTTGAGAAAGAGTTTGAGGAAACTAAATCTCTTCAAATCAGATTGCTGTTTTGGATTGATTTCCTTTCTATCCATTCAAGGAATTAGTGTCTTAGAGTTCAGAAGCCTGTGATTTCTGATGTTTAATCCCCTGTTCTACAAAATCTATTCTTGTCAGGTGCTGGGATATCCTGGTTGAGGAGGAGGTCAGTATTTCCAGCCATTCCCCCAGCAGTGCTTACATTTGTCAATTGCAGCTTATGACTTTTCAGATGAGCCAGCTGAGTTTTGCTTTAATTATTTTATCTAAATAGCTTTGTCAAAAGATGAGAAAAACTACAGGTATTCTTAACTCTGTTCTTACTGTGTAGCATGGGACATGCAACATGCACAAAACCATGCTATATTGTGTGTCCCTAATGCCCAGTTCACATCAGCCTTTCCAATACTTTTCCATGTGCACATCTTTGTCCGCGCGCCTGTTGGCTCTTCGTTTTCATGCTCCCTCTGCCCCGGAACAGGTTACTTCCTGTTCTGGGGCAGAGGGAGCATGAAAACAAAGAGCCGACAGGCGCGCGGCACCCCCCCCCAGCGGCGTGCACCCATGGCAGACCGTCCCCACCGCCCCCCCCCCCTTGGTACGCCACTGCAGTAAGGATCAAAGGCTACAGTAGCATGTAGACTATAACTGTAATCCAAAGCACTCAGGAGCTTTTCAAGAATAAGACACACTTACATTAACAAAAGTGTGTGCAGGGCCACATTAATAGGGTTACCATACAAAGATGACATGTCTTCCTTTTGGACCTCTTCAGATATGTCCTCCAGGTTTTTTAATTTTTAGAAAAATATCTTCTTTTTTCTTTCATGTGCACATCTTTGTCCAGTTGTTTACACTGGCACTATGGTAAGTGTTTAATGATGCTGGAAGCTACTAGGATTTCTAAACAGCACTTGAGCTGATATTGAAAATAAGCTATATATGTGCTGGTAAAAAGAAAACTTGCCTATTTTCCTTTATACAGATAAAATCTTGTGGTCAACCTCTGTAGATTTTATCTGTAAAAGAAGCAGGGCTTTTTTTGAGGGGGTACTTGGGGGTACTGAGTACTGGCACCTTTTCCATTGTCTGCTAAAATTGAGCCATGGACCTCAAGTTTTAATGGAGGACCCCAGGCTCTACACACCAATTCTGCCTTTGTCATAGATTCTGTGACTGGTTGCAGAGGGGTTTGGCTATTGTGGAATGGGTCCCTCATTGATGATCCCACCCCTGAAGGGTGGCCTGGCATTTGAGTACCAGCACCTCTTTTGGTAGAAAAAACACACTGAAAAGAAGAGACCAGTGGAGTTGGCAATTATCTGTTAAACTGGCATTATTTGGCTGCTAAACAGATCCATGTACCAGGGGCGTAGCCAGACAACAGATTTTGGGTGGGCCTAAGGAAAAACTGGGTGGGCACCAATTATTCTTCCCCCCCCACACCAATTGTTCTCCCCCCCCCCCCCCAACCACCACCCAAAAAATATCTCAGCTGGTGGGAAAACGCTTCTTTCCACCTTGGCAGTCTGCCGCAGGCATGCTCTGAAAACTGAACATACACAGGTTCCGGTATCATGGAGAGAAGCATTTTCGTTACCATCAGGAGGAAGTCTTCAGCTGGCCAAGCTTGGGATCCCACCAGCTACCACTAAACGTGTGCTACTGTTGGGTGGGCCTGAGCCCTAAGTGGGTGGGCCCTGGCCTACCCAGGCCCACCTGTGGCTACGCCACTGCCATGTACTTTAGGCCTGCTGAGTAGCAGCAAAATTGAACTTGAGAGAAGTCAGGGAACTCAGACTCAATTAAAGCAACAAGGAGAATGTCATCAATTGTACAAGGACTACAAAGGGAGCACGGCAGATGTTATACAAGGGAGGTGAAAGCACAGATCCCTAGGTTGCACCACATGTCAGAAGTATGGGTTTCAAGGATGAGGAAGGGACATGAACAGAAGGAGCAATTGTGCAAAAACGATGGCTAGTTGGTGGCACAATCACCACTTGCACTTACACTCAGCACCTATAAAGAGATAATACTTTTCCCTATACTACTAGAATTTAGGGAGTTTTTTTTTACTCTAGATTAACATTAGAAATGCAGATTAATACCTTAACGCAAAAGGCCTTTTTTGTTATGCAAAATCTTTGACGTGTTTGAAAATATTTTGACCAGGAAAACGTTCGTCTATTAGTACAATCTATTTTCTTAAGTCTTTTAGACTATTGTACTATCATTGACCCGAGTTGCTCCGAACATGTATTCAAAAAGCTTCAAACTATACAAAATACTGCTCTACGTTTGATCTATTCCTTGAATAAATATGACAGTTTATCACCTTACTACATGAAAACTCATTGGCTACCAGTATATTCCAGTGGTTTTTTTTTAAATTCTTATTTCTAACTTTTAAGACAATTTTTGGTATTACACCTCTATACCTACGTACCCATTATTTTTATTTTTCAAAAATCTACCAAATCAACTAGGAATTTTAAGCTTTTTCCCCATCCCTCTTTGAAAAACAAAAAGAGAGCTAAAATTGTTGATAATCTTCTTCCACTTCACGCAGCAAGTCTAGATAAGGAGCTCTTAGGACTTTTGTAAAATGTAGCTGATTATATGTAATTCAGAAGCAGCCTCAAACACACCTATTCAAGAAATACATCCTGAATGCTAGAGAATGATATCTTAAAGTGTGATAATATACTGTTTTTAGAATTGTAGTTTTGTTAGACTCTGAGTGACTGTACTTAGTGTTAACACTGTATGTTCCTGGTGACTATCCAGCCTCTTGACAAGTGTAATCCGCGTAGAACCGCGGAATATAAGTCATGCTGTAATGTAATGTAGTGAATATATGTGTAAAATTAAGCAACGCTGTGTTTATCTTTAAACGGAGGCCAACCCAGCTGAAAATCAGAACCACTATTATTTACAATATCTTTTCTCAGGTGCATATCATATCTTAAAAATGTAGCCGTGTAAGATCATCAAAATTGTAAAAGTTTAATCTAATGACTTCTGGAGTTAGCTGGGGGGGGTGGAGGAAACATACTATTTCAATTAACTTCTCCCCTCCACCCTTACTTACTGAGATAAATTTTGGCTAGACAAATTGTTTCCCACACAAAGTTTAGCCTGATAAAAAAATGCAGCAGTGGGGGGCATTCCTAGGGAATGGTTAAACCTTGGACATGCAGCACTTGTCAGCCAAAATCATACAAATCCATCTACACAGCTGGGTTTTGCTACCTAAGTTCCAAATGGTGCAATTCAATCCCCCAGGCCATAAGAAACATTAACAACTATCTCCAGTTCAGAAAAGAACTAAAAATGCATCTATTTAAGAAATCTTATGATTAATCCCGTAAATCATTAGCTGTTTCTCAACACAAGTAATTGAGCTTCACATTGTAATCCCTCTTGTAATTGTAAGCCACATTGAAATAAGACTTGTTTTTGGATCATTGTGAGATACAAGATTGCATAAATAAACAAATAAATAAATATATAGAAAAGCAACATTTATTTGATTATTGTTTATATCATTTTTATTATCTTTCATTTTCACATTGAAATCCTGCTGAGCTGGTAACAAAACCAGCTCAGTTAAACTAATATTTGGCTGTGCCTAATTGGTTGGATTTTCAAATAAATATTCACCAAACTTTAGATGGTTAAACTTTCACTAGATAGGTGTGGAGGAGCATTTTCGATATGATGTCTAAATCTGACTTTGGGTGTTTTGCTGAAAAACATCCAAAAATCAAGCAGTGAAAATGACCATTTTCAAACCAGAAAAGTGTCCATTTTCTTTGAAAATGACCATTTACTAGATGTTGTTGTGTTTAGTACATCTATCTTTTTGAACCATTTTTTTAAAAATGCACATCATTAGGATGTAGGAGGAGCCAGCTTTCCTTGTAGACTTGTCACACAGGTGTCCCAGCAGAGCAGTGGGGCACCCTAGGGGGCACTGCAGTGGACTTCACATAAAAAGTCCTAGGTACATACAGTAGCTCACCATTACCTCCTTATATTGTACTAGCAGTTAAGCCCGTTAAAACGGGCGAGATTTGTAATTCTCACCTCCATGTCCAGCAAACCTCCTCTCTCCCCTGCCCTCCCCTCCCCCGATCCATGTCCAGCAACCCTGCTCTCTCCCCTGCCCTCCCCCCCCATGTCCAGCAGCCCTCCTGTATCCCCTGGCCTCCCCCGTCCACCAACCATCCTCTCTCCCCTGCCCCCCCCCCCATATCCAGCAACCCTCCTCTTTCCCTTGGCCTCCCGCCCTGTCCACCAACCCTGCTCTCTCCCCTCCCCTCCATCGATCCATGTCCAGCAACCCTGCTCTCTCCCCTGCTCCCCCCCCTGTCCAGCAGCCCTCCTGTCTCCCCTGGCCTTACCCCATCCACCGATCCTCCTCTCTCCCCTGCCCTCCCCCCATATCCAGCAACCCTCCTCTCTGCCCTGCCCTCCCTCTATGTCCAGCTACCCTCCTCGCCGCCGCTCCGTCCTCCCTCCGTGCTGGGCTCCCTGCAGTTTTTTTTGTGGGTTTTGAAGGGCTCACTATCAAACATATAAAAGACAAGTGACCGACTCACCCGCAAATGCGCTGTAGAGACTGCCCTCTCTGTCCCGCCCTCGCATCAAGACGTGATGACGTCAGAGGGCAGAACAGAGAGGGAAACGGATGCTGCCGGCCTGCTGGCCTGTCGCTGGAGAACCTGGAGATGAAGGAAAGGAACATTGCTGGCGCATCAACCTCTACCCTCCCCCCATCCCCAACGTCGTCGCCGCCACTGCCGCTCCCTCCCCCCTCCGTATCGGGCCCCCTGCACTGACATGAGAGCGCCTCTCACCTCCGTGTGAAAGCGCTGCAGGCAGCAGCATATCGCTCTGCTGCTGCCTGCAGCGCTTCCACCCGGAGGTGAGAGGTGCAGTCATGTCAGTGCAGGGGGCCCGATACGGAGGGGGGAGGGAGCGGCAGTGGCGGCGACGACGTTGGGGATGGGGGGAGGGTAGAGGTTGATGCGCCAGCAATGTTCCTTTCCTTCGTCTCCAGGTTCTCCAGCGACAGGCCAGCAGGCCGGCAGCATCCGTTTCCCTCTCTGTTCCGCCCTCTGACGTCATCACGTCTTGATGCGAGGGCGGGACAGAGAGGGCAGTCTCTACAGCGCATTTGCGGGTGAGTCGGTCACTTGTCTTTTATATGTTTGATAGTGAGCCCTTCAAAACCCACAAAAAAAACTGCTATACCTAACTATACACCACTACAATAGCTCATATGGCTGAAGGTGTCACCTATGTGAGTACAGTAGTTTGTTTGGGGGGGGGGGGGGAGCTGACACTTTCCACCACAAATGTAATAGAGTGGAATATGGGCCTGAGTTGCCTTCTCTACAGTGCACTGCACTGACCACTAGGCTAGTCCAGGAACCTGCTTGCTGTTCTAATAGGACTGGCCATAACATCTGAGTCTGTCATAGGGGTTGATATGTACTGTTTCATTTACATCTTTGTGGGGTGAGAGGGGCTCAGTGACCACTGAAGGAGCAAGGGGGTATCATTCTTTTATTCCTGCAGTGGTCATCTGGTCATGTAGGGCTTTTTTGTGGCTTATTCGTTAAAAAATTGTCTAGACCAAAATGTCCAACTTATACCCTGGATGTTTTTGTTTTCTTCCATTATGGCAGAAAAATGTGAAACAACGCGCTCGAGGGCTCTGAACGCAACTAGCATGCAAATGCATGCTAAACAGGGCTAAACATATTCATCCCAATGATCAGCGACCAGCGCCAAAGATTGGGTTGCTGGCTGCGGCAAACCCTACGCCAGCTCAGAGCTGGCGTTAGGGTTTGCAGATCATTGAGGAGGAATGGTGAGCCCTGTCCAGCATGCATTTGCATGCTGGCAGACCCCCATTCCTCCCAACAAGGCAAACCTGCCAACAACAGGGGGGCTGGAGGTCCGCTGGACTGCCGGTCCCCCCCCCCCCCCCCAATGATCCCCCCTAGGTTCAGGGAGGGCTGGAGATCCGGGTTTGACCGGCCCTGCACGGTGTACCCCTATTTAGTGACGATTTTAATCATAGACTGCCCCCAACCTTCCTCAGTGTGTGATATGGAAAAAAAATTTTGTTTTTATCTTTTTTGAAGGTCTTTTAAATTTTATTTTGTTAATTCGATCTTCTTTGTTACTGTTACTCACTATACTCCAACAGTATTTCTTAAATTTCACACATATTTTCAAACTCTTGTCAGTTAACATCCAATACGGTAGAAAAGCCTTATCGTTCCTTGCTAACGGAGATAGCTTAACAACACTTATCTGCGTGCCCAGATATGGCTGCTATCCCAGGTGTGGCTGCATTCCCGACAGGTGCCTGTTTCGCAATTCTAGCTTTGTCAAGGGATAATCTCACACTGGACCTGTGAAAGCAAGACAGAAGCACGTTAGCAAACTCCGTAAATGTTGCACTCCTGCAGATATAATCCAGCTCATGACTTACAGTCTCACTGTCTCTTCATAAGACTCCTACCATGGAACGAAAAACATGGCTGCAGCATTCTTTATATATCCTACCGGAAGCACCCAGCTCTTAATGGCACTTCCGGAAACCGCTGATGATCATCACATGAAACAGCCCCAATGTATACGTATTCAGCCTATTGGGTTTTGCAGTATCAAGGTGATAAATCAAAAAAGTTTCCCGCTGCAATAATCTTCTGTTCCGATCATCCCCCTCTAGAAATTGGGGTAACGTGGTCAATCACCATGCAGCGTAAGGTGTCTATTGTGTGGTTGTTTTTTACACCTAGATTCTGTGCTGTGATCCGTGATCTATGTTCAGTCATCCTGGCATTCAAAGACCCCAATGTAAACTAAATAGGGGTATACCTTACAGATGAAAAGAGTAGCCCCTGTGACTATATGAGACTTCCCCGTAACAACCTATTCTGAAACGTTTTGGCACTTTTGCCTTATATTCTACCATTTTTTGTTTTGTATGCTAGAAATAAGCAGTGAATTTGCCCCCAAGTCCATTTTAATAATGGATTATGGACTTTTCTTTTAGGAAGCTTTCCAAACCATTTTTAAACCCCACTAAGCTAACTGTCTCTGCTTTTCATTGCCCTTTTGTAAAGATAGGAGCAGACAGCTAGTCTTTTACAGTTGCATTGGAAGTTGCAGTTGGTGATTTGTTCTTGAAGTGGAGGAGTAACCTAGTGGTTAGTACAGCGGACTTTGACCCTGTGGAACTGGGTTTGATTCCCACTGCAGCTGAATCTGGCCCTAAGCATCAAATTGTGCACACAAGTTTATAGAATTATGGGGATATAGTACTGAATTTGATCTGTCTGAGTCTCTCCTGCCTCTTCAGCCAGGGAAGGTAATATGATTTTTTAAAGTCAGTACCTCTGATACACATGTAAACGCAGAATTTAGCGGGGAATTCAAAGTTCTAAATGAAAATGTGGAGAATACTCATAGTATTTAACAAAAGGCTCTGTCAAACAAAGTCTCTTGTAAAATATCACTTAAAGCTTTCCACATATATTAGGAGCAGCGATTTCAAAAAGTTGCATGTGGGGAAATACATGTAGCACTACCCCACTTAGAGGTGGGAGCAACTTTTTGAAACTGTTGACACCAGATATGTCCTTCCATCTCCCCAATACTCACCTACACAACATCAACCCACCACCCAGTGGTGTGCTGGTAAATTTTTAACAACAGGCTCTCTCCTCGGTCCACCTCGGCACCCCCCGTCCACCTCGACGCCCCCCCCCATCCACCTCTGCGCCCCCTCACCCACCTCTGCACCCCCCCAAAATTGCAGAGCTGGCTATAGCCGGGGGGACAATGCATTACTCTCTCCAGGAAAAAAAATTAAATGATCCCAGGTTCCAATCTAATCCATGTTTAATATGGGATAAAATGCCATAAATAAGTAAATAAATAAATATAAACTTTTAACGATCAGCACCTGATTCTCAAAGTGGACATATTCCAAACACTATAATGAAAATAAAATTATTTTTTCTACCTTTGTTTGGTGACTTTGTTTCTCTGATCATGCTGGCCCAGTATCTGATTCTGCTGCTCTCTATCTGTTCCCTTGACTCCGTTTCCAGGGCTTCCTTTCCATTTATTTCTTTTCTTTCCTCCTTTCTTCTTCATTTCTGGTCCTCCGCAGACTTGACTGTACAGTGGATCCAGCTTCTGCCTATTTTCTCCATCCATGTGCAGTTTCTCTCCTCACTTCCTTTTCCCTCATCTAATCTCCTTCCTCTATCTTCCCTCCATGTCCAGCATTTCTTCTGTCTCCCTTCCCTCCCCTCCATCTATGTCCAGAATTTCTCTTGCCCTCCCCTCCATCCATGTCCTGAAACTCTCCTCTCTCTCCCCTGCCCCTCTCTATCCATCCATACCCAGCAATTCTCTTCTCTCCCCTGCCCCCCTCTACCAATCCATGCCCAGCAATTCTCTTTCCTGCCCCCCTCTACCCATGCATGCCCAGCAATTCTCTCCCCTGCCCCCCTCTACCCATGCATGCCCAACAATTCTCTCCCCTGCCCCCTCTACCCATCCATGCCCAGAAATTCTCTCCCCTGTCCCCCTCTACCCATCCATGCCCAGCAATTCTCTCCCCTGCCCCCCTCTACCCATCCATGCCCAGCAATTCCCCTCCCTCCCCTGCACTCCCGCTCCCATCCATGTCCAGCAATTCTCCGTCGCCCCACCCTACCCTCCCGCTCCCATCCATCTTTTTGTATTACCTCCGTCGAAGCACCGCGTTATTTAAAGCCCTGCTGCCCGTCTCCAGCCTTCCCCTGCTCCCTGCTTGCTTCGTGATGATGTTCATTCCTCACGCGGAAAAATGAAATGACATCAGAATGATGTCAGAAGGCGGGACTAAAGGCACGAACTCATCAGAAGCAAGCAGGGAAGGCTGGAGATGGGCAGCAGGGCTTTAAATAAGGTGGCGCTTCGACAGAGGTAATGCAAACTGATGGATGGGAGCGGGAGGGGAGGGTGGGGGCAAAGGACATCGTTGGACATGTTTGGGAGCAGGAGGGGAGGTAAGCATGGCCTGTGATGGCACCCTCCTGCTATGCTTACCTCCTGTAATGGAGCCAGCTCGCCCCCCAAGAACAACCGGCTCGCAAGAGCTGTCAAAATTTAACAAGCGGCTCTTGCGAGCCGGAGCGAGCCGGCTCCAGCACACCACTGCCACCACCCAAACTTCTCACATTTCAGTCCCCCAATCCCTTCCAATCCCCCCTCACATGACAAGCCCCTCTGATCCCCCTCATAGCACAACCCCTTCTGATTGCCCCCCCCCCAAAAAAAAAACATGGCAAACCTTTCTGATCTCCCTCAACATCCATGTCCTCTTTTGATCCTTCCCCAGCACAGAACACTACTACTACTTATCATTTCTATAGCGCTACTAGACGTACGCAGCACTGTACACTTGAACATAAAGAGACAGTCCCTGCTCGACAGAACTTACGATCTTTGGGCTAGGTCTACTAAGTGGCGCTATGGGTGCGTTAGCATTTTTAATGTGCGTAAATGGTATATGCGCGTTAAATGCTAACACACCCATAGAAATGTATAGGCACATTAGCATTTAATATGCCTTAAATTTACAGGCACGTTAAAAACGCTAACGCACCTTAGTAAACATACTCTTGTGACTTATTTTGTGAGCTAGCTGATGACATACGCTTTGAATTTTTACTCCTGTCATAAAGATGTGACTGAAAATGGAGGTGGATTTAGCCTGTTAGTGTACATTTTTAGTCCTAGTTGCATGCTATTTCTTCAGGAATAGCAGACTTAAAAGTAGTTCCAGTAGATCTTCTATATTCCTTGCACTCACAACTTCCTGAAGCTAAATTACAGTTGACCAGGGGCAGCTTAAATGTAGGCAATGAGTTTGGCAGCCCCATATGCTTATGCAAATGCAGACAAAAACAACAAATTCTACAGAGAATAAAACTCAAGCAACTCAATTTTATTGAAGTGGATTTTACGTGCTTATGCAGCATAGCCAGGGGAAATATTAATTGCTCGATGGAAAACCTTGAGATAACTGTGGCAGGCTGGCATTACATGTCTTACAATAAGAATCCTTAAAATATGAAATACTATTCAGATAGGGGGAGTAAGGGAATAGAAGGAAATTGACTGCTCCCCAAACCTGTAATTCCACAAAGAGAGTATGGGAAGATACAATATTGACCTATTGGGCTGAATTTTCATTAGTATGCTAAACTGAAAGATAACTGATTATGTTGTAAAGGTTTATTTTTAGGAATAATTTCTTCTGCAACCTAGCCAACCAGCTTACAGGTGAAAATGAACTTACATCAAGGAACCCTTTTAGCAGCCAGCGGTAAGGCTACCGCCAGGGTAGCACATGGCAAATTGGCCCTTCTGCTGGCTTGCCCAGGAGCCCAGCAATAGTTAATGTTTCTGCAGTGCTCCATTTCCAGCCGTAGAAAGTAATTTTTAGTTTCTAGTGCCGGTTGGTGAGGAGTAGGCATGCCTGATGGTAATCGGACAGCACCGTGCTCTGCTCGATTACTGCCGGAGCCCACACTGCCTCCTAAATAGGAGGTGGCAAGGGCCCTGGCAGTAAATGGCTGTGTACCAATTTTTTTAAAGTAGCACACAGCCATTTACAACCTCTATTCAGAAAATGCCCTTTTACCTATTATGGTAAAAGTTGGACTCGGCGAGCAGCAATTCCATGTGCCGATGCCACCGTTGGCCACCTGTTACTGCCAGTTGGTAAATGGGCCTCCAAGCCAGTTACAACATAACTACTGCAGCTTTCAGAGAGTTAAAATGCAATTTCATTTTAACAGCTCTGTAATATAAACGAGATGCATGCAATACATATGAAGCTGTGCAGTTGCTTGTAAATTAAGAGGAAGAATAATTTGTCACAGTGTGATTTTTTTTTAAATGTATTGTAAACAGCTCATATGACTATTTTTACTTATTGGGATTTATTAACTGCCTTTATGAAGAGATTCACCCAAGGTGGTTACTAAATCCCAATAAATAAATACATAAAAATAGTCATATTAGCAGTTTCCAATACATTTTTAAAAAATCACACTGTGCCAAATTATTTTTCCTCTTAATTTATACACATATCATAAGTGGTATATATATAAAAAAAAATAATAATAAAGAACCTGAAGCTGAAAACAAATTTTTAGGTGCTGAACTAGAATTAAGGGGTGCTCTGAGTAAAGAACCAAGTTTTACAGGCTTAACAAAAGACAAGGAAGCAAATGTCTAAATGAATATCCTAAGGGTAACAAATTCCATCAGACAGGAGCCTGAAAACTAAAAGCCACTTTCCTTGCAATTGATAATCTCTCTGGAGGAATAGAAAGCAAAGCCTGCAAGGATGAATGTAACTTTTCTCCAGGCACATACTGCACTGACTGAGAGCTAAAGATTTGAAGGAGATCCCTACTACTTCCCTCTCCTGAAGATTACTGAATTTCTGTCTGTGAATATTTCCATAGACACTTTAGGAAGATGGAAGAAGACATTTACATACTTATGCTGAGGTATTCAAGAGGTTGAACTAATCCAAATTCATTGCAAGTTCCACCTTGTCTCACTTTCCTCCAGTATCTCAAAGGAGACGTGGAGGGGCATAATCAAACTGGGTGCCCATCTCTAAGCGCCCATCTCTAAGGACGCCCCGGCGAAGGGGCGGGGCATCCCATATTATCGAAACAAGATGGGCGTCCATCTTTCATTTCGATAATACGGTCGGGGACGCCCAAATCATGACATTTAGGTCAACCAACTTGACATTTAGGCCGGCCTTAGAGATGGGCGACCTCGGTTTTCGCCGATAATGGAAACCAAGGACGCCCATCTCAAAAATGGCCAAATTCAAACCATTTGGTCATGGGAGGAGCCAGCATTCATACTGCACTGCTCCCCTCTCATATGCCAGGACACTAACCGGGCACCCTAGGGGGCACAGCAGTGGACTTCACAAATTGCTCCCAGGTGCATAGCTCCCTTACCTTGGGTGCTGAGCCCACCAAACCCCCCAAACCCCCACTACCCACAACTGTATAATACTACCATAGCCCTTAAAGGGTAACGGGGGACACCTAGATGTGGGTACAGTGGGTTTCTGGTGGGTTTTGGAGGGCTCCCATTTACCACCACAAGTGTAACAGGTAGGGGGGATGAGCCTGGGTCTGCTTGCCTGAAGTGCACTGCAGTACCCACTAAAAACTGCTCCAGGGACCTGCATACTGCTGTGATGGAGCTGGATATGACATTTGAGGCTGGCATGGAGGCTGGGAAAATGTTTTTTTTAAGTTTTTTGGGGGTGGGAGGGAGTTGGTGACCACTGGGGGAGTAAGGGGAGGTGATCCCCAATTCCCTCCGGTGGTCATCTGGTCAGTTCGGGCACCTTTTCGAGGCTTGGTCATGAACAAAAAGGGACCAAGTAAAGTCAGCCAAATGCTCATCAGGGACACCCTTCTTTTTTCCATTATCAGCCGAGGACGCCCATCTCTTAACCACGCCTACGTCCTGCCTTCAGTACACTACCGACACGCCCCCTTGAACTTTGGTCGTCCCCGCAACAGAAAGCAGTTGAGGATGCCCAAAATTGGTTTTTGATTATGCCAATTTGGGCATCCTTAGGAGAAGGACGCCCATTTCCCGATTTGTGTCGGAAGATGGGCGCCCTTCTCCTTTGAAAATAAGCAGGCTACTCTAGTTTTAAGTAAGGTTTTTGGAGTTTTTCACCAAATACCATTGACTAGCATATCCTGACTTGAAATTGATGTATATTTGATTCCTTCCTTTCAGAAGCTTCTTGGACAAAGTTATTCACAATAGGGGTTACTTAAAGGCTGAGAATTCAAACTGCATTTGGTCTGAAGTTGCAAGTTAATCAGTGTTCAGTTAATACCTATATTTTAACAAATGCAACTGTTTATGAGTAGGGACTTAAAACTATTTAAAACAAAAATAATCCTCTAGAATTAGGTAGGGTTGAGCGTTCATATTTGGGGAACAACTATCCAGATGGAAACTAACCTCTAGCTGATTGTTAGAATTTAAAAACAACTTACTTCAAGAAGCTGTAATAAAGTCATGTGTTCAGTTTGCCTCTGGTGCTTCATGTTCACCCAACTCAGTTATATTATCCTCTTACAAACTTTTATAAGTGACTTATAAATAAAGTGTGTGCCTTTCTGTAGCTTTTTCTCCGTTGGATATATGGGCTCTATATTCTATTCTGACACTCAAAATAATAATGGGAGTCAATTTGCAGTGGTCTGGCAAATGCATAAAGAGATGCAAACAGTTTATCAGTTTAACTTTATGGACTTTTTCAACCATACTATATATGTGCAGGGGAATTCTATACATGGTGCTTAAAATTGTGCAAGCAAATTTAGGCATGTGCATTTAACTAGCCTACTAGCACCTATAATTGGCCACTAACAATCAATTATTGGAATTAATAGGCAACAATTTAGATTTGCACATGCATCTTGTTAAGCACTATTCTATAAAGATGAGCATGCAAATTCTTGAGAGCACAACTGAAAATGGGGTGTGACCATGGGAGGGGCATGGGTGGATCAAGGGTGTTCACTAAAGATGCCTGCACTGTTATAAAATTCAGATGATCTGTGCCTAATTTAGGTGATGGGATTTACACCAGGGCGTAGCTGGTGTAAATCCTCTTCCCTAAAGGATGGGTGCAGATCCTGACACCCAGCTTGGAGGACCGTTTATAGAATAGCACTCAGTGTGTGATTTTTTGGGGGTGCCCAAATGTGGGTGATATTTACTGAATTTCATCCTTAATTTCAAACTCAGGCTCTCAACAACCTAACACCCCCCTTCAATAACTGTTAAAACATTGATAATACCAATAAACAATAAATAGTGGGAAGAAAATGGTGTATTATCATTATGGCTGCAGGATAACAATTGTCAAATTAACAATTCCATCCTGAAATGTAAATGTAACAACATGGTATTTTACATTATCTATCCTAATCCAGGATGACCAAAATTAGGTGAAATACACAGTGTTCATGCAATACCCTTGCATTTGCCTAGTGTACCCCTTAATTATGGGTAATGGTCATAGAAGACACCTCTATAATAGCTACTTTTATACCAATGGACATCAGAAGAATATTCACCAGTTGAAGTACCAGACTCTTTCCAACCCATGCCACTTAGATTATGAAAAACTGGACCCATCCTGTTGAAGTCTGAGTCACCTCTGTTTATCACTTTGTAAGATATATCAAGATCTTGTCTGTAGGCTTCTTATATACATTGGTTATGAATCTGTATGAAGTTTTAATAATAAGAATGTCAAGGTATGAGATTTGTTGTTTATCATATTGTATCTTAAAGTGTAAGTTTGGGTCTAGTCTGTTAAACCATTCAAAAAATTCTAAAAGTTTTTCTTCGTCTCCTTTCCATAAAATGAAAAAATGTCATCAATGTACCTCTTATAAAAAAAATTATCTCTGATAAATAAATAGCGACAAAAACCAGCCCTGTTTACTTTCTCAAATCCAGGCTGACACTTGCGGTCAGACGCCAGACAAGAGATAAGATTAAATGCTGCATAAAAACTTATTGGAGTCCGTGTTCCTTAAACAATAGAAAGATAACTTTTTACATAGCGATGCCACAGCACTGCTACATAAGAGTCAGCAGCAGCAGGCCAATACTCGCAATTAGGCGTAAGATAAGAAGTAAGATTAGGGGTTGGGGGGTTGGGGTCCCCCACCAGCAAAGGTAGGCGGGTTGGCGGCGGGAGGGGGGGTCAAGCGGGTCATCAGGGAGAGGGTCAACAATGGCTGGCGGGCAGTGTCGGTGGCAATGGGGGACGGGGGGTCAGCGGCGCTGGAGGGGGCTAAAATGTGCCCCCTCACCTCGGGCTCTGGACCCCCTCCCGCCGAAGTCTGGCTATGCCCCTGACCTGCATGCTGTACCAAAACTCCACCCCTGTGAATGCACCTTCCTTTCAAAGCATGAACTTTTGCACTGATAGGTATTTTACATAAATGAGTAAAATACCCTAATCACTTAGGGCCCCTTTTACCAAGCTGTGGCAAAAGGAGGCCTGCACTGGCATTGGTGTGCGTTTTTGATGCACGCCGAGGCCCCCTTTTACTGTAGCAGGTAAAAGGTAGGTCTTGCTTTTCTGCAGGAAATGGCCTGTGCGATAAGTAAAGCACTTGCCGCGGGGCCATTTCAGGGGGGAGCCCTTACCGCTACCCATTGAGGTGGCGGTAAGGGCTCCTGCGCTAACCTGGCGGTAACTGGGCAGTGAGCAGCACTACCTGATTACTGCTGGGCATTGGAGCCAACTCTGTGGGTGCTGTGGGTGCTTGAGCACCCCCAATATTGAGAAAATTCCTTGTATGTGTCCAGGGAGGAGTTATTTCCATTGGGCTTAGCACCCCCAATAATTTTGAAAAGTTGGCTCCTATGCTGCTGGGTACACACCAGCGGTACAAAAATAAATATATATTTGTAGCGTTGGATATGACGGTACGCTGGGGGTGGAAAGTATCACCGAGCTGCTGTGGTAGCCCGCCAGTATTTCCTGTTTAGTGAGCGATAAACCTGCATTGGGCTTACCACTGCTTTGTAAAACGGCCCCTTAAAGCCTGTATCCCCTTATACAATTACCCTCTTATTCATCACTGCTAAATTTTTAAGTCCCTTTTCAATATCCAGCCCACATAAATTTCTGTATATCTGCTCTGGAGCAGGTGCAAATGTGGATGTGTGTCTGCTTCTGCCAGATCAATATATAAGCAGCGATTTTAGAAGGGAACGTATAAATGTATTTTCCCCTTCTAAAACTGCCACTTTGAGGATGTACTCCAGCTGCATCCACATATGCAGTCAATTCTGAAATCTCCTCTTAAGTATAGCAACAAGCATACTTGGGAACTTAGTCAGGAGGGAGGAGGGGAAGGAATCAGCTAATGATTGTTTGCCAAAGGTGCAGTGTTAAGACTGCTTTAAATGTGACCCGCCAAGTGAAAAATGTACCAAAAGTGGGGTATGTGTCTTATTTATACCACAAGATAGAGGAAAATATCAAGATATCAACTGCAAAATTTGTAGCCTCTAGTATGTATAAAAATAAAAATTAAGAAACATTTATCAATAAAAAAATAACTCAAAAATCACATACCTCACTTTAGGTACCTGCAGTTTTTAAGCTGTACAACATGAGAAGCATCAAAGATGTGAAAAAAAAATATATAGTCTCATTCTACTGACCTATAGTACATAAAACCTTCAAACATTTACAGGCTTTATTTCTGTTATTTATAACCCCACTTTTGGTACACAAACCCTCCAAACTTTTATAGCCTTTATCTATGTTATTTGTAGTCCTACTTTCGGTACCTTTTTGCTCAGCGGATCACAAATCTTGACTTCTTTCTTTTATAGTTAAGTAGTGCCTTTATTTTTGTTTCTGTGAGAAAATAAGCTAATTCTCTCGTTCTAGCATAGCTCGAAATACAATTAATTCAGTCATTCATATACCATCTTTTTCTTTTTGGCAAATTATTTCACTTTCCTCATGGAAGAAGCAATGTCTAGGGAGCTGACAGGCTTTCTCCACTAACTCTGTGTACTCAACTCTACAGATTATCCTCAAGCATCTGTGAAGGAAGAAAAAACAGTGTGGCTGCTTAAGGATGATTTTTTTTTTTCTTTCAACTCCCAAGGGATTTTAAGAGCCAGCCAGTCTGGAAGACCTTGGATTTGTTTGTAGGAAAGGTAAATACTGCCAAAATCAACAAGTTCCTTCCTTAGAGGGCTGTAGATCAAATTGGTCTGTAGATTAAGACAACTCAGTCAAGTCATGCTGGTGTTGACCTGAACCCACAGGCTCCCAGGTTTAACCCCTGAACATACAAAAAAAAAAAAAAAAGATAAATCTTCACTAGGCATTATTCATTGTATACTTGAGAAGTGAAGTAAATTAAAATTTATCTGTCCTATAAATATCTTGGACAAACAATTTTTAAATGAATGAGAAGTCTAGAAGAGTTCACAGTTATATACCTTTGCACTGGGTCAAATAGTTATGTCTTGACTGACTAGACTGGTAATGCTGAAGGATTTAACAGGGATTAGTGTTTTGCAAAATGATGTCATATGTTGTCACCTGCCAAAAAATATTGCTGTGCATGAACTTTAACTATATTCAAAGTAGTTGAGAAACAGAGGAAAAGATGTTTTAAACAGTCTATCTTGTGTACTTTACAAAAGATCTTTGAATTACCTTTGAAAACTCAATAACTCAAGACGGTATTAAACACGAATGCTTGGCAAGTAAGGTAGCAGGAGCAGTAGACCGTGTCATGAACTATATATGACAGAATTACTCAGATCTCAGGGGAAATTATTTCAAACAGGAACCATCAACAACCCTATCATTCTTTCCCTATAATTTTTTTAACACATGAAACTGATTTTTCCCAGCAACCCAAAGGTGACAGCTGAGACAAATATATCACCCCTAAGATTAATGTGGTTGGATTCCTTCATTATTTGTGCTGGAAATGTGCTGTGGGGATTCTTGAATATTTTAGCATATACCTTGTCAGAAACAATGAAGTAGTTATTATATGAAGCTGCATTTTAAAACTCAAGAGGACTGTTTTACTTATGATTAAGTAGGTAGGTACCTTTCAGTTTAATCTTATGATAAAATGGCTGAAATATCAGCATCAGAAAAAAATATATCTGCTGTTACTGATATTTTGAAAAAGTTGAAGTAAATTTTTAGCAAAACATGCATCAAATTTTATGTATATTTAACAGCTCTACATGTTTATTAAGTGCTGCAGAATAACAAGCAGAGCTGGATGTTGGAATTAAAAATCTAGAGAACAAAAGGGTGGAGACAGCAAAAAAAAGCAGAAGAGATGCTAATGGAGTAGTACTTTATAGATGGAACTTTAACGTGATATGACCTGACACAGCCATGTTTCGGCAAATGCCTGCATCAGGGATACTTGATGAAGTTTAATAACTGAACTGAAGTGAAATAAGGGCTGCAATAAAATTCCACCTAGAAATGGAAGCTTCTAATATATAGAACTGAACTGTATGCAGATGGCAGCAAAACACTTTAAAGACATTCTGCTTATAAATGCGGAATTAAACAGCGTTGAGTAAAATGCTGCTGTTTCAAAACTACCCTAAGGGGTGTAGTTATCAACATGGGCTACCACTAAGACATGTTATTTTACCACTAATTTCTACTATTTTAGCATAGGTTCTATTTAATGCGAGATCTACTTACTACTAACTGGAGTGAACAGTAAAATAACCCACATTAACAACTGTCCCCTAAGTTTCAGCACTCATAGGTGTATATTTCAGAAGAATGACTTGTAACTGCTTTAACATAGATGTCTATGTTTGCAATTTTAGAAACTTACATGTCTATATGCTTCCAATTGGACACCGAGCCTGCAATCATTTAGCACAATCTATTTTAATGGGGGAAAGGGCAGGGCATGAAAATTAATAGGGCAACATAATCCTTCCTGTACAGTGTGCCCAACGCAAGCACTTTTACAAAACCTAGATGTGCCCAGGAGCAGGTGTAATAACTGGCATTGATCTTGCTGCTCATAGATGTGCATTCCCTTTCTGAAATGAGGAAAAAATGTGTATATTTTGGTCCTGCCTTAAATCTGCCCTAATCACACCCAAACCACTTCCCCTTGACATATGCATGTATTCGCAATTTCATATGTAAATCTCAACTTTCTAATTATTTGAAGTGTAAATACCGGTATTTATGCATGCAAATCACAAATAGGACTTCTACAGGATTGGCGCTGATATTTTATAAAGTCACACAAATACAACATTAGTACATAATTTCTTAACTTACCTCCAACCACAGTGGCCTAAAAACCCCCATCACTCAGACTTAAGGCTAGTCTGTCTCGACCTAGCCTCTTACCCACATAATACTAATTGCTTTAGTAGAAAATATTGAAAGTAAGACTTGCGGTGATGCAAGGTGGTGTCGCACCCAAACCTTTCATTTTTGACAAGCCTACATATAATTTGCATTTCACTCTCCCTTTCCAACCTACCCCTTCCTATTGTCCACCTGGTCAACTGTTCAACTACCCCACAGCTGCAACCCCTAACCCTCCTACCCCCCTACAATCCCAAGTCTACCCCCCATTCAATACAGAACTACCCCAAATAGCAATAAAAGGACTAAAATTCAGCACTGCACATCCCATCGCACTACAAACCATCACCAATGATATTGGTGGGAGGGAACAAATTTTCTTCACACCACACTCCCAATCCCCCAACACCCTTCCCCATCTACTTCCACTACCCAACAACCCACTGCCCGCAAAAACTCTGGTAACTCTACCCTACCCCAGCCCCTCCCCAATCCTCACCAATAATTCTGTTCTTGTTCACAACTCCTCCCTACTTCTCTACTGCCTGCCAACTACTTCCCTACCCATGCCAACACTATCCTAATACCTGCCCCCCTCTCCCATTTCTTAATATTAAGCTAACCTACTTTCCTATCCCCCTTCCTCCCTTCTACCACAATACTCAGTTCCTGGATGCTACTCTGTCAAGGTTACCCGCCCATCACCATATAGCAATGGGCTTCTAATATTTAAACAGTTCAGTAGGTGTTTAAGCTATTCATAAAAATTCAGCATCTTCTACTTAATATCTTTGCAGATCAGGGAGTGCAATTTTTTTTGACCCAACTTTATCTGGATAGTTATCTGGACAGCAATCAGAATATTACAATTTCTTACAAATCCCCTCTCCCTCTTGGCCCATCCATGCATTGTCCCAGCTCTATCCTGATATTGCCAAGGTGGATAAAAATATTCAGTGGCACTATCCATAGTGTCACTAATTATCCATGGATAGTGCTGCCTAAGGGAATTATCCAGCTAATGGTGTCATTATCCAGATGCCTTCTTTGAACATCCAGTCCATAATTTACTATAATTTAAATTAAAAAAAAAAACACTTAAAGCAACCCAATCATTTTCCTACTCACAAAGGCTTTATTCCAATCACTTGCCCAATCAGCAAAACTCCCATTCTTCCCACTGCCTCTCTCTCCACTACCAAACCTCAAGCTTAAAGTAAGCACCTATTAGGGCTGCTGACCTAGGTAACCTGTTATAAAATAATCCTTTTATACACTGAGCACTAAGTGTTTTTTATTGCAGGGGGTGGGGCATCAATGAAAAGTGGGCATGGAAGGTGTTTTGGGGTTAACACATTGCCACGTGCGAATTCACTAATACCCAGTTAATGTGGGAGCAGTTACTGCTCCTAATAGGAGGCACTAAGAAGTACTTCTGCATTACCTTCAAACAGAATATGACACACCAATGGAACTTTTAATACAGGACCTGTATAAAACAAATGCTGGGAATTCAGGAAATCTTGACTGCCCCAACTTGACATTTCGTCCTTTAGATTGTAAGCTCCTTCGAGCAGGGACTGTCCTTCTTTGTTAAACTGTACAGCGCTGCGTAACCCTAGTAGCGCTCTAGAAATGTTAAGTAGTAGTAGGGAATGCTCCCAATGGTTGTTGTGTAAAGTTCCATTAGCCCACAGTAAAATCCTGTAAGTAGCAGTAAAAGGGCCCCTTACTTTGTTCTCCCAAAAACCTCCCATTATCCAAAATTCTTTTATCAGGGTTCTCTTATTATCAAATTAAAAAAAGCAGTTTTTGGAACAAGGCTGGCTGGATTCACTGCAGAAAGACAGTGCAGTATGGTATCAGCAGAAATCATTTTTTTACATATACAGTAATATATAGTAAAATATTTCTTTTATGAATCTTTTTAGTCTTTTAGGAAGACAGAAAGGTTCAGTGTACTGCTACAGAGCCCATCAGAGTAAGTCACCAGTTCATTTTATCAGGGTTATAACAACTCCTCCTGAAGGAATGGTGCAGAATGCAGATGCATGATTGGAATTACTGTTGGAACTGCATTTTGTTGGATTTTGTTTTTGTAATTTGTTATGTTTTTGTGGTTAATTTGATTTTATGTATGTTTGTTTGTTTTCTGCCCTGGACAAGAGCGGATTAGAAATAGTACATTCAATTCAATTTTGTCTCAGGTTAGTAGTGATAAATTATAATCACCTGAAATCTGTTTATTAGTTTTTGTGGAAGGAGTTCCTGGTTTCCATTTAGCTCCTAGACAAGTAGCTATATTAGTAAAACCACCATCATAATACGTGTTTATTTCCACCCTCAGTAGGAGACCCAAATGAGAGATTAGAGACATGCCAAATCTTCTGCTTTGTCAAAATCAAACAGTCCAAAAAGAGGGAGGTAAAACAGTGGAAAATTAGGACTTTTCACAACTTAATATAACCAAATCCTTTTTAAATCCTGACGCCACACTGACAACTTTAGAAATAAGGGAAAGCCAGCACTGAATGCAACAGTCGAAGGGCACCACGGACCCTGATGCAGGAGTCGAAACTCGGGCCGAAGTTGGGCTGTGGAAGATGATAAGAAGACTGAACAGCTGGAGAGATAAGTGATCCACACAACACTATTAAACAGTAGAATTAAGTGTCCTCGGGATCATATACTTAGAATTAAGGAGGTTTTTTAGCCGGTGATGATTGAATGGAGCTCCCTTAGGTTGAGTAACTAATCAACAAAGGAGTGTCTATCTGTATTTGAGGCTTTTCCTCCATCTAACATGAACGCACCACATTAGATGTTATATGAATAGAGCTCTAAGTCATCGATGAGTTATTGAAAACAGTGGGATACTCTATTAGCTCTAACTTTATGCATAGAAATCAGTATAACAAATGCCATGACTTGCAAATTGTTCAAACCATCTCTTCATCTCCTAGTGAGAAGAGGGAAGAGATGTAGGTACTTATCAATTCTGCTTGCAAAGAGACCATTCAAGACATTGAGCCAGGGGGCAGGAAAGAGAAGGGGAGGTAATGTTAAAAATGAACCTAGTTTGGGGTACTTGAGAAGCCACAAGGCAAGGGTGGGAAGAACTCTGTATTTAAATAATGATTACCACAAGTTCTGTAATGGTGTCCTGTTCCCATCATTTAGAGGTCATTTTACTAAGGTGCGCTGAAATTTTATCATCCTCACTTTAATATTCCCTTATTTCTTATTTGTCCTGTTTGTCTGTCCTAATTAGATTGTAAGCTCTGTCGAGCAGGGACTGTCTCTTCATGTTCAAGTGTACAGCGCTGTGTATGTCTAGTAGCACTATAGAAATGATAAGTAGTAGTAGTAGTGTTTTGGGCGTGCACAGATCCATTTTCCAGCGTGCCTGTAAAAAAGGCCTTTTTAAAATTTTTGCCGAAAATGGATGTGCAGCAAAATCAAAATTGTCGTGCGTCCATTTTGGGTCTGAGAACTTACCACCAGCCATTGACTTAGCGGTAAGGTCTCATGTGTTAACCATGTGGTAATTGACTACACACATAGAATGATGATTACCACCCAGTTTCTGCCGTGCACCATAAAATAAAAATTATTTTCCTGCACACGTAGCGGACATGCAGCAAAAATGAAATTACCGCAAGGGCTATGCAGTAGCCGGGCAGTAACTCCAAATTTACGCACGTTTGGCACACGTGGAGGGGCATAATCGAAAGGGATGTCCTCGTTTCGATTTGGACGTCCTCGCAAAAAGTCCCCATCCAGAAGTGGGGAAACCCGTATTTTCGAAACAAGATGGACGTCCATCTTTCATTTCGATAATATGGTCAGGGGCGCCCAAATCCTGAAATTTGGTCAACCTTAGAGATGGTTGTCCCTAGACTTGGTTGTTTCTGATTTTCGGCGATAATGGAAACCAAAGATGTCCATCTCAGAAACGAACAAATGCAAGCCATTTGGTTGCAGGAGGAGCCAGCATTTGTAGTGCACTGGTCTCCCTGACATGCCAGGACACCAACCGGGCACCCTAGGGGCACTGCAGTGGACTTCAGAAAAAGCTCCCAGGTACATAGTTCCCTTACCTTGTGTGCTGAGCCCCCCAAAAAACCCCAAAACCCACTACCCACAACTGTACACCACTACCATAGCCCTTATGGGTGAAGGGGGGCACCTACATGTGGGTACTGTGGGTTTGTGGTGGGGTTTGGAGGGCTTGCTGTTTCCTCCACAAATATAACAGGTAGGAAGTGGATGGGCCTGGGTCCGCCTGCTTGATGTGCACTGCACCCACTAAAACTGCTCCAGGTACCTGCATACTGCTGTGATGGACCTGAGTATGACATCTGAGGCTGGCATAGAGGCTGGCAATTAATATTTTTAAAGATGTTTTTTGAGGATGGGAGGGGTTAGTGACCACTGGGGGAGTAAGGGGAGGTCATCCCCTATTCTCTCCGGTGGTCATCTGGTCATTTTGGGCACATTTTTGTGCCTTGGTGGTAAGAAAAACATGACCAGGTAAAGTCGTCCAAGTGTTCGTCAGGGACGTCGTTGTTTCTTTCGATTATGGGTCGAGGACATCCTAGTGTTAGGCATACCCAAGTCCCGCCTTCACCATGCTCTGATACGCCCCCTTGAACTTTGGCCGGCCCTGCGACGGAGTGCAGTTGGGGATGTCCAAAATCGGCTTTCGATTATACCGATTTGGACGACACTATTTTTTATTTATTGCACTTGTATCCCACATTTTCCCACCCATTTGCAGGCTCAATGTGGCTTACAGAGATCTGTTATGGCGTCACCATACAGGGTGCATGATATAACTGGAGTTACAATGAGAACATTAGATAATAAGAAGAATTACAAAAAAGATAGAAGACATTCAGAGTTAATGCGGAGTGGAGGAGTGCTAGAGTTAGGTTATGAGTTCTCACTATGAGAAGGATGCCCATCTTCTGATTTATGTCGAAAGATGGGCATCCTTCTCTTTCAAAAATGAGCCCAATAGGTGCCTACGCAGCTTAGCAAAAGGGCCCCTTAGTGTTATACCATTTTATTTCCATGTTCATCTCATTAGTACAACACAGGGGTTCTCAACCCAGTCCTTAGGACACAATTAACCAGTCAGGTTTTCAGGATTCACACAATGAATATGCATGAGATAGATTTGCATACAATGGAGGTAGGGCATGCAAATCTATCTCCTGCATATTCATTGTGGGAAACCTGAAAATCTGACTAGCTAGGTGTGTCCAGAGGACTGGATTGGGAACCCATGGTACAAAAATCTGTAATGTAAATACGCAAAGTATATCACCACACCTTCACCCTCTAAATTCCCCTGCTGATGAGGATTCACTTGTTCAATGACTCACCAGCAGAGATCAAAAAAGGAGAAACTATGCTTACCTGTTATTTTGTTTGTTTGTGTGTTTAGTCCTATCAGACCAGTGCAGAACTTGAGGGTTGTGCCATCAGCCAGTAGATTGAGACAGATAAAGACTTGTGGATTCTGTCAATAAGAGTTCCAGAGCTTAGTTATTCTTTGAGTGAAAAATATTTGCTCCTATTTGTTTTACAACTATATTCATATAAATTCATTGAGTGTCCCCTAGTCTTTGTGCATTTTGAAAGAGAAAAAAAAATGATTCCCTTCTACTCATTCTACACCACTAAGGATTTTGTTGACCTCTATCATATCTCCCCTCAGATTTCTATTTTCCAAGCTGAAGAGCCCTAACCTCTTTAGCCTTTCCTCATATGAGAGGAGTTCCATCCCCTTTATCATTTTGGTCACTCTTCTTTGAACCTTTTCTAATTCCGCTATATCTTTTTTGAGATATGGTGACTGGAATTGAATGCATTACTGAAGATGAGGTTGCACCATGGAACGATACAGAGGCATTATAGTATTCTTGGTCTTATTTACCATCCCGTTCCTAATTGTTCCTAACATCCTGTTTGCTTCTTTGGCCACCGCCGCACACTGGGCTTAGTGTACACTCTATACTAAGAAACCCATTTTATACCTATGGGTTCTAAGCATTTAGTGTATGCTAAGCTTTAGTAAAAGGACCCCTAAATGTGTACCAGAGGCAATGGAAAGTTAAGTGACTTGTCCATGATCTCAAAGAACAGCAGCAAGATATGAACTGGGTTTCCATGGTTATCAGCCCAGTGCTCTAACCACTAAGCTACATTTTAGAAGATTTTCCCTCGTTCCAAAATTCATCCCATTCCATTTTCAGAGAGTTATTTTGACTCCAGAGAAACTTACAGACTTTCTCAACCACTTCTGTATAATTCTTTACGACTTCTGTTGGATTGAACAGAATAATAAACAGCCCAGAGAAGAAAGTAAATTGATAAAGCATATGGAGAAGAAGCTCAGCTTTGTTATTTATGTCATTTGTAGACATTTTTCTCCTGTCATTCCTGAAATGATAAGTTGGAGTTCTGCCTTCAAGGAATTTCACTTCCAAGTCTCAAAGTTTGATGTGATGACTATTGGAACAAAATGACTTAAACATATATGAGTGACTTATTAGGAATAAGTGTTTAAAAATCTGTTATTAACAAATGAAATTAAAATGTGTTAAGCTATCACAAATGGGGTCTTAAGAACATAAGAAGATAAGCGTTGCCAAACTGGGACAGACCAAAGGTCCTTACCAACAGTGGCCAATCCAGGTCACAAGTACCTGGCAAGATCCCAAAACAGTACAATACATTTTATGCTGCTTATCCTAGAAAGAAGAAGTGAATTTTCCCAATTCCATTGTAATAATTGCTTATGGACTTTTCCTTTAGGAAGATATCCAAACCTTTTTTAAACCCCACTAAGTTAATTGCTTTTACCACATTCTCTGGCAACGAATTCCAGAGTTTAATTACACATCGATTTCTTTTAAATTTAATACTTTGTAACTTCATTACGTGCCCCCTAGTCAATATTTTTGGAAAGAGTAAACAAGTGATTCATGTCTACCCATTCCACTCCGCTCATTATTTTATACACCTCTGTCATATCTCCCCTCAGCTGTCTTTTCTCCGAGCTGAAGAGCCCTAGCCGCTTCAACCTTTTCTCATAGGGAAGTCGCCCCTTTTCTCCTTTATCATTTTTATCGCCCTTCTCTGAAAAACATCTCAAAAGTGGCATAAAGCAGCATTTGGAGATTTTTTCCTCACAAAAATTACCAATTTGATGTTTTCAAAACCAATTTTTAGACATTTTTCTATGAAGTCCATCAGAAGTGTGTTTAAAACACAAGGGGGCATGTCAGGGGTGTGTTGAGGGTGGGATTTGGACATTCCTAAGACCTGGATGTTTTCAACCATAATGGAACAAAACAAAACCATCCAGGGCTAAGACATTTTGAGCTAGACCTGAGGAATAGATTAGATTCCGCAAAATCCTCAAATCGTTCCTATTCAAACAAACCCTCTCAAAGAACAGCCGAAGGTCCATCTACCATAGTATCCTGCTTCCAACATGGGGACAATCCAAGTAATAAGTAACTGGCAGAATTCTATATCTCCCCTACATCTGAGGTTAAGCTTGAACTTTTAGTTCTTCCCTCCATTTCTTTCTTTTCTGTCTTGCTGGCCCCTCATATTTCAACCCTTCCTTTTACCCTTCAGTCCTATGTCTCCCACTTTTTACCTTTCACCTAGACCCACCTACCTATCAGTTTTCCATCTACTTCTTCTCTTTCCTCCTCTGTAGCCCATATCACTACTCTAAATCTCTCCCTAGTCTCCCAGCAATCTCTCAGCCTCCAGTCCCCAGACAATTCCTCAGCACCTTCTCATCTGCAAATCCTCCAGCACTAACTTAGCCTCCCTAGTCACTCATCACCAGGGGCGTATCTGAACTTCAATGGTAGGGGGGGCCAGAGCCGAGGAGAGGGGGCACATTTTAGCCCCCCCCCCCCCCCCCGCTGAAGACGAAGACGATGACGCCACCACTCCCCCCCCGCCCGACTACTTTAAACCCCCTCTCCTCCCGCCGTCGCGCCTCACCTCCCTTTGCTGGCGGGGGCTGGCCCGCCAGCCAAAGTCTCCGTCCTTCCTTCCGTCACTCTGCCATCATGCCTCACTTCCCTTTGCTGGCGGAGGACCCCAACCCCCGCCAGCCGAAGTCTCCGTCCTTCCTTCCTTCCTTCGTTTGGGTTTGGTGGTTTCTGACGTCCTGCACGCTGCACGTTGTACGTGCGTGCGTGCAGGACGTCAGAAACCACCAATCTCAAACAAAGGAAGGAAGGAAGGACGGAGACTTCGGCTGGCGGGGGTTGGGGTCCCCCGCCAGCAAAGGGAGGTGAGGTGCAACAGCGGAGTGACGGCAGGAGGAAGGGGGTTGAGAGCGTCATTGGTAAGGGGGTCCAGGGGCAAATCTGCGGGGGCCAGGCCCCTGTGGCCCCATAGCAGATACGCCCCTGCTCATCACACTCTCTTAGCCTCACCAGTCCCCAGACAGTCCTGAATTTGAAGGTGGAGGCATTGGAGAAGCAGCTTACGATCATTAAGGGACCGTTTTACTAAACTGCGGGAAGTACTAACATGTTCTTACCGCAGGTAAAATGCATTATCGCAGGGCACACACTAAGGTATCCCATGGCATTTTTTGCATGTGTGTGTGCTACCCGTGCGCTAAAAAATAGTTCAAAATTTTTAGCGCTAGGGCAGAGAGTACTAGTGTTCTGCATTAATCTGTTAAATCATCTACATTGCTGCATGTGAATCAACTAGCACATGAACCCTTACTGTCTACAAAATAGGTGTTGGTAAATGCTCAGGTGCTAATGGGAAAATTAGCATGTGGCCATTTCCCGGCAGCGCTAAAAGTGGCCTTAGCGTGCAAGAAAGATCCAATCTAGGGACAGCGCAGGGTCCCTAAATTTTCTTAAGCTGCCTTTAAGGTCACCAAGAGAAGTATTTATTTAATATCTGATTGAAATTTTGAAAATACCACCTTAGACTTTACCCCAAATAATACAAATTTACTATGTTCTAACTGCTAAAGAAAATCTAGTGAGGAGTTGCCTGGTTATGCTGTCTCCAAATTTAACTATTTCTGATTTCTTGGAAACATCTCTAACTTGATGATTCTGTTGAATTTGTTGGCTTCCTTGACCTTGAAGTTCTACATAGACAGGTTGCTGCACCTTTTCTTAAGGAAAAGATGATTTATTTCTTAACTGTAAAAAAAGGACTTTTCCAGATGCGGCAAAAGAAACACAGAAACGTAGAAGAAAGTTTCTGTTGGTGAATCCCAAGGTCTTTCAATTGGGGGGCCCTTTTTTTCCCTCAAGTTTCCATGTAAATGTATTGTTAAGTACAAATCTGTAAGATAAACTTTTCAACCTGGACAGCAGACTGCTTTTTTCTGCTGCATGTTGACCAATGATTGCAACAGTCATGGTTCCATCTGGGTCCTCTTTTGAAGCTTATACACAGCTTGTTCTGTTTTTTTTTTCTTTTTGATCTCCTTAGAAAAGATTTCTTGTCAATCCTCTTTTTGACTCTGCTCCTCACAATAGCAAGCCTTAATAGATGGTATTTTGGTATTTTCTTATATTCTTTTTAGGACTTAGTGAAGAACATACTATGTGATCCCCCGAGGACTGGGTTATGAATGGCTGCTGTAGAATAATCTATTATGATGTGCAGAATTCATGAAAATAAAATTTTGTAAATTATTTATAGGTAACTTTTTTTACCTCTAATTTTCACCATTCACCAATCACAAATCCTAGAGGACTGTAAAATAGTGTTATATCCTTTAGAACTGAACTTCTCAAACCTGTCTTTGGAACCCCACATGTGGTTGGTTTTCAGGATATCCACGCTGAATATGAATGAGACAAATATGCATATACAGAGCTTTGTGCAGTTCTGTCATTACATTGCTTGGATTTTGTATTATATCCATCTGTTACAATCATTTGTGTCCGTTGCTTCCATTGTAACTAATAGTTAAAACATCTGACATGTTGTTTTTACCTATTAAATTGTGGGAAGGGATGGATGACCAGGAAAATATGAAGAATAAAGGAGCTGGATTGGAGTAGCTCATCTCTCCACTCCAGGAACACCCTTCCTTTTCTGTTCACTGGACTGGGCAGGAGGAGAGGGACTGAATTAAGGATCAGATTAGCTCTTTTCTGCTCTGATCTGTGTAAACCAGCCTCATCCTTCCTCAAGCATTTCCTTCACAGGACATGAAAAGAAGAATGCAGGTATGGGATAAAAAGAAGTGGAGTGTGGATTATGGAGCAGACTAGATCTGTTCTATACAGAAATCAGGAAGGGAGGGAAGGTAAGTTACAATTATAGGGGTTCTTTTACTAAGGTGTGCTGAAAAATGGGCTGTGCCATACCGGGTGTTTTGGGCACACGCAGATCCATTTTTCAGCGCACCTCTTGAAAAGGCCTTTTTCTTAATTTTTGCCGGAAATGGACCTGCGTAAAATAAAAATTGCTGCACATCCATTTAGGGTCTGAGACCTTACCACCACCCATTGACTTAGCGGTAAGGTCTCATGTGGCAAGCATACGGTAATCATCTACATGTTGTGAGCTGGTCACCCTTCCAGGCTTTGGCCAGGGCTGACGCTGCTTAGCTTCCTTCACACAGTCACAGTTGGGCTCTACACTTCTCGGTAATTCATCAGGACTCTGCCTCAAACACAGGGGAGTACTCTGCCTCCTCTTCACCTTTCACAAATGTTCACCAACACCAGGCTTCTTATAACTAAAGGTTTTATTAGTTGCCATTTAACATAATCTTCATGGCTTATTCCTTCTTTAACTTAAACATTTCTTCTTCAATTCAAACATTTCTTCTTTAACTCAACCATAACCAAAAAGGCATTTACTCAGAGTCTTCTAATTAAACCCTTTTCAGACTTAAAGCCGTTCCTCAAACTTTCACAGTTCAAACAGCCAAACACAAGCATTTACTTTTCTTCCTTAGAGGGCAGTGCAGCTGTCACCATTTCAGCAGAGAGCTTCAAAAGTCCACAGAGTTCAGCCAGTACTTTCAAGGGGATCTTCTTCCTCCAGCTGCCAGGTCTCCAGCTCCTCTCCCTTCTCTTTCACCCCTCAGGCAGGTATAAGGTGGTTAATTAGCTTCTCCACCCCTTTAGGGTCTTCTTCCTAATTCCAGGCAGGACCCAGCCCATAACCACCTACACCTGTTTCCAGCCCAGGACTCTCCTTGGTCCTAGCAACCTCCATCTGGAAATTCCCCTACTGGCTCCCTCTAGTGACTCATCCTGGGCATTTTCCCCCACTCCTATGGGAACAGCACCATCTAGTGGCCTACCCAGGATAGGACAGCCCCTTATTCTTCACAGTGCGTAGAATGATGATTACCGCCCGATTTCCGCGGCGTGCAGGAAAATAAAAAAATGAAATTACTGCTCGGGCCATGAGGTAGCCAGGCGGTAACTCCAAATTGATGCATGTAGGATGCTTGAGCGCGCCTACGCAGTTTAGTAAAAGGGCCCTATAATTACAGTTACAATGACAAATTTATGTTCCGCTACCAAAATTAGGCTCAGTGTGGATTACAACATAAGATATCTAGCCACATCTACAGATGTACAATTTAAAAAATAGAACTTTCTGAACTAAAAAGAAGCCTTCATTAATTTTCTAAGTCTCAAGTATCATGCTGCTAGTCAGTCAGGTTTTTCAAAATTTGCATGTTCATTATGGATGAGGTAGATTTGCATAGAATGGAGATAGGGCACACAAATTTATCTCATGCATATTGATTCTAGATATCCTGAAATCCTGACTGGTTAGGTGTGTCCCAAGGACTGGGTTGAGAACTCTTATTCTAGTATAACATTCTAAGGAAGAGAATTCCAGCATTTCGATGCATGATATGTAAAACTAACACCATGAATTGATATATGTGGAGGGGCATTTTTGATATGATATCTAAGTCCAACTTTGAACGTTTTGCACAAAATGTCCAAATTCCGAATAGAAATAAAGGTCATTTTTCCAAAAAAGGAAAATGTCTATATATTTTTTTTTAATACCATTTCGAACAAGGTAAGTAAGGTGAGGTCATCCCTGATTCCCTCCAGTATTCATCTGGTCATTTAGGGCATCTTTTTGTATCTTGTTATAAAAACAGGTCTAGCTCAAAAAGTCTTAGTTTTAGTCCTGGAAGGTTTTGTTTTGTTCTATTATGACTGAAAAAACCTCCAAACCCACCCAAATTCCACCCTTAACATGCTCCCATCATGCCCCCTTGATATTTGGACACACTGCAGATGAACAGCATAGAAACACATATGAAAAATAGGTTTTGAAAATATTGATTTGGACGTTTTGAGAAGAAATTCGTCCAAATGCTGCTTTATACTACTACTACTACTTATCATTTCTAAAGCGCTACTAGACGTACGCAGCGCTGTACACTTGAACATGAAGAGACAGTCCCTGCTCAACACTTTTTGGATGTTTTCCTCTTTTGAAAATGAGTTCCATAATAACATAATAATATAGTAGATGAGAACAGATAGACCTATATGGTCCATCCAGTATGCCCAACAAGATAAACTTATAGCAGAATAAGATATGATGTGATACTAAATATGTATACTTGATCTTGATTTGTCCTTGACATTTTCAGGACACAGACTGTAGAAGTCTACCCAGAACTAGCCTTGTTCTTCAACTTCTGAAGTTGTCATTGAAGCCCCACTCCATCCCATCCAAATCTGTCCAGCCATAATCATGGTACAGACCATAGAAGTCTGCCCAGGAGTGGCCTATCTATCCAGCCACAGTCAAGACACAAACCATAGAAGTCTGCATGGCACTGGCCTTGTTCTCCAGCTACTGAAGATGAATCTGCCCAAACACAATCAGGGCACAGACGGTAGAAATCTGCCCTGCACTGGCTTTGCTTCCCAATCACTGGTACTTGCCATCTAATCACTGATAAGCTTGTTTGGTTCCATGCCTTCTATACAGGACTTAAAGTTTACTGTTTAAGTGTCAGATATTAGAGAATACAATTATCACTGGAATGTAACAAACGTTTAGAGGAAAGCACTGTAATTAAAGTAACCATATGTTCTGGTGCTTATCCATACAGAATCTTATGAATTAAAATACAGATCTTAAACTGACAGCCTCAACAGGAAGCCAGTGCACGCTTTGTAGCAAATAGCATTACTCTATCAAACCTACACGTCCCATAAATCAACTTTGCAACAGTATTTTGCAATACTTGCAAATGCCACATGGTAGTAAAAGTACATCCTGAATATAGCTGCGATAATATCAACTGAAAATGATCTTGAGATAGAACGTTTTAATATGGATCATTACACGACATTTAGGGAATCCCAATAGAGAGGTTTCAACAATAATGAAAGAAAGCAGGAGTGATTAAGGGGAGAGCAGAGTAAAGGATGCAAATTCAAAATTTCTTTTTTCATCATGGCACCCCAGATACATATATTAAATTTTAATGTTTACATGCACAAACATGGATTATTTATTTTGATTTCATGTTTCTTTTTTGTATCATTATAGTCCTTATTCACGTTAGTTATGCAATACACTTTTGTATTTTGTTTAAGCCTTGTGATACATCTTTTGCAAGTTCTTGGTTTTCCATTGGTCCGGTACTTGTTTGAATATATACTGCTGTTTCCCTGATGGACAGGTATGTGAGTCAAACAGCTATGCCTACATGTAAATACATGTTTTATCCTCTATATTTTTATACCATAATATTTATTATCGACATCTTGAATGGATTGTGGAAGCTGTGTGACATATTTATGCAGTATATTTTTTTAATTTAAATATTTTCAAATTCTTACAAACATAGCATACATTTTTGTGTTCTGTGGCTTCTCATTAATATGACATTGTTTTGATTATGTAGCGTTATTGTCTTAAAGGATGGATATGGGAACCAAACAGCACACACCTTATTTTTCTTTTTTTAATATCTATGACATTACAACTTTCTTGGTCTTAATGATATTTTTTACTTTTTGTATTGTTATTTTAACAGTGTGTTCCCCCAAATTTTGTATTTTATAAATGTTTGTTTTATATAAATACTGATCATGGCTATCATTCTTTAAATAACATTACATGCATGTGTGGTGTCTTGATAGAGTTGAGTTTGTAACCTATTGAAATTTGTATATGCATATAAGACATGGTACCCATTTATATATTTAAATATTCACCTTTAAAATAATAACAGACATGCAATTAAGGGCCTCTTTTACTAAACCATGCTAGCGATTTCTGGCATGGCAAATAAGAGAAAGCCCATTCAATTCCTATGGGCTTCCTCTCATTTTCCAAGTGAGAATCGCTAGTGCAGCTTTGTAAAAGAAACCTTAAGAGATTACTGTTCAGGGATTTAACTTACATTAACCTATGGAACTTTGTATAAGACATGGTATCCATTTGTATATTAAAATATTTACCTTATATATAGGCAATTAATGGTCTGTTGATTTTAATATTAGGCTGTACATTGCATTATATTTGTTTTTCTTACTGCCTTTTGTTGAAGTTTTAAATATTACTGTTTTACCTGACATTTAAAATAACTGAATTGTATATATATGTTTTTTTAAACCTGTCTTAACTGTTAATTTTCTGGCCGTCTTAGAGATGTTTTGGACCCCTGATGCAAGCCATTAGATCGAAACATGGCCTGTGTCAGGTCCTAGAATGATTTAATAAAAGATCTTTATGTGAATGCAATCACAGTGTGTTTTTTCTCCTTTGCTTTCCAAAGTTTGACTTTTTAGACTTACTTGTGAAGTTTGTTTTTTCCTGTTTGGGGTTAAATTATTCCCTCAAACATAAATCATATCCATTAAGTGTGAAATAGAATGTAAAATATATAGGTTAGTTCAATTCCATTTAGCAAAAGTAATCTTCAGAAGATAATTCTTTTAGCCTATGCATCAACATTGCCCAAAATGTTATTGTGTCCACTTTTCCTCTGGTAAGATGCTTACTTTTAAATTGTGCATGGGGATAAAAAAAAAAAAAAGTCCGTTCCAGTTTAAAGTAAACTCCATCATGTAGTGGTCCAACAAATCATAGGCGATCAAACAACATCTGCTATGTAAAAATTTGATAAAGGTTCACCTAAAAAAAGCCAATATGTCCAATTGGTGTCCTTTAATATGAGACTTCAATATATCACAAAAGTTTATTCCCCAAGTATCTAGAAATTCCATAAATTCACACACTTGGGAATTTGTATTAGCTTCCAATGGTAAGTTAACATCTCCCAATATTATTCAAAAATTATATTTTAAAGCAATTTCCACATGAAATCATACAATCTCTAATTAAACAGGCCAATTACCTGGTGGACGATAGATTAGCACACATATCCCAATTTATCAGTTAAAGTCAAATCAGAAACTTCACATGCTAATGTTTCCAAACCTGCCATCTGAATATAATCTATCAAAGACACCCTAAAATAAATGCCTTATATACAATCACAAGGCCACCTCCCTTCTCCAATTGTGGTTTTTACAATATCTGGTAACCATATTGACATAGATCAAGTGTCAAGGGAAACTTTAACCATGTATCCATGAAAAAGACCAACTCTGGTTGGGATTCCACAATCAAATTCCTAATAATGTCTACTTTATTACATACTGACCTCACATTTATGCTAAAAGAGGCTACAGATTGCTTAATTCCTAGATAAACTCCAAACGTTTGTTTTGTTTTTGTGCCTTAACTTTTCTTCGTCTATTGCCTACTATTACCTTAATTAGATTTGGGAGTTAAAAAACAGTCTATCACATAATGATAGACATCGGATAGGGCAACGGAATGAATTTGGATCGTAGCAAGGTATAGTAATAGGTGTCAGCCTGGGGGGTCTAGATTCAATAAATGGCACCCAAAGTAAGGCACTGTGATGATCCATTCTAAGCTAATATTCGTAAAGGGTGTTGTGTGTGGAATCATCTTTACAAAGCACTAGCTACTGCGCAAGCATTGATACCTGCCAAAGGCTGGTGTAAATGCTTGTACCCAGCTGATGGAAGTTAGGTGTGCAAATGCAGGTATTCTATAATAGTGCACCTAATTTCTGGGAACAACCCTGACCTGCCCATAACCCTCACATAGACCCCTCCCCCCCCTGCTGAAGTTACATTCTATTGTGCATGTTGTAGACTAGGGCAAATCCACATGTAACTCCTAATTGCTGCCAAGTAAATGCTTGTTAATGCCAATAATGCTTGTTATTGCCTAACTGGCTAATTAGTTTGCATGCAGATCTGTGATTTCTGCTCAAATTTACACATCCAACTTTGGGTGACCTATACAGAATCCAGCGGTATATGCATTGCTGTAAGTTCTGTGAAGCATGGAGTGCCTTATGTGTATTTTTTGTACAATCTTTCATGCATCATACAGTGCTAGAAGTACTAGTATTAGTCTGCCCTAGGCTGACCTTTGTGGAAGACAGGAGGGGAGGGGCTGCATTAGAGAGCAGAATGGTGCTGCCCTGACTGTTTCAGCCTCACCCCATCTTCTTCTGTTCTCTGCAGCCTTGCTGGGAAGGAAAAGGCTTTATCAAGAAATAATTACACTGTTTGTTTTTGACTGAAATTCAGAACAAATATACACCTAGGTTTACTAAGCTGCGCTATAGGCGCGTTAGCATGGTTAATGCGCATTAATGGTTAATGCGTGTTAAACGCTACCATGCCCATAGAAATATATAGGTGTGTTAGCATTTAACACACCTTAACTTTAAAGGTGCGCTAAAAATGCTAACGTACCTTAGTAAATATACCTCATAGTCTGTATAGGAACTCTGAATATCCATATCTAGGAGTGTCCCTGCTGAAAGATCAGCTCTGGCTTCTTCCCATTCTCCCTCCACCCTGGCAAGCTCAGCAAAAACAATTAAAAAAAAAAAAAGTAATTGTTTAGCATGCTCTCTTTATCCTCATCACTCTCCACATAGCCATTCTCAGTATCTTTTGGTCTTGCAATTCCATTCCAATCTTTTCTCCTTTCCCCAATATATCTGAAAAAGGTCTTGTCTCCTCTCTTAACATCTTTAGCCATTTTTTCTTCTGCCTGCGCTTTTGCTAACTGTGTTTCCCTCTTCACTTCTTTGAGTTTAATCTGATAATCTTTTCTGTGATCCTCTCGTTTTGTTCTTCTGTATTTCTTGAACGAAGCCTCTTTTGCTCTTATTTTTTCAGCCACTTGTTTGGAGAACCATATAGGCTTCCTGTTTCTCTTGTTTTTGTTTACTTTCCTTGCGTAAAGATCAGTTGCCATATTTATAGCAGCTTTCAGCTTGGACCACTGATTTTCCACTTCAGTTACGCCTACCCATTACAAGCAAACAATATAGAAGGGCATAGCAAATATCATTGATATTTTCATGTCATTTTAAAATGATGGCATATCTGTGGTTTGTAGTGCCCTATATGCTTTTGAGAAGGGAAAGGGGAGAAAGGGGTATAAAGAAAAGGTTTACTATTGATACTGCTGCTGCAGTTACATTGTTTACTGCCCAAATGAACCCACACAACCGGCCAGTTCCTCTATAATTACAAAGTCATTGAGTCCAGACCTATACCCAGATTCATAATAGAGGCTTTTAGTCATAGATTAAGGGACAGCTGAATGCCACAGTTAGACTGTGGTAAAAACATGCTATAAGCATCAGCATACAATGTTGACTGACTGCATAGTGATAGCTTTTACTTGCTTTTTTTCCAACAGTTATATCTTCCTCTAAAAGACCACTTGTATTATGAATATAAGAGCATTAAAAAGCCATGCAGAAAATGACCAGCAGGAAAAAGAGGTGATAGTGCCTTATATAAGTCTCTGGTGAGGCCCCATTTAGAGTACTGAGTGCAATTCTGGAGACTACACTGACAGAAAGGTATAAACAAAATGGGCAGCTACAAAATTGGTAAGCTGTCTCTGACATAAAACATATAGGATACTAATTGATAAACTGGGTATTTCACACAAACGGTTTCCTTTACTGAACAATAAGCAAAATATCAGACATTAGATCAGGATCCTGGTCCTGAGTTTCAACAGACAGTTAATGACAACTTGCTATTATCGGCCCGGGCAGAAGTGATTACCAATAAAGAGTACCGGTATTTATTTAAACCATACCCTCGTACCCCCTTTATTTACTTTCTTCCCAAGATACACAAAACTTTGACTCGCCCCCCGGGTCACCCTATCATCTCGGGGTGTGAATCTTTTAACGAACCTCTTTCTCAATATTTGGATTTCTATCTGCAACCGAGAGTGCATCAAACATCCAGAGTATACTTTCCTCCAGAGTATACTAAACATGTATACTCTGGAGGAAAGGAGAAACAGGGGTGATATGATACAGACGTTCAAATATTTGAAAGATATTAATTCGAAAACGAACCTTTTCCGGAGATGGGAAGATGGTAGAATGAGAGGACATGAAATGAGATTGAAGGGGGGCAGACTCAAGAAAAATGTCAGGAAGTATTTTTTCACGGAGAGAGTAGTGGATGCTTGGAATGCCCTCCCGCGGGAGGTGGTGGAAATGAAAACGGTAACGGAATTCAAACATGCGGGGGATAAGCATAAAGGAATCCTGTGCCGAAGGAATGGATCCTCAGGAGCTTAGTCAAGATCAGGAGGCAGGGATAGTGCTGGGCAGACTTATACGGCCTGTGCCAGAGCCGGTGGTGGGAAGCGGGACTGGTGGTTGGGAGGCGGGGATAGTGCTGGGCAGACTTATACGGTCTGTGCCCTGAAGAGCACAGGTACAAATCAAAGTAGGGTATACACAAAAAGTAGCAAATATGAGTTATCTTGTTGGGCAGACTGGATGGACCGTGCTGGTCTTTTTCTGCCGTCATCTACTATGTTACTATGTTACTATGCTCTTATCTTAGAGATTCAACTCAACTTTTACAAATTTTGCAAGAAATTCAACCTGTGATGGGCTCAGTAATTTTAGTCTTTCTGGATGTAGTCTCACTATATACGAGTATCCCTCATGATAATGCTTGTGGGTTGATAAAATCTCACCTTCAACAGTTGGAGATATCTCTAGAAAAAATGACTTTTCTGAATAACCTTTCTGAGATTATAATCAAGAAGAACTATTTTCGATTTGCAGAGAATTTTTATTTACAAACCCACGGTATCACGATGGGCGCTACCGTGGCTCCGACCATTGCCTGTCTTTATATGGCTGATTTCGAACAGAAATTTTTGTATTCATCAAGTTATGCCTCCAATATGCTGCTGTGGAAACGCTATATTGATGATGTTTTTCTTATCTGGACTGGAACTTTGGAAGATTTACAACAATTCCTAGACTATTTGAACTCAGTAGATCCACATATTAAGTTTGAATCCATGATTGGTTTTCAATCTATTAATTTTTTAGATATCATGATTCACAACCAGGAAGGAAATTTCATCACAGAGGTTTTTCGGAAAAAGACTGACTCCAATACTTTGCTGTATTACCGTAGTTTTCATCCAACTGCTTCCAAGAATGGTATCCCTACAGGACAATTTTTACGTATGAAAAGACTTTCCACCTCCAAAGTGTGTTTCAGAAATTCAGCCATTGATTTATATGATAGATTTAAGACTTGTGCCTACCCTAATAGAGTGATCAAGAAGGCCTTTAAAAGAGCCACAAATGCAGATCGATATTGGTTATTGAATCCACCTATCAGATCTTCAGATAGAAATGACCGACTTGTTTGTGTATTACCTCATTCTCGTCAAACAGCTGCTATTAAAAAAATAATTTATAAGCATTGGGGTATGTTAGCTAATCTTGGTTTTGACCAGGCACCTACATTTGCTTATACACGTGATCAGAATTTAGGTGAGATTTTCTCATCGATTAAACCACCTTTTCGGATTATTTCTTAATCTGATACATACAGTCACAAGAGTTGTGGCAGATGTGTTTATTGTTCATATGCATGGCATACTACCGAAGTCACTAACCCTAAAACGGGTAAACCTTTTTATCTCAAGAACTGTACGGATTGCAATTCGTCTCAAGTTGTCTATGGTATTGTATGCCCTTGTACCAAGTGGTACATTGGGCATACAAATAGACGGATTAAGCAAAGAATTGGGGAGCATTTAAGTAATTTGAGAATTAATAAACATGAGGCACTACTTGTAGATCACAGGTCTCAGATGCAACATACGATTACAGGTCTTAAATTTGTGGTGCTTCTCCAAATTAACTTACCCTTAGGGGGTGATGCCCCTCGGATTCTGCTTAGAAAAGAACAAGAATTTATTTATCATTGGCAAACAGTGGCCCCTAGTGGCCTGAATCGAGAAATCGAGTGGCAGGTATTCACATAATTTGAGTTTCCCGCACTGGTTCATTAGCTGTTCACCTGTATAAGTAATGCGCATGTGTGAGCGTTCTTTTGTAGGATCTGGATTGGGTAGGATTATGTTCCTCCCTGAGTTGCTGAACTGTGAGTAATAACAATAACTAGATTTAAATTAAGACATGAAGTCAGATTTTAATAAGATAAAATAAATTGTTATTTAATGCTGTGGTTTTATCTTCTATTTTTGTCTTTTCACTATACTTTTTTTGTGTGTGTGATTTTTTCAGTTCAGTACCCCTGAAGACGCAGATATATCGGCGAAACATGGCCCATATAGGGAACTGGGAACTTTGGACTTTGATTTTCGTTTGATGGCTGAATTCACAAATTTCGCATTGAAAAAGTATAGCAGTGACCAGGATATCGCATCTATTTGTCAAAGCACGCCAAGCTGATGAATGATTCTCCACACCGCTTAAGTTAAGTAGCGGGCATTTTTTTCTATAACTTTTAAAAGAAGAAAAAAACTATTTTGGAAGTAGTGTCATCATAGGTGGAGGCAGGGCATGCAATGATGTCAATACGGTGTGAATTTACATTTTGATTCCTTGAGTCATTGTATATACACCCAAAAAACTGAGCACTCATTTAAATATTATTTTATATCTTGTTTTGTTGGTTTTGGTTTTACTAGCATAGGTAAAAAGTATTTTGGTTTCTGATATTTTGCTTATAAAACATATAGGGACAGGCTTATGAACCTCAACATGTATACACTGGAAGAGAGGCAGGAGAGAGAGGGGATATGATAAGAGATGTTTAAGTACTTCAGTGGCATTCATTTACAGGAGATGAGTCTTTTTAATATGAAAGAAAACTCTGAAATGAGAGAGCATAGGATGAAGTTAAGAGGAAGTAGGCTTAGGAGGAATCTAAGAAAATACTCTTTCACGGAAAGGGTGGTAGATGCATGAAATGGCCTCCCGGTGTCAGAGTTTAAGAAAGCATGGGACAAGCATGTGGGATCTCTTAGTAAAAAGAGGAGTTAGTGGTTACTGTGATTCCAAGATTTTTTTCTTGAGTCATGACTCCTAACTCGGAACAATGTATTTTGTACCTAAAATCGGGATTTTTTCCTAATCATATATAATCTAATTTAATCTAAGATATACTTCTATACCGCATTAGCTAAATCAGTTCTATGTGGTTTATTTAAAAATATCAATAACCAGGAAGAAATACATGTAAAATAATAGCACCCATTTCAAATTAACAATTAGGAATCCAGAAATTTCTCAAATAACCACATTTTCAACACTTTCCTGAAACGCAAAAGACCATAAGGTAGTCTAAGAGTGAGTGGGAGGTTGTTCGAAAATTTTTCACTGACCTAGGAGATGGTAAATGTAAAAGCAGAACATTTTGAAGTTGCATATTAATAGCTAGGCAGGGGCTAGTAATCAGTGACAACATATATTCAGGAGAAAGGCCATATAATGTTTTGAAAATAAGAGTACAGACCTTGAAATAAGCCATTGCCTAAATTGGTAATCAATGAGCTCCTATCAAACGTCTTAGCAGAATAAGCTAGGCGAACTGCCACATTCTGTAGGGTTTATATTTTTTTAATTATTTACTTATAACTTTTAGATTTTATAAGCATATAGATCATCAAGCACAACAATGTACACAACAAAGCAAGGGAGCCAAGTAAAACAGGTTCCTGAAGAAGAACCATGTCTGCTTCGATAGCTCACTTGAGGTCAGCCTCCATTGAGAAGATTTGCAGAGCAGCAATTTGGTCTTCAGTCCACACTTTCACATCTCATTACTGCGTTGAGCAGACAACCTAATGTGATAGCCAGTTTGATCAAACAGTTCTTCAGAATGTGTTTGGGGTCTAGAATCCAATACCACCCTCCTAGGCTGTTCCAGGCTGCACCTTCACAACAGGAAAGTTTTTATTCTTTGTGTTATTGGTTCTGGTTGGCCTTGTGTTGCAAAACCCTATTGACCATAGTCAGTGAGCCTGGTAGGTAGGGATTTCCATCTGTGAGAAGACTATCCCCCAATATTCAGCACTATTTAACCAACCAGAAAAGATAACCAGCTATCTCCCACTGAATATTTTCAGTTAGCGACTAGCAGATAGCTGGTTATATCAGCTGAAATAACCGGCTATCTGCTGATTTAAAAGCTGGTTTCATTGCCATAGTTGGCCGCATAATAACCTTGTATATCTTTAGCTGGTTAAAAGATAACCGGCTATGTCTAAATATTGACTTAGCTGGTTATCTTTAAATCACCCCAAAATAAACCAGATATTCAATACTGGTCACCAAAAACGGCCCAGCATTGAATATTCAGTTTTAACAGCAACCATGGGAATTAGCCAGACTAACTCCCAAAATGTCTGAATATCAGTCTGTACGTCCTGCTTGTTCTCAGAGAAAGCAAAGTTACTTACTTGTTGCAGATGTTCTTCAAGGACAGTGAGAAAATTATTCTCACATACCCTCCAACCTCACCTCGCATATGCACAGTAGATACCTACTAAAAGCTTCTAGAAAAGTTTGGAATGCTAGGTAGCATCTGCACCAGGGCTATGTCAGGGACATCACCTGTGACAATACTTGTCCTGCTGTCCTTGGAGAACACTTGCCTCAGGTAACTAACTTTGCTAATTATCCGCTCCTTTTACAAAGCCGCACTAGCGGCTGCCAGTGCGGTAATGCCAATAGGCTGTGTTGGCATTACCGCATGGCTTTGTAAAAGGGGGGTATGTGTGGAAATTGTGACTCCGCCCACATTCTACTGAAACTCCATCCAAGAACATGCTTACAATTAATGCACCTATAAGTACATAGAATCTCGGCACTGAACATACTTTTACACATGGGGCAATTTTTATAAGAGGCCTTATACATATGTATATTGACATACTGTATATGAAAGAAAATAATAAAATTATTCTCTTAACTGATATTATCAGGTTGTTTAAATAGATGTTTTGCATGATAGTGTCCACATACCCCTGGATTCTATGTAGCACGCCTAGAGTTACGTGCTGTTCTGAGCATACATCTAGGTGTATTCTATAAATATGTGCATAGATTAATTGTTTTAACAAGCTTTTAAGCATTGTTAACAGCTCTTATTAAGCAATAATAAGAACTAATTGGCATACATTGCTAAGCGTATTCTGTAATGCACTGTGCCTAAATTCTAACACACACACAGGCAAAAAGGGATGTGCTTAGAGGCATGGAAATGGGCATTTCATCGGCATTCCAAAATCTACACACATTGTTATAAAATATGGGCTAGTGTGCGTAAATCTACATTCAGGGACTTACGCCAGCTTTTTGTTGGCGTAAATAGATGGTCATAGAGTTAGTCACATCAACTACGCCAAGGAGTATTCTAAATACAGCATTTAGATTTACACACAGTATTTAGAATTTGTTTAGGTGTAATTGCCTAACGTGTGTTAATTTTAGTCACCATATATAGAATCAGGCCCATAGGGGATAATTCTCAAAAGGTCTCCTAAAGTTAGGTGTCTAAAGTGTGTGTGAACTAAGTGTGAATTCTATGGTGGCAATTGCCATTATAGAATACTAGCTGGCTGTAAATCCGCAGTTACTCACCTAACTTTAGGAGTAAGTACTTACACTAGCTAAATGGCTAGTGTTAATGCTCACACATAACTGCTTTCAATTAGGCACAAAACTGGCAGTATTCTATCATCTTCGTTCATAAATGCTAGGGACATCCCTGACCACCCATGTTCCTCCCAGGTTCACACCAGTTGCTCGCTAAAGAAATTAGGTGCTAAAATTATATGTTCCTCCCAGGTTCACACCAGTTGCTCGCTAAAGAAATTAGGTGCTATTATAGAGTACCGACTAAGGGCAGATGTGCTTATGACTGTAAATAAATGCCAAGTAGCACCAATTAACTGCAATTATATCCAATTATTGATTGTTAAGACCAATTAGTGTCTGTTAAGAATTAAGTTGAATGCATAACTGACACTATTCCATAACCTGTGTGTGCAATTTTGCACACTAAGAACTAAAATAAATAGCACAGCGCTATTCTATAAATGGAGCTCACAGTTAGGCTCTGAGTATAGAATAGTGCTTAGCACCATGATCTGCAACTACTTTTAGGTGCAAGCATTTACACCCACTGAACCCTGGTGTAAATCCTTGCATCTAAATTAGGTGCAGATCCCCCTTATTCTATAACAACATGCATAAATTGCAGGAATGTCCCTGATCCACCCATGACCACGCCCCTACTTGAAGCCATGTATAAAATTTACATGTGAATCCGGGCACATAAATTTACATACGTGAATTTCAATTTATGACAATTAGTACCGATAACTGATTGATAGGACCCAATTATTGGCACTAATTGCCTTGTTAATCACTTAAATTGTGCACACAAATTAAGCACGCACCCAATTTTGTGCACGCAATTTAAAGCACCATTCATAGAAGGATCCTTTTACTCAGTGCTTTTTTTGTAGAAAAAAAGGTGCCGGTACTCATTATGGGCGGGGTCACCACATATGGCTCCACCCCTATGATAGCCACACCCACATCAACCACACCCCCTATACCAGCCATGGCGTATATAAACAGACATCATTGAAAATATTACAGTACTATAGGAGAAAAAAATAACGTGATTTGCTAAGTAATAGTAGTAGTATACCCAGTGCAAAATAAGACAGTCAATGTAAATTCTCAAATTGGACATATTACAAACACTAAAATGAAAATAAAATGATATTTTTCTACCTTTGTTGTCTGGTGACTGTTTTTCTTTCCATATTGGTCCCAGTCTGTGATTCTCCTTTCCTTTGTTTTCGCTTAACTCTTCTGTGCCATTTGTCATTTTTTGTCTCCTTTTTCTTTGCTTTCTTCAATATTTTTCAGGCTCTCTCTCTGTCCAGATTTAATTCATTCTTACTATCCATTCTTTAATTTCCTTCTTCTACCTGTGGCTTTTCATCTTTTCCTCACCCTTGTTCTCCCCATGCCCCTTCCTCTTATTCTCCAGTCTTTCTCTATTCCCCTTTTCCATCCAGCAGCTCTGCTTTCTCTCCCCATCCTTCCAGTGTCTCCCCTATTTCTTTCTGCATTCTTCCATCCAGCGTCTTCCCTCTTTCTCTCCCTATCCTTCCGTTTTCCCTCTCTCTCTCCCCATCCTTCCATCTGTTTTCCCCTCTCTCTCTCTCTCCCTATCCTTCCACCTGTTTTCCCCCTCTCTCTCCCCATCCTTCCATCTGTTTTCCCTCTCTCTTTCCCCATCCTTCCATCTGTTTTTCCCTCTCTCCCCAATCCTTCCATCTGTGTTTTTCCCTCTCTCTCCCCATCCTTCCATCTGTTGTTCCCCTCTCCCCAATCCTTCCATCTGTTTTTCCCTCTCTCTCCCCATCCTTCCATCTGTTTTCCCCTCTCTCTCCCCAATCCTTCCCTCTGTTGTTTTCCCTCTTTCTCTCTCTCCCCATCCTTCCATCTGTTTTTCCCCTCTCCCCAATCCTTCCATCTGTTTTCCCCTCTCTCCCCAATCCTTCCATCTGTTTTTCCCCTCTCTCCGCAATCCTTCCATCTGTTTTTCCCTCTCTCTCCCCATCCTTCCATCTGTTTTCCCTCTCTCTCCCCAATCCTTCCCTCTGTTGTTTTCCCTCTTTCTCTCTCTCCCCAATCCTTCCCTCTGTTGTTTTCCCTCTTTCTCTCTCTCCCCAATCCTTCCCTCTGTTGTTTTCCCTCTTTCTCTCTCTCCCCAATCCTTCCCTCTGTTGTTTTCCCTCTTTCTCTCTCTCCCCAATCCTTCCCTCTGTTGTTTTCCCTCTTTCTCTCTCTCTCCAATCCTTCCCTCTGTTGTTTTCCCTCTTTCTCTCTCTCCCCAATCCTTCCCTCTGTTGTTTTCCCTCTCTCCCCAATCCTTCCCTCTGTTGTTTTCCCTCTTTCTCTCTCTCCCCAATCCTTCCCTCTGTTGTTTTCCCTCTCTCTCTCTCTCTCTCTCTCTCCCCAATCCTTCCCTCTGTTGTTTTCCCTCTTTCTCTCTCTCCCCAATCCTTCCCTCTGTTGGTTCCCTCTCTCCCCAATCCTTCCCTCTGTTGTTTTCCCTCTCTCCCCAATCCTTCCCTCTGTTGTTTTCCCTCTTTCTCTCTCTCCCCAATCCTTCCCTCTGTTGGTTTCCCTCTCCCTGCCAAGTTTCCCGCGAATGGCGCGAAATCTCGATGCATGCGGCACCAGCCCCTATTTCCGGTCGCTGCTGCTTCTCCTGTTGAGCAGCAGCGGCCGCTACACAAAGAAAAAGAAGATTTAAAAAAAAAAATTGAAACCTGGCTGAAACGCGGCACCCCGGCACTGTAGACAGCCATTAGGCATTGGCTGTTGCCCCGCAGCCGCTCCTCCTCTTGCCTCTACGTCACTGCCCCTGGAGGAAAACCCCGGAGGAGTGCAGTGACGTAGAGGCAAGAGGAGGAGCGGCTGCGGGGCAACAGCCAATGCCTAATGGCTGTCTACAGTGCCGGGGTGCCGCGTTTCAGCCAGGTTTGAAGTTTTTTTTTAATCTTTTTCTTTGTGTAGCGGCCGCTGCTGCTCAACAGGAGAAGCAGCAGTGGCCGGAAATGGGGGCTGGCACTGCGTCCGTTACGGGGCGGAGGGAGCAAAAAAAAAAAGGTGCCGGTACGCCGTACCGTTGCGTACCGGCACAAAAAAAGCACTGCTTTTATTGAGGTGCACTGAAAAGTGGCCTGCACTGGTGTAGACATGTGTATTGGATGCGCACAGGTCCATTTTTCAGTGCACTTGCAAAAAAGGCCTTTTTGGGCCAAAATGGACGTGGAGGAAAAAGAAAATTTGCATGATCCAATTTAGGCCTGAGATCTTACTGCCACCCATTCATTTAGTGGTAAGGCCTCACACGTTAATTGGGTGGTAATCGTAAAGGCACATACTATAAAAAAGAAAAGATGTAAAAAAAAGGGGGAAGGGGAATGAAGGGATATATTTGAGGAATTGCATTAACCTGCACTATAAGGTTTAAGGATATATGCTCAGAATATAAAGACCAGATATTTACTTTTAAAATGTTTATTTATAATACAGGTAATGCAATAATGTTAAAAAGAGGCAGTTTTTTGGGAACTTACGTAAGGGAAATGTGCCACAAGATAAATATTGTTAGAAAGTCTGAATTATAAATTAGGCTGGATTAATAGTAACTCACTCTGATGGAGGCTGCTGGTTGGATTGATGAAGGAGGTCTTTGCTGGAAATGAAGTCTTTTTGTTGCAGAGTTGTTGCTGGAGCCTGGAGAAAGTCTAATCTTGGAGGTGTGTAAAGTCCAGCAAGGCCCAGGGATTCAGTGAAGTTCCATAGAGATGCAGATCAGGAAGCAGCAGAGGAGAGAGAGATCTGAGAATGTTCCAGGGTTTTTATAATTTCTTGTTGGACCATAAACTGAAGTCAGGTGGAGTGTATTTGATCCAATGAAAAATCAGGAATAGCTGAAATCCATCTAGATTTGAGATGGAACATGCTGACTAGTCACATGTTTAATGACATCATAAGAGTTCCTGTCTGGCCATCTGCTGGTAGATACACAGGTATTTGACAGGATTAAAAGAGTCATTGTCTGGCACACACGGGGTTTCTTTTGTTAGATTAGGTAGGTAGATGGGCTTTTCAGTCTGAGTCATTGTCTGTGAGTTTCATCCAATCTTTTTGATTTCTGTCAATATGCAGACTTTTCATCCAATCCTACTACTACTACTACTTAACATTTCTAAAGCGCTACTAGGATTACGCAGCGCTGTACAATTTAACATGGAAGGACAGTCCCTGCTCGAATCCGTTTGATTTCTGTCAATATGCAGACTTTTGTTCTTTGGAGATGTGGTGATTGACATTTTAAGTATCCACCCAGCTAGTCTTCAGGGGGAGGGTGAAGGTCAGATCAGTTTATCTGAAACTGCTCCTTGAAGTCTTTGCAACTGTATATTATATATATATTTATTTATTTATTAGGATTTATTTACCGCCTTTTTGAAGAAATTCAATCAAGGTGGTGTACAGTAAGAATAGGTCAAACATGAGCAATAGGCAATTACAGCAGTAAAAATATTCAAATAACCATACAAAGTATGGCATGGTATACTACTTACAATGTCAACACAATACATAATTAATAGAGCATTATAATTGATATTGAAGCAGGGGCGTAGCCACGGGTGGGCCTGGGTGGGCCCAGGCCCACCCATTTCCACTCAAGGCCCACCCAAAAATAATGGATCAAAACCGCAACCGCGATCGCAATCGCGATCGCAACCGCAGCTTCACTTGAGTCTTCTTTTCTCTTTCCCCTCCCTCACCCCTGCCGTAAGCATCCGTTTAAATTAAGGGCGGGGCCAGCAGTGATTCGCTGAGCACTCCAGAGCCTTCCCTCTGCCACGATCTGCCCTCTGGGAAACAGGAAGTTGTGCTGAAGAGAGCTGATCGTGGCAGGGAAGGCTCTGGAGCAGGTCTCTTCATCTGTAATCAGCAATAGTGAGGGAGGAAAATGGAGTGAGTGGCTGTACCTGTAGGGTGGGAGAGGGACAGGCTGGGAGACAGTGGCTTCACCTGCGTGTTGGTGGGGGTGGGAGGGGGGCTTGAGGCCTTAGGGAAGGGATTGGAGAGAGGTTCTGGACCTTCAAAAGTGTGTGTGTGGGGGGGGGGGGGGTTGGCTGGAGAAAAGGGAGAGAGATTCTGGACCTGCAAAAGGGGGGAGATGGCTGGCTGAAGGGAAGGGAGAGAGGTTTGGGACCTGGAAGGGGAGAGGTTGCTGCTTGGAGGGTAGGGAGAGAGTTTTGGATTTGCAAAGGGGGTGGTGGCTAGCTGGAAGGAAGGGAAGTTCTGGACCTGCAATGGGGGTGGCTAGCTGGCTGGAGGCAAGGGAGAGAGATGCTGGACCTGAAAGGGGGGGAGGAAGATGGAGGGAAGGATGAGAGGTGCTGGACCTGCAAGGGAGAGAGGCTGGGGGCTAGAGGAAAGGAAGAGAGTTGTTAGACCTGCAAGGGGGGCAGGCTGGAAGGAAGGGAGAGAGGTGCTGGACCTGTGGGGAGGGGGCTAGAGGCTGGAGGGAAGGCCTGCAGGGGAGGCTTGAGGGAAGGGAGAGAGGTGCTGTACCAGGAGGAGAGATTAGAGGGAAGGGAGACAGATGGCAGATCAAGGGGATGAAGGAAGAGGGAGACAAATTGTTTAACCCACAGTGGGAGAAAGAGCCAAAAGCTGGAAGAGAGAAGCAGAGTAGCTGGATAGGTGGGATCGCAGAGCAGAGAGAGACATTGGTGTGAGTGAGGAAGAAAGGGGAGATACAGAAACAGACGTGAGATGCTGTATTGGAATAACATATGAACACAGAGGGGTAATGCCTGACAGAGAGGGGGGAATGTGAGAATAGAGAGGCTATGCTGGACACTTGGAGGAGGGGTATATGGTCACAGGGGAGAGATACTAGACATAGGGGACAATAGGAACTCAAAAGGGAGATACTGGGCATGTGAGGGCATAGGGACACAAGGGGTGATGCTGGACACAGGGGTAGGGGATAGAGGGGTGGTGATGGATGCAGGAATTTGAACATACTGGAGATACTGGACAATGAACTATAGGGACACAGAGATGGGAGATGGATGGTGGACATGGAGAGAGAAGAAATGACAAATAGACAGGAGACCCTGGTAAGTGAATTAAGACAGAAGAAAGCAGAAACCAGAGACTAGAACCAAGCTGATTTGAAAAATAAAATAACCAGACATCAAAAGGTAGAAAAAAATCATTTTTTTTCAATTTTGTGATTAAAATGTGTCACATTTGGAATGTACATCTTGCCAGAGCTGGTGTTAGACATGACTGGAGCCCAGGCCATAAATTTGGGAGGGAACCCCAAAGCCCATCACCAGACTGCACTGCCTTCAGCTTCCATCATGCTTGTGGCTCTCTCTGGCCAGGGGACCAAGAGCAATTGCTCTAGTTTCACTCCAACACCATCCCTGGCATGTACTATATTTATATTTTGCACAGGAGGAAATGCATTTCTTTCTGTATCTCTGGTATTGTATTACATGCAAGTTTTGGCTTTTTGGGGTTTTGGTTATATTTATGTTTATACATTTTAGTCAATTATTCTATATTTGGCATTTTTATTCCATGTGTGTGATCGAGGTATTCTGTTAGCATGAATTTTCTATGTAGCCTTCTGTAGTAAGTTTGGTTTGTTTAGTTTTCCCAATAGATGTATTGATATTTTACGGCCCCACTGTAATATGTAGGGCAATGCCTTTTTCATAGATAGGATCCTTCTTTTGGAAGTTAGTGCTGGCATTGTAGATTTGCATTAGGTTATGAGTGACATTTTGTTTTAAAGATTGTTTAATTTACTATATGGCGGCTGTTGAGATTACGGTGAGTTTTATGGGGAAATGTCCTAACTCTGCTCTGTACCCATTGGGGACAGGGGGTTCTGTGGATGCAGAATTTATTTGCCTTTAATACTAGACTATACTTTCTGGGATCATTTCTATAGCGTGTAACTGGAAAGATATGTTGAAAAGTGTTTGGTGTTGCTATACAGGCTAAGTATGTGTGTTAGGGACCCGAGGCTCAATGGAGACGGAAGAGTGCAATCTCTTGTACTTCCCCCTGAAGCCTGCACTGCTACCCTTATTGAAGTTATTGGGAGTGGAGTAGAGCTGGAGCATGGGGTGGGGTATCAGGTGGCAAGTTTTTCAATTTCAAAAAAGTTGGCAACCCTGGTGCCCACCCATCTGACTTGTTGGCCCACCCAAAAATTGCTTTCTGGCTACGCCACTGTATTGAAGGGTAAAGCAAAGCTGTAACATATAGATAGGTAAGACAGTAGGAAGAGTTAGAAAGTAAGGTGACTGATTTAAAGAAAGTTGCACATGAGTATGGAGAGATGGTTAAATATTATCTCAGCTAGGGTAGGAGTAGATAAACATGTCCTGCTGCAGTATACGCAGACCGAGTCACTCCTTGTGTGTGTGTGTGTGTGTGTGTGTGTGTTGTGTGAGTGAGACTAGCAAGTTAGTTACTTGTTCCATTAAATGCCTGGATAAAGAGCCAAGCTTTCACCTGCTTCCTGAAGTAGAGATAGTCTTCTGTTAAGCGAAGCCTTTCAGGCAGTACATTCCAGAGTGTGGGGGCTGCTCCAGAGAAGGCTCGCTTGCGGGTATCACATCGTGTATTGTCTTTTGGATAGGGTGTGGTTAGTGAAAGTCCTTGAGAGGACCTTAGTGTCTTTGGCATTGTATGGAGGATCATCTTATTTTTCAGGTTCTCAGGGCCATTTCCTTTCAGGGCCTTGAAGATCACACATAGAGTTTTAAATTTTGCCCTGTATTGTACTGGTAGCCAATGAAGTTTTTGCAAAAATGGTATGATGTGGTCACGTCGCTTGCAACCTTCTGTGAGTCTTGCTGCTGCATTCTGAATAAGCATTTGTATCTGATTCCAGCAAAATCAATAACTCTGAAAATTCCTCATACCATTCTACAATACAGTGCACATAAAAAAAGAAATTACTACCTGGACCATGTGGTAGCCTTGCAGTAGTTCTGAATTGGCATGTGTTGGGTGCACATAGGCGCCCACATGCCTTGGGCCCCAGAATTTGGGGGTAAGTGCAAAAATGGGCACACAAGATTATAGAATTAGTGGGATAGTGGCCAAAAATGTCTGAATAGCAGAGTTATATATTCATCAACATTTCCCATTGCCTTTGGTCATCATTCATTTTTAAATTATTTGGAAATGCCCTTACTGGTACCCAATCCTTTCCATTTTATAAAATAAACTGTATACAAACAGGAATTGATTTAATATGGCACACTATGAGTTAAGCCACTTGACCTGGTAATAAAATTCAATCTTAATCATAAAACCTCTGAAGAGACAAAAACATATTGCCTAGTTGACAAGTGTGAATCAGTGTTTCCATTTGAATTTTATTCCACATATTTGGAAGTATTTCATAAATTATAATGGGACATCGCAAACTTAGGTGGGAAGTAAGAGCAAATGCTACATTTGGAATAGGATTCTTCCCAATGGATTTATAAAAATGATCCATGTGCATTGCGTGGACATAGAAGACAAATTTATTACCAAAGTTGTAAAATAAAAAAATGTACAATTCCTGGCAGCCATTCATGCTCAGTCAGCCAGGGTTCTTGAATCATTGGAGGGTTTTCCTGCTGTTTGCTGCTCCCATCTCCCAGCAGGACTGGAAACTGAAATTTACTACATCTGTCAAATTGGTCTAAACAGAAGGCCACATCTTCTGACTGAATCCATATTGCGATTGCACATGTACACACTGCAGGCTGATTAATTTGTTTTCCGTGTGACAAGATGAGATCACTGTTATTACTACTTTGGGTATTAGGTTTGGTTTGGGATTTTATTTTTTCTGGTCAATATTCAGCTGGCGGTGGTAAGTTGTTTTTTATTTTTTTATTTTTATTTTTTTAATGATTACCACTGCCAGACAAATTAGACCTGGATATTCAATTTTGTGCCATGTCCAGGCACTGGCATTGAATATCTGGATGGGTAGTGATACCCAGAAGTTATGCGGGTATGGCCGATATTCAGTGCCATACATGTATAATGAACCGAGCAAAGCTCAGATGGCTATTTACGCAGTCCTACTCACCCAGTTAAACTATGTAAGCAACAGCACTATCAATATCACTGATGTCTGCATATGACTAAATTCTATAAATGGCACCTAAAAAATCAGTGCTGAGAAAAGTGTGCACCCAATTTAACATGCGTAACTTAATTGAGTAGCGAGCCAATCAGCACTGATAATTGGGTGATAGCCAATTATCAGAACTAATTAGCAATAATTAGAATTTATGCACATATCATATTCTATAATGATGTACTTATAAATCCTAATGCACGTACATATTTGGGGCATAGATAGGGGCTTTTCTGGCCAAACTGCATCTAACTGAGGGCCCCTTTTACTAAGTGGTGGTAAGCCCAATGAGGGCTTACTGCTCACTAAACAGAAAGTACCGCTGGGCTACCACAGCAGCTCGGTGGCACTTCCAACCCCTAGTGTGCCATCATATCCGGCACTACAAAAATATATTTATTTTTGTAGTGCCAGAGTGTACCTGGTGGTAATCAGGCAGTGCCATGTGCTGCCCAGTTACCGCCAGGTAAGCGCAGGAGCCCTTACCACCACATCAGTGGGTGGCAAAAAGGGCTCTCCCCCTGAAATGGCCACGTGGCAAGTGCTTTACTTGACACATAGCCATTTCCTGCAGGAAAGAGAGACTTTCCTTTTACCTGCTGTGGCAAAAAAGGGCCTCGGTGCATATGAAAAACAGGAGCAAATGCCAGCTCAGGCCCCCTTTTGCTGAAGCTTGGTAAAAGGGGCTCTATAGGTGCTGGCATTTAAGTCTTCTCATAGCAGGACTAATTCCAGGTGCCTACAGTTAGGCACAGTTTATGCCTGAGTGTGATTCTATCAAGGACACATACTCTTTATAGAATCGTGATAAGTACATTAAATTTTTGGCACCAATTTTTAGCCACTACTTTTAGAATATAACCCTTAGTGCTAATCTACAAATGGCGCTTAAAATTAGGCACCATGCTTAGCGCTGTGAACTGTGGTTAAATTTAGGCACAACCATTTACACCAATAAAATCTTGGTATAAATCCCTGCACCTATATTAAGTACAGATCCCAATTATTCTATAACAATATGTATAAATTGTGGGAACATCCCTTATCCACCTATGACTTTCCTATATCTGTATCCCCTTTTTGAACCCACATGTAAAATTCGCATGCAGATCCTGCGTCTAAATTTACACATGTAAATTTAATTAAATCCAATTAGCACCAATAATTGCTTGCTAAGAAGCCAATTATCAGCGCTAATTGGCTCATTATTTAATTAAGCTGCACTCACAAACTGGACATGCATCCAAATTTGCATGCACAATTTTTACCATCTTTTATAGAATTTGGGAGATCTGGGACCACTCTGACTTCGCTCCTTCACTGCCCCAGCACTGTCAGTGCTATGGTGTTGAAACCCAATATTCAATGTCACTGCCTGCTTAAGTGTCACTAAATATCAGTGGTTGTCAGACTCAGCATGGTTTAAGCAGGCCGAAGCCTCTCCTGCACACTTAAACCACGCTGAATATCTACTCTTTTGGGTTTTTTTCAAATTTTAATTGAATGCATTTGCTTTTTAAAAATAATCTCCATATAATTTACTCTTTATTCTTTCCTGTTTGCCTTGTTTCCTCAGCTTAAGTTTATTTAGCACTATTGAAAGTGACACGATTTGTCTGGAGCTTAAAACGAAGCGATTTCATAACAGTATTCCTGCACCAGAATAGCAGGGTGGGTAATTATATAATTATATATTTAATTTGTGGAGGATTGTCTGCCATTTATGTAGCAGTAGATCTAGCCCACAAGAATCAGTCTAGCCTCTCCCCACCCTACTGCCTTCCTGGAAAAACAATCCAAATGTATCTAGCATGCTCTATGAAAAGCAGCTATTCCTGGTAAAGTATGATGAGGAGATCAGGAATGTACTGTGTAAACTGTACTTATGCTTCCGTGGTTTCTGATCTGATTAGCAGATATCTATAGCAAAAATATGCTCTCTGAAATGGACAACACAGCATAAGACAGCATTGGTAAAAGATCAAAAACTATACCCGAATTAGAAATAAAGGGGCCCCCTTTACTAAGCAGGGCTAAAATGTTGCCAACACTATCCCCAGTGTGGATCTTTCTCACACTGTAAGGCCACTTTTAGCATAGCAGTTAAATATCCCCATTTTCTATTAATCCTATTAATGGCCATGTGCTAATTTCTCCAGTAATTCATGGCCATTAGCGCGTGAACACTTACCAACACCTATTTTCTAGGTGTGAGGGCTCATGTGCTAAACACACAGTAATCAACTAGCATGCGGTGATGTAGCTGCTCTAACCAATTAGTGCAGAACACACCTACTTTCTCCTCCTATACATGCCCTCAATGCTAATAAATAAATAAATAAATAAATAAATAAATTCTGGGTCCATTTTAGAAAGACGTGTTGAAAAATAGCCTGCGGTAGTGTAGACACGTGCTTTGGGCGCACACAGAATCATTTTTCAGCACGTGTCCATTTTGGGTCTGAGACCTTACTGCCAGCCATTGACCTAGCAGTAAGATCTCACGCGGTAACTGGGCGCTAATGGTCTCCATGCTTAAAACGCCGATTACTGCCCCCATGCCAGAAAATAAAAATATTTTCTGGCATGCATAGCGGATGCACGTCAAAAATGGAATTACCACAAGGGCCACGCAGTAGCCGGGTGGTAACTCAAAATTGACGTGTGTTAGGCGCACCTAGCCTACCTCCACTGAGACATGTAGCACCAAGGGTGAGGTCCTGGATACCAAGGCAGGAGAAGTTTGCAGTGTGCGTTGATTGGAAACCTTAGCCACATGGCAGCCGGTGCCTGCTGGAAGTTCCCAGACTGGGAACAGGAAGGAGTGCTTAGGATACAATACAAGTAGGAGAAGTGGGAGTGGGCATGCCTCACTTCTGGCAGGACTTTCATTGCACATGTGAATGACTCCTGTTCTGGGATGGGAGAGAGAGAATTGAGCTAATCATGTGGAGATGACTGTGAAACTGTAAGAAGTCCATGGGGAGATTGCCAAGTACTTTGTTCTGGTTTGCAAACAGAGGAGATTTGAGATAGGAGGAGTGGCCTAATGGTTAGTGCAGTGGGGTGTGGAACTGGGTTTGATTCCCACTGCTGTCTGATGATTGTTAGTGAGTTGAGATCCTAGAGACCGAGGTTCAATTCCCTCTAAAGCTCTGGGCAATTCACTTAGCCCTCCATTGCACCAGGTACAACAGTAGTACAATGTACTACTTAGATTGTGAGCCCACTAGGGACAGACCCAGTACCTCTAAAATGAAACAGTAAACCACTTAGGTCTAAGCAGTATATAAATACTGAAATAAATGAATGAATGAAATGAGTAGAACTGAACTGTGATTTGTATTCCCTGATATCATTTGGAGATTATGTTTGATGCTGTGCTGACCATCTGAAAGACCCTGAATTGTACAGACTAAGTTGACAAATTTATGAACTGGGGTTTTTTTTTTAAGTTACTGTTACTAAAGCAAATTGAAGTTCAACACTGAGACTGCTGACTAATTATTGAGAGAGAGTACCCTCAGCCTACTGGGATTTATTCTGGCCCCCGGCCTGCACCCAGCTTGAGTAATCCAGCCAGTGGGAGCAGTGTGAGTGCAGAAGATTTTATTTGTGTGGCCCTGGTCCCGGGCGGTGTGGAGCAAAACCCTAGGGTTAGCTGAGTTGGAGATGTGCCCAGGGTTACATAAACTGGTGCCCTAGCATGGGGCTGAAGGAGGAAAATTTTGGGGGGACAAAGACGCTGTGTTTGAGAGACATTTGGAGTTACACCTGGACAGAATTGCATTGTTACAGAGACTGTTGAACAAAAGCCCAAAATTTAGTGAAGAATACCTGCCCCGAGGATGAGCCATGTGGAGAGACCATGGCACAGCCCAGCCCGAGGAACTGTGAGTAACATCTTGGGCAGAATTAGGCAGGAGTAAATGTGCTTAAACATGGTGGACATTCACACCGGCAGAAATAAGGCACTGGAAGAGGAGTTTACTGCCACATTTTCGCCAATCACATCAAGCCTGTGATAGTATCATTTCAGTGGGGGAGGGAACTTCCGGCAAGAAGAGTAGTATAGAGCAAGACTACACCCGGAACATTGAGATGCATGTGGATAGAGTGGTAGAAGAGCATGGAAGCACGGATCGAGGCAAACATTTTGTAGCGGAGCTGGAAGTGAATATCGAGAGTAGTTCCAGCATGTCCCATCGACTTATGACCCGAATGGAGATATTCATGGAAGACAGGAGCTTGAGGTTCAGATTGTGTACAGTGGGTGCAAGACCCAGGGCAAGACCATACCAATCCAGCTGAAATGCTGTGCTTGCGGGTGCAAGTTCTTTACCCAAAAAGGAGCACCAAATTTGTGAGAATCATCCCAGTGGAGGAGGACACATCCAGTGTGGAGACCGGGTTGGAATCCAGTCTGACAGGTTCTGAACCCAGACTGATGCCCTCAGGCATTAAGGCAGAGTTGGTTCAGGGGATGAGCCATATAGGCAGGGCCTCTTCTGAGTCTTGGAGTTTGAGGAGCAGCATGAAGGCTGAGGCAAGGGGGCTGATAAGTGAGGAGATCATGCCCGGAGGACTTTGGGGATGATGCCAAAGTCTGGCAGGTCGAGAAGTGGCTGCATACCTGAGCCCAGCACCTCCTAGTCCATCAGAGGCAGACCAATAGAGATGGCCAGTGGGTCGAGGAAGTCAGCTGCGAGAAAGTCCAGTTCAGAAAGAGAGCTATGGAACTGGAGAGAGACCAGAGACATTCCATAGAAGGCCCCTGTGGTATTATCTTTACATCTGATGGGGAAGTTAACCCAATCCCCATTTGAAGGTCCTCAAAGTTATCAGAGGGAGCCAGGGAAGCCAAGATGTATCCCCAAAGACCTGTAGATTGGATTGCCCACCCAGAGACTCTGTTCCACTATTTGTGCTTGGCTCTGTGGGAGGTGGACTCTGAAGTGCCTACAGAATTGACCACAGAATGGACTGACAGGAGTCCAGGAATAGATCTGTAAAAACAGAAGAGGTGTCCTGTGAGGGTGCGGGGCAGCAAATGGAAATCAAGAGGCCAGATGGATGCAAGCATCATTGCCAGGGGAGTACCTGAGAGACACCTGGATTGAGCTGGGAAGAATTAGAGATGAAAAGCTGTCTAAGCTCAGCAGTGTGGATCACTACCTCAGGCACTTAGTGTGGGACCTATGGCGGCTTTGGTACCTATACATTCCCCTCCATGTGATGAGCGTGGTGGAGGCCCAGAGGGAAGCCTGGATCCAGAAGGAAATTTTCAACCAGATTAGGCTGGATCCCACATGCAGAGCCTACACTCCTGATGATCCCAGTTATCAGAGACTGGTGCATTCCCAGTGGCTGGACTGGAAAATTGGGAGGTCTATCAGAAAGTATCATGTAGAAGTGGTAGACCAATATCATGGATGTAAATACTACATTGTGACCCGTACCCTACTCGATGTGGCTACAGTAACAAAGCCAGATCCAAAATGGTATGGTTGAGAGAGAGAGAGAGAGAGAGAGAGAGAGACATTGGATATGTGTGGAAAATCCCTGATTACCGAATTTGAGGGGGAGTAAGGGTAAACTGCCTCCAGGAAGAGAAACAAAACCTGAATAATTAGGGAGTTATCATGAAGAAAAATGATGCTGTGATATTTGCTGTTATGCTGATGCAGATATATAAAAATCATGTATTAGCATAAGGATGTTAGTGTTGGTTGTTAAATAAGGTGAATCGAGGATGTAGTGTGTGCTGCGTGAAAAGTAGAAAGTGAAGGACAGAGAGGTCCTCGGAAGACAGAGGAAAAATGATTTCTTGATAGGAAAGAAGAAATCATTTTTACTTTAAGAGGGGGGGAGAGTGTGACTCCCCCCAAAAAATGTGCTCTGGCAAATGGCTGGAGTAGGGAGGATTTTCTGGGGGTCACTAAGGAGACAGAGCTGGTATTGATAGCCTGCTGTGTTTTGGACGGTCTGCAAAGATCATAGTAGCTTTTCTTTGCAGCCTATGTATGCTGCATTGTGGCCCTCAAGGACTAAGTTTGCCTACCTCTGCACTAGAACACTAGAAGTGAACTTACACTACAAACTCAAAAGAGGAAAACCACTTTTATTGCTTTTATTGACATACTATTGCACTTTCTGTTTCTGGCTGGCTCAATTCCTCATAGGAACATGATTCCCTACCAATATCTCAAAGCCTACTACTATTACTACTTATTTCCGTAGCACTACTAGACATTCACAGTGCTGTACACTGAACATGTAAAAGACAATCCCCGCTCGACAGAGCTTACAATCTAATCAAGACAAACAGGACAAATAAGGGATAAGGGAATTACCTAAGGTGGGAATTATTAAATAGACATGGGTACTGAACAAGTAAACAGGAGTTAGAAGTTGAAAGCAGCTTCAAAAAGGTCGACTTTTAGCCTAGATTTGAAGATGGCCATAACTGGAGCTTGAAGGACTGATTCCAGACATATGGTGCAGCACGATAACAGGAACGGAGTCTGGAGTTGGCAGTGGAAGAGAAGAGAACAGAGTTCCTGGGGAGGAGTGTAGAGAGAAATAAAAGGGAGAGATTCTGAGGAGCTGTAGTGAATGCATTTGTAAGTCAATAAGAGGAGTTCAAATTATATGTGGAAATGGATAGGGAGCCAATGAAGTGACTTGAGGAGAAGGCTAATATGAGCATAGCGACACTGGCGAAATATAAGTCATGCTGCAGAGTTTGAACAGATTGAAGGGGAGAGAGATGGCTTAGTAGGAGACCTTTGAGAAGCAAATTGCAGTAGTCTAAGTAAGAGGTGATAAGAGTGTGGATAAGTGTTTTGGTAGTGTGCTCAGAAAGGAAGGGATGGATTTGGGTGGCTATAAGAAAGAAATGACAGGTTTTAGCAGTCTGTTGTGTATGTGCAGAGAAAGAGAGAAAGTTGTCAAAGATGACCCCAAGGTTACAAGCTGATGAGACAAGGCGAATGAGAGTATTATCCACAAAGACAGAGAATGGGAGAAGGGGAAAGGTGCATAGGCGTAGACTGGGGGGGGCGAGGGGGGGCAATGCCCCCCCAAACGACGAGGACGTGGACTGGCGCTAGAATGAAAAAAAAAAAAACAAACAGGCACGCGCTCGTCTCCATCCGCTTCGCTGCTTCCCTGCCCTCTCTGTCTGCGTCCCGCCTTCCTCTGATGTCATTTCCTTTCGGGCGGGACGCACACAGAGAGGGCAGGGAAGCAGCGAAGCGGATGGAGACGAGCGCGTCTATCTACCCCCTCTCTTCCTACCCTCCGGCGCAGGCAGCACCAATCTTCTCTAAGCCTTTCTTGTTCCTGGCAGCGGTAGCGACGTACACGCTGCCTTCAGCTCTGCCCCGAAGCCTTCTCTTCAAGTTCCTGTTCCCGCATAGGTGGGAACAGGAACTTGAAGAGAAGGCTTCCGGGGCAGACCGAAGGCAGCGTGTATACGTCGCTACCGCTGCCAGGAGCACAGAAAGGTTGAAGAAGACTGCTGCCTGCACCGGAGGGAGGGAGGAAGAGAGGGGGTAAACGGAGTCATGATCCTGGACCCCGCGGGTTGGGGGGGCAGCAGAGGGAAGATGAATGGGACTGGGAGGGTGGGAAGAAGTGGGAAGGAGCAGGAGATGGATGGGACTGGGAGGGGTGGGAAGCAGAGGGAAGGAGCAAGAGATGGATGGGACTGGGAGGGGTGGGTGGGGAGCAGAGGGAAGGACCAGGAATTGGATGGGACTGGGAGGGTGGGAAGCAGAGTGAAGGAGCAGGAGATGGATGGGACTGGGAGGGTGGGAAGCAGTGGGAAGGAGCAGGAGATGGATGGGACTGGGAGGGGTGGGAAGCAGAGGGAAGGAGCAAGAGATGGATGGGACTGGGAGGGGTGGGTGGGGAGCAGAAGGAAGGACCAGGAATTGGATTGGACTGGGAAAGGAGGTGAGCAGAGGGAAGGAACAGAAGATGGATGGGACTGCGAGGGGTGGGGAGCAGAGGGATGGACAGGAGATGGATGGGATTTGGAGAGGTCAGGCACAGCAGAGGGAAGGAGCAAGAGATGGATGGGACGGAGGGATGGTGAGCAGAGGGAAGGAACAGAAGATGGATGGGACTGGGAGGGGTGGGGAGCAGAGGGAAGGAGCAAGAGATGGATGGGACTGGGAGGGGTGGGTGGGGAGCAGAGGGAAGGACCAGGAATTGGATTGGACTGGGAAAGGAGGTGAGCAGAGGGAAGGAGCAGGAGATGGATGGGACTGGGAGGGGTGGGTGGGGAGCAGAGGGAAGGACCAGGAGATGGATGGGACTGGGAGGGGTGGGGAGCAGAGGGAAGGAGCAAGAGATGGATGGGACTGGGAGGGGTGGGTGGGGAGCAGAGGGAAGGACCAGGAATTGGATTGGACTGGGAAAGGAGGTGAGCAGAGGGAAGGAGCAGGAGATAGATGGGACTGGGAGGGGTGGGAAGCAGAGGGAAGGAGCAAGAGATGGATGGGACTGGGAGGGGTGGGTGGGAGCAGAGGGAAGGACCAGGAATTGGATTGGACTGGAAAAGGAGGTGAGCAGAGGGAAGGAACAGAAGATGGATGGGACTGCGAGGGGTGGGGAGCAGAGGGATGGACCAGGAGATGGATGGGATGTGGAGAGGTCAGGCACAGCAGAGGGAAGGAGCAAGATATGGATGGGATGGAGGGATGGTGAGCAGAGGGAAGGAACAGAAGATGGATGGGACTGGGAGGGGTGGGGAGCAGAGGGAAGGAGCAAGAGATGGATGGGACTGGGAGGGGTGGGTGGGGAGCAGAGGGAAGGACCAGGAATTGGATTGGACTGGGAAAGGAGGTGAGCAGAGGGAAGGAGCAGGAGATGGATGGGACTGGGAGGGGTGGGAAGCAGAGGGAAGGAGCAAGAGATGGATGGGACTGGGAGGGGTGGGGAGCAGCGGGAAGGAGCAAGAGATGGTTGGGACTGGGAGGGGTGGGGAGCAGAGGGAAGGAGCAAGAGATGGATGGGACTGCGAGGGGTGGGGAGCAGAGGGATGGACCAGGAGATGGATGGGATTGGGAGAGGTCAGGCACAGCAGAGGGAAGGAGCAGAAGATGGATGGGACGGAGGGATGGTGAGCAGAGGGAAGGAACAGAAGATGGATGGGACGGAGGGATGGTGAGCAGAGGGAAGGAGCAAGAGATGGATGGGACTGGGAGGGTGGGGAGCAGAGGGAAGCCTACTGGAAAGAAGACACTGCATAAAACAGAAGACACTGGGATCAAAGCGAATAGAAAAACTACATGATCAGACAACAAAGGTAAATAAAAGTTTATTTTATTCATAATTTATTAATTGAAATGTGTCAGCTTTTTGAAATGTGCATCTGTGATATTTTGCCTGTAAATTTCATTTCCTTCCTCCATATTAGCATATTCATTTGCATATGTATATATGCAAATGATATGCTAATATGCTCCGCCCATTTTTTTTTTTTTTTTTTTTGCCCCCCCAAATGAAACAGTCAAACTACGCCTATGGAAAGGTGGGTTTAGGGGGAAAGATAAGAAGCTCAGTCTTGGTCATGTTTAGTTTCAGATGGCAGTGAGACATCCAGGCAGCAATGTCAGACAGGCAAGCTGATACTTCTTAGAATGATAAATTCAAAATCAAAACCAAAAACAGGAATAGACAAAATATGAAAAAAATAGTATCCCAAAAGAATATATATAAATGATAGGATGGGATGCAAAAATTGTAATGTACAAAATATAAATATGTGGAGAAAATGGTGACTTTCACTTATCTAAGCCATGGTGCCAATGCCTCTAAGGCTCGCTGAGGCAACAAGAACTCCAAGCCCTCTATTTAAGGCTCTTACATTTCTTGCCCAGATACACCCTTGAGTACACCATTTGTGAATGTATGAAAGAGAAATTCAATGGTGATAAAACATCCCATATATAAAAGTAGAAAATGTCCCCAAAAGAACAAATAGACTCCAAAATAAGAAAATCACCATAATATAATGTCACAGTCACTCTGCAATAGTGCTATAGTAGTTATCTGAAACTCAGCTTATACTTGGGCCTCAATACCTGCTGAAATTTCTGGTGTGGAGAGGTAGATCTGGGAGTCATCAGCATACAAGTGATCCTGAAAACCATGAAAGGAGATCAGAGCACCAAGGGAAGAAGTATAGATAGAGAAAAGAAGAGGCCCCAAGACAGAGCCCTGAGGTACACCAACTGATAGTGGGATAGAAGTGGAGGAGGATCCACCAGAGCATACACTAAAAGTGTGATAGTAGAGATAAGAAGAAAACCGAAAAAGAACAGAGCCCTGAAATCCAAATGAGTGGAGGAATGGCCTAGTGGTTAGGGTGGTGTACTTTGGTCCTGGGGAACTGAGTTTGATTCCCACTTCAGGCACAGGCAGCTCCTTGTGACTCTGGGCAAGTCACTTAATCCCTCGATTACCCCATGTAAGCCGCATTGAGCCTGCCATGAGTGGGAAAGCGCAGGGTACAAACGTAACAAAAAAAAAAATGAGGACAGCGTATCAAAGAGTAGGTGGTGATCAGCAGTGTGACAAGCAGCAGAGAGATAGAGAAGGATGAGGATAGAATACAGACCTTTGGATCTGGCCAGGAACAGATCCTTTGATACAGGTTTTTCCCAGAGCTCTGTCTCTCATTCTCTTTCTCTTTTTGGAGTTCAAACATATATATATATAACTGAAAAAGAATACAACGCTTATTTTCGAAAGAGAAGGGCACCCATCTTCCGACACAAATCGGGAGATGAGCGTCCTTCTCTCAGGGTCGCCCAAATCGGCATAATCGAAAGCCGATTTTGGGCGCCCTCAACTGCTTTCTATCGCAGGGATGACCAAAGTTCACGGGGGCGTGTCGGCAGCATAGCAAAGGCAGCACTGGGGCGTGCTTAAGAGATGGGCATCCTCGGCCGATAATGGAAAAAAGAAGGGCGTCCCTGACAAGCACTTGAGCGACTTTACTTGGTCCATTTTTTCTTACGACCAAGCCTCAAAAAGGTGCCTGAACTGACCAGATGACCACCGGAGGGAATCAGGGATGACCTCCCTTTACTCTCCCAGTGGCCACCAACCCCCTCCCACCTAAAAAAAAACTTTTTTTTTTTTTTGCCAGCCTCAAATGTCATGCCCAGCTCCATGACAGCAGTATGCAGGTCCCTAGAGCAGTTTTAGTGGGTGCAGTGCACTTCAGGCAGGTGGACCCAGGCCCATCCCCCTCCTACCTGTTACACTTGTGGTGGTAAATGTGAGCTCTTCAAAATCCACCAGAAACCCACTGTACCCACATGTAGGTGCCCCCTTCACCCCTTAGGGCTATGGTAGTGGTGTACACTTGTGGGGAGTGGGTTTTGGGGGGGGTGGGGGCTGAGCACACAAGGTAAGGGAGCTATGCACCTGGGAGCAAATTCTGAAGTCCACTGCAGTGCCCCCTAGGGTGCCCAGTTGGTGTGGGGGACCAGTACATGTGAGGGGGACCAGTACACTATGAATGCTGGCTCCTCCCATGACCAAATGGCTTGGAGTTGGTCATTTCTGAGATGGGTGTCCTCGGTTTCCATTATCGCCGAAAACCAGGGACAACCATCTCTAAGGACGACCTATGGATGACCATCTCTAAGGTCGACCTAAATGTTGAGATTTGGGCGTCCCCGACCGTATTATCGAAACAAAAGTTGGATGCCCATCTTGTTTCGATAGTACGGGTTTCCCTGCCCCTTCACGGAGCCATCCTGCGAGGACAGCCCCAGGAAAACTTGGGCGCCCCGTTCAATCATGCTCCTCTATGGGTTCAACGTAAAAATGCAGATATATGTGAACTAGATAGAGTATCCAAAAATAGCAGTCCTCTCTCACTTGAGGCCAGAAAGAGTCAGGAACAGACACCATTCCTCTGGTCCCATCCCTATCTCAATCAGATAATATATTTTGAATAGGTTTCCAAATCAAGCAAATTTTTGACAGACAATTAGTTTGTCCAGCTACAAAATAAATACCTTTATATAATATCTAAACTGCTCTGATTATAACCACAGAAAGGTGGTATATCAAAACCCATCTCCTTTTCCTTTCCCCTTTCTCTTTCCCTTGCCATAATACATACATACAGATAGGTGAGGCACACAACACTAGACCAATAATGATAGTCCAGAGCATTAACAGTTTTCCGGCTCTTCAAGACAACTTTTAGGCCCAGCCCTAGAATTATGTCCAATAGCTTCACCTGGGACTTTGTCATTTCCCAAAATTCAAGAGCAATGATCCTTAAAATCACTATGAAATATGTTAATGGTTGCCTTACCGCCTACAAAATGGGTGGTGCTTAGAGGAAACAAGGTGGCTGCCAAGTAGGTTGAGCTGCTATTTCTCTCCTGGCAGCTCTAGGAAATTTTCCTTTTACCTCTGTTTTGTGCCTGTTTCCACAATGCCTAAGAGGAGGGCTAAGCAACTGTGGATTCCCACCAGTCCGCGGGTCCATTTTGCCAGATGGAGATTTCCGGCTTTCTCTCAGCTGCTATGGGCGAACTAGCTTGTCAAGGCATAAGGAACAGCCCTGATCTTGGGAGTGATGTTTTGCTCAGCCCAGCTAGTCCAGTTCCGCCTCCTGCACCAATCAGCAGTGGAGCTGAGGTGCAGGGGAGAGAGTAACTGAAGAGTTGTTGCCTGCCCCTGTGGGCGGGGCCCAGCTTCTGGAGCTTGTGTCGGGAAGAATGGTGTCTGACTCTCTGCTTTCATAGAATGTTTCATCTCAGGTGGCGAAGGAGCTATTAAATCTAAATTGGGGGAATGAGGAATTGTCCCTGCTTGTATTACTTTAGAAGCAATATGGACCGCAGTAAATTCTCTATATAAGGTGTCTGGGTTTAAATCCTTTGGTGCAGAATAACACAGAGAATATATTGAAGTTGGAATGCTCTCTAGCTCAGCCTATGTTAAGATTGAAGATATTTCTTCTCAAGTGAATCAATTAAAGCAGTCTCAGTCATCTGTTCAACAAGATAGATTGATGTTTCACAGGAAATTTGAAAACTTTGATAACTATACTCGTCAATTAAATGTGAGAATTTAAGTGACTAAAGTCTTAACAAGTCCTTTTAAGGACTTGTTTTATTAATTCCTCAAAGATTTTTTTGAAATATTCCGAATCTGCTTATCCACCTCTTCATAAGATGTTCCTGTAAAACACCAAAGAGGAGCATGTTAGCTGGAGAATGTTTTATCAGATAGTCTTGATATTTCTGCTGTACTGGACTTCACAGTGAGAATCCTGAAAGGTAACTTTAAAACCATACAAGAACGTAAGACCTTTGAAGTCAGAATGATTGAATATTTTAACACCCAACAGAAAGGACTTAACAAGGATCTGGGGTTCCTAGCCCATTATAAACCATAAAGCTGTATGTCTCTGTTGATCACCCTCCCCTCACCTATCCACACCCATCCTGTTAGAATATCAATGATATGCTTTGATGTCCCCATGCATACCTCCTACCCACCCCCATCCTCCCACCCTGTCAGACTGTCATAGTGATGCTTGAATGTTTTCACTTATATACACTGTCAGCTAGCACATTTGCTTATTTCCAATCTGAGGAAGAAGGGCGACCTTCGAAAGCTAATCAAGAAATGTATTAAGTTATGTCCAATAAAAAAGGTATCATCTTATTTTCTTTTCCATGTTTTATTTTGTTTGATTTCTATTGATAACCTTAAGAGTGGACTAACATGGCTACCACACTCCTCTGCTGTACTGGAGAGTTCAGTCGAAGAACCTGTTGAGAGATCTACTCCGATTGTTTCTTTTGTTTTTAGAAGCCCTGCTTTGGCCATTCTTCCCTGTTGGTGGATGTGATTTTATGGGTGGGAAAATTTTGATCTTCCCAGATGTTTGCAGATGGACACAGACCAGGAGAGCAAGATTTCTGTCTTACCACCCCCAAGCCCTTTCTTTCGGAGCAAAGTTTCAACTATGTTACCCAGGTAAATGTATTCTTTTCTCAGATAATGTTAAATATGTTTTTATGATCCTTCACAGCTTCTTTTCTTTTTGGAGGGCAAAGGGGCCGGTGCACTTGGAATATTGAAGCCTTAGTTTTACTGGACCTTTATAAGGATTATCAGCTGGGACTACTCATAATATTTTGTGAGTTATTCTTTGTAATTAGACCAACTTCCTTTGGTATATTGATCTTGTTTTCTCTCCAGTGTGGTCTAATTTTTTCAAGTAGGAATGTTAATTAACTCCTGAATTACATTATTTCTTTGTATTTCTTAATTCATTTGCTTGTTTCTCCTGATACAAATTGTTTGTAACTGAAATTTTTTATCAAGCTTATGGTGTCCATTCAGCTCCAGATTAGCTTTCTCCATAAGCAGTGGACCACTGACAGGAAACTGGCTGCTTCTGACTTGAGAAAACCACCGAAGAAAAGCATCTTCTACATCCTCAGCTTTTCCCGCCCGTTTACGTTTCCGGTGTGGATTTGTATTGTTTTGCCAGTCTTCCAGAAGCTGGTCTTTCTGCTTCAAGATACGTGAAATTTGACTGGGATTGACACCATATTCTTTAGCAATAGACGCCTGACTTTGTTTGTTTTCTAATTTTTTAAGAACTTCTATTCGTTCAGCCAGTGTTAAAGTCTTACAGTTGCGCGACGACTCCAGTGTACACTCTAATAACATTCTTTCACTTATTCTGCCTGTGGCAGTTAACCAACAAGGTTTCAAATTTACCGCCCCTTTGTCACGCGCTAATCGGCTTCCATATACCGTGCATGCGCTTATGCGGAGTCTTTCCTGCAGAGGAGCGGTCTTAAACCATGCATATAAGTGAATCTTGCACTTATCAGTGGTGCGCTAAACCGAAGTTTGTCCCCATAGAAATTGATGGCACCAAAAACGGGACCGAAGTACAGCATGCAGTTAAACTGAGCATGCACTTATCTGACATGCACTTAAATGGAGTGCACTATACTCATAAAACTTCCCGAATCTAAGCATTGGGGGAAACTCTCTGCTCAGCCCACTCAGTGAGTTATCTTCCCACAGTTAGGGCAGACTAAGATTACAGCATATGCTCGTGCTGACCAAGGTGAACCAGCTGCTCAGTTTACAGAGAAGAACCTGAGTCTTGGGAGCGATGTGGGCCCAAACACTCCTCCGCCTCCCAGATTGGAATCTCTGTTGGGTCTTGCAGAGGCATCGCAAGTTTTGTCATGTCTTGCGGAGGTTTGTGGGTTGAAGACTGAGATTTCCTCTGGAGAGATGACATCACAGATGGTACTGGTTAGTACTGCATCATCTGGGGAGATGCTGGAAGAACAGGCTGCATTTCTTTTGGAGGTTCTGTTGCCGTAGGTCAAGCCCACTGCAATTACCCTGGAATCAATATGGCAGGCACTGGAAGCCCTCTATACAGTTTCTTCTAAAGTTCTGCCCACATTGGCCCAGAGTGCTGATAAGATTCTGCATTTTGAAAAGAACATTGTGGCAATTGAAACTAAGGTGAGCAATTTGGAACTTCAAATTCAACAGGTAAAAACTACCCAAACTGCTATATTTCAGGATAAGATGGTGCTATATCGAAGGATTGAAAATTTTGAGAACTATGTTAAAAGTTTGAATCTGAGACTGTTGAACTTTCCTCAAGTTATCACATTGTCTCATACAGAAATGTTTTACAAATTCTTAAAGGAGGTGTTTACATATTAAGATATGGCTTTGCTGTCTTTGAATAAGATGTACTTTATTCCTTTGCTAGTTAAGAAGCATAGTAGCTCTCTAGTGAAACCTGATCAGGAAGAACTTTCTTCAGATAATTTGAATTTGACTAAAATTTTGGAAACCTCTGCGGAGGAAATATTGTCTTGAGCAACAATTTGTCCTTTGTATTTCTTCACGACAAAGAAGCTCTTCTGTGCTTATTCTTCAGGATGAAGGATTGTAACTTTATTGGGGTGAGGGAAAGAAGGATTGTAACTTTTTTATTTTTTTTTGGGGGGGAAGGGTTAATATTCCCTGATGTATCTAAATGGACTCTGTGGTGCTTATGATGTGTATTTCCTTTGCTTGGCCAGCAGGTGGTGACTGTCATTTGTTTGTACTGAACTGTCAGGGGATCTTTTACTAAAGTTTAGCTCAAGTTATCTGCAGCAGAGCCCATCAGTTTCTTCTTCCCTCTAAAAGCTGTTAGCTTAAGCTGTGAAGTAAATTTTTTTAGTTGCAGATAAGGGAGTGGGAAATGAAGGTTCTCTTTTCCTGAGACCCTGTGAACAGTTAGACTTCATAACCTGTGAGCAGCTATAACTTGTTCCTGAACACCCCAGGTACTATTTAAATATTAGATAAATGTTTGGATAGTTTTATATTTGATCCATATTCAGTTCCCTGTTATTGCTTGTTCTTTTCCACCTTTTTATATGGTTCACTGTTCTACTATGACAATAAACCTGATTAATTTATTGACTCTGTTGTCCTGGACTGACTACGAATCCTGATGGTTTGTATTTTGGTCTATGGGTGTTTTCTGGAAACTGTGGGACCCCTGAGAATGTGGCCCCAGTAACCTAGAAATCACTGGGGAATAACCTGAGAGTAGGAGACTTGCCCAGAGGCAAGTGAGAACCAGTCGGTGGGTTGGAGGGTGCTAGTGTAGAGCACAAGTGGCAGGTGGACCTGAGCTGTGCTAGGGACAGACCCTCCAGGTGGCCACAGGGTTAACCCCAGGCAAGTGGCTAGGCATTTCATCACAGACTCAAATGAGGCAAAGGAAGTTTTTGGCTTTTTGTCAGTAGGTTCTGTACTTAGGAGTTACTTTTCAGTTGTGATATCCTTGCAAGTGTTTGTTTTCTTGAATAATGTAAAGTATATCTTTTTTTATCCACCCCAGTTACAATTCTTCCTTGAGGAGAAAGTGGTGGTGTCACCTTGATTTCTAGAGTAAATAATATCACAATTATGGGCTATAAGGTTTACAGCACAATTCCACACTAATTCCTGGGACTTTTGGGTCTATCTTCTCTGAGACATTTTTTCATCTGGCATCTCCTAGTTTGTGGACTATTTTGTGCATTATGCAAATTATTGTGATGATAAGAATTATGTATTTCCAAAAATTCTAGGACTAGGGAGGCATGTGATGAAGCTACAAAGTAGTAAATTTAAAACAAATCTGAGAAAAGTTTTCTTCACTCAATGTGTAATTCAACTCTGGAATTTGTTGCCAGAAAATATGGTAAAGGCAGTTAGTTTAGCAGAGTTTTAAAAAGGTTTGGATGGCTTCCTAAAGGAAAAGTCCATAGACCATTATTAAATTGGACTTGGGGAAAATATTTCTGGGATAAGGAGCATAAAATGTTTTGTACTTTTTGGGGGATCTTGCTAGGTAATTGTGACCTGGATTGGCCACTGTTAGAAACAGGATGCTAGGCTTGATGGACCTTTGGTCTGTCCCAGAATGACAATACTTATGTACTTATGTTAAGTATGTTAAAGCTTGTGTTTATCCTAACAAAGATTTTGTGGGCAGTGTTGGAAGATGGGAGTTGGCACTTGCAGCTCTAAGAGGCAGATGCACTAAAGCTTAATGAGCCTTTAATGACCCTCCTACGAGGAAATTTTGATCCGTTGCATGCATCAAAGGGCTTTTACTGAGGAAGCTAGCAGCTAACGAAAACGGAATGGAGATGAGCAATTAGTGTAAAAACCCCATTGAAACAAAATGCACTAACCTTTTCCGATTGCCTTTACGCAGGAAAAAGGCAGGAAATCTAACGAGAGGTCTGTACCTCTCGTTAGGGCTGTCAGCTACAAGTTTAAAAGTGAAATGTATTTAAAAAAATAACTAGGGGGGTGAAAACGCGCATCAGGGGCGTCCTTTATTGACGGCCCAGGTCGCTGCTGCTCCCCTCTCCCTCAGCACAAAAAAAAAAAAAAAAATCGGGAGAGGGCAAAGGCACTCGTGAGGAGCGTCCTGTATGGCCGTCCTTGCCCCCCCCCCGCCCGAGGTCGCCGTTCCCCCCCCCCCCCCCCCCCGCACAAAAAAACTCAAATTTTAGCAGCCCCAGCCCCGGGCCGGCCCTCCTCCCTTCCTGTGTCTTCTCCCACACTAGCTCCGCCCCCCGCCATGCTCCGGTCCCGTGCCCCGCCCCCGCCGCCCCCCTTTGGTCGTGGCTGCCGCTCCCCCCCCCCCTCCAACGACCCCCCCCTACCTACGTCAGAGGAGGGCGGGCCCAGGAAGAAAGAAGGGACGTCTGAGGAGGCCTTCTGACTCGCCGATCAGCTGTTCTTGCCCGTGCAGCAGAGGTGAGAGGCGCTGCACGGGCCGGTAAGGCAAAGGGGGGGGTCGTTGGAGGGGGGGAGCGGCAGCCACGACCAAAGGGGGGCGGCGGGGGTGGGGCACGGGACCGGAGCATGGCGGGAGGCGGAGCTAGTGTGGGAGAAGACACAGGAAGAGAGGAGGGCCGCCCCGGGCTGGGGCTGCTAAAATTTGAGTTTTTTGTGCGGGGAGGGGGAACGGTGACCTCGGGCGGGGGGGCAAGGACGGCCATACAGGACGCTCCTCACGAGCGGCTTTGCCCCCCCCCCCTTTTTTTTATTTTTGTTTTGATTTGGGAGCCATGTGCTTGTGTTTTGGCTGTTTGTGGCATGCGCAGAGCAGCTAACATAACGATTGGCTGCTCTGCGCATGCTTTAGGGGCCGATTACCGATGTGTATTGTGATTCTTTGATACATTGTACTTTTCAATACCGATCCGAGCATGTGTGACTTGTTGTTTTGGTGCATTCTTCGTTTTTTTAAAATCGTTAGGGACTTTAACGATTTAGATTTTTTAACGTTTGCTTGATGCATCTGCCTCTAAGTGGCTTTAATGGGTATTGTGTAGTCAATGAGACAAGACTCTCCCCTATTGCTTGTAGGAATAGAGCCGAAGATGGAGAGACATCACAACCTGAGGAGAGTGTGAGGCCAAGAGAGAAAGAGACTCAATGTGTCACAGCTTCTCTATATGTGTATGTGTGTACAGTGTGTGAGTGTGTGTGTGTGTGTGTTTGAGAGAGAGAGAGAAAGAGAGAAGGAAACAGACAGAGGGAGCACAACAAAAACAACAAAAGCAGTAAGCTACTGGCACCAGGTAGATCCCTGAAGATGGCAGAGATCAAAGAGGCAAATTAAACAACTCCTTACCCCCCCCCCCCCTCATGAAAGAAAAAAAGAACAAAATGAAAAAAAAGAAAAATATTTTGTATATAGGTAGATGCTCTGTTCCATTGTTATGCAGTGTTACCCAGTGGCGATCCTAGCCGGCATGACACCCGGGACGGAGCGCCGATGCGCCCCCCCTCAGGGTGCAGCGCGGCCCCCCCCCCCCCGCGAAATGACACCCCCCCCGGGTGCACGCCGCTGGGGGGGATGCAGCAGCGTGCGCCTGACAGTTGAGTTCGCTGACTTTGCTAACTTCGCTGCAGCTCCCTCTGCCCCGGCCGGAACAGGAAGTAACCTGTTCCAGGGCAGAGGGAGCTGCAGCAAAGTTAGCGAACTCAGCGAACTCAGCTGACAGGCGCACGCCGCAGCACCCCCCCAGCGGCGTGCACCCAGGGCAGACCGCCCCCCCCCCCCCTTGGTACGCCACTGGTGTTACCAACCTGTATAAAAATACATATATTTAGATACAATCAAAAATGTTGATATTAACCCAATTTTGAAAACGTGTTTTTCCCAGAATACCTTTTTTATTGGGGGAGGGGGAGAAATGTATGGCCAGGGAGGGGAGATATGTGTGGTCAAGGGACGAAATGTGGGGGGGGGGGGGGAGAAATGTGTGGCCGCAAACCAAAAAGGTTTAGGAACCACTGCTATATGCATTACATTGGGCCTTTTAAAAAAACTTGCTAACAGCTTCCTAGGCTTATTTCCTTCTGAATAATGTTTTGCATAAATCACTGCCAAATACCCCCCAAGCTTGCTTACTTAATTGTCCAGTGTATCAAAGTTTAGGAAGGACTGATACCTGACCAGTGTGAATATGTAACTGTTTTAACCTTTGAATCTATCCCTCTTTCAGAATCAATCTCTTGATTTCCAAATTTTATTAAGGTAGCCACATAACCTATGATAATGCCTCTCAAGAATGCTTTGCAAGTATCCTATATCATATAATATGGTATTTCTTTTCTCCCATACGACTCCCAAAACTCTCTCATAGCTTGTTCTATATTTTGAAAGACCAGGGTCTTCCAGCAATACAAAATTAAATCTCCATTGTGATGATCTAACATTCAGGGAGTTCCTCTAATGACAAAGTAACACTTGTGGTGAGATTTGATCATCAACTTTGTCTCTGTAGCAAGAAACATGGAAACCCACTGCTTCGAGATGAAATAATAATTCATTGTCAAATATGAATTCAAGGGAGCTGGAAAAAAGTAAACTCCTGATCTTAGGGGTGCAGCAGCCTTCATGGGTTCAACCCAAAGGAAGCAATCAGATCTAAAAATGTAGCAGTACACTTTCTCAAGTAGGCAGAGAAAAGCAGCTGAGGCGAATGGTGAGAGATGTAGAGTCAGCTCAGATCTCCAGGATATAGAGGGCTGTGGATCTAGGTGTGGGTGGGGAGGAAAAGAATACTGGGTCTAGCCGGGTGATGGAAGAGCAATAGTATCAGGCTGGGCAATTTTCCACAGATGACAGCTAGTTCTACCATAATTAATCACTGGAATTTCTGAAAATCTGCTTTAGGAAAACAGCATCTTTTTTTTTTTATTCCTCATGAAAAATGACTGCAATTGACCTATGTTATCAATTGGATTAGTCTTTACATGTTTGCATTAGTCATACCCTGGCTTGATTTTCTTTCTCCTGCTACCTTGTACAATGAGGGTTGCACAGGAAGTGCACTGAAGCTATGCAGAGGTTACGGAAAAATCAGCATTTACGACTCCTGCACTAATTTCTCAAGGATGAACTCTGATGGATTGTTTGGAAGAAGGTTAATGAATTCAGATCAGTGTTTACAAAAGCTGCCAACAGCTCTGCCTGACATGCAGTGAGGTAAAGAGCTAGAGCAGAGCACATGCTGAATATTCCCCTGGCTTTTCAGCAGGTCAAGCAAAGTGCAATTTGTGGGGATCAATAAACAGGAGTGTCAGTATTATGGATTAACCATATTTCTCATCCAAAAGACAAAGAGGGCATTTTATTTATTTATTTATTTATTGGCATGTATTAACCACCTTTATCAAGAAATTCATCCAAGGTGGTGTACAACAGGTACAGATTAACATAGAACTTACAATTTTATAAACAGCATAGCAATAGTAAAATAACCAAGTATAATCATCCTATATAATAAAACGCACCTCCAACATTCTGAAGCTGACTGCATGGCTGAGGCATTCCTGCTCTCTGTATCCATCTCCTGAATTGACATCACATACTTCCGGGTTCGTCACAAGCAGAAGTGACCAACCACACGGCTTCAGAATGTTGGAGGTGCATTCTATTAAATAGTATTGGTCAGTTCCTTGAAGCACAGCCAGAGCTCAGGTCCTGCACATAAGGCTCAGACACCAGAGAGAGAGGGGGGGGGGGGCCTGACACCAGAGAGAGGGAGGGAGGGAGGGGAGGCTGACACCAGAGAGGGGAGGGTATCTCTGTCTCACACACTCTCTCTCTCTCACAGTCAATGTCTTTCTCTCTCTCACTCTCACACACTGTCTTTCACACACTCCATGTCTCACACTGTATCACATTCACTCTCTCTGTGTCACACAGTCACTCACACACTCTTAGTCTCATACACTCAGTTTCACAGAGAGTCTGTGTCTCACACACACTCTTTCTCTCATACACACACCCACATACACTCTCTCTCACAGACACACTCGCACCCAGACTCACTCTCTCTCTCTCACACACACACTCGCACATTCACTCTCTCTCTCACACACAGTCACTCTCACATACACTCTCTCAAACATACACACTCCGAGGAAAACCTTGCTAGCGCCCGTTTCATTTGTGTCAGAAACGGGCCTTTTTTACTAGTAAATACAATAAGGGGTCCTTTTACTAAGCAGCGGTAAGAAGTGGCCTGCAGTACTGTAGGCGCATGTTTTGGGCATGCGCTGGGCCATTTTTTACCACGGCTGGGCATGCGCTGGGCCAGGAAATGGGCGAACGCCCACCCCCCCCCCCCCCCCCCCCCCCGCAGTAGAAAACAGAAAATTATTTTCTACCGTGGGATTCGTCGTGCACCAAACTCAGAATTACCACTGGGCACAAGTGCTAGCCCGATGGTAGTGCCAATTTAGCGCTCGTTACCCATGTGTTAACCCTCCCACACTTTAGAAAAAGGGCCCATTAATGAGGTAAACCTGAAAACAGTAAGTTGACACCTAATAATAGAACTACCATTAAACCGTATGAAAAATATACACATGTATACATAATGTCAGAGCAACATTTGTTAGTAATAACTATTACTGGGGTGATGAACTACTTTGGATTTACTTAGAAACGTATCTCAAAAAGTGCTAGGGCACATTACAAATGAGTTTCAATAAATTTAGTCCATTTGTACATAAACAAAATAGGGATGTTGATTCAGATCATTTTGATAGAGTTTAGGCAAATATTAGTATTGTCATTTTTTTTTTTCATTTTCATATTAAATTCACATATTACTATCAAGGAAAAATCTTGATGGTGAAACTAAAGGGTCCTTTATACTAAGCTGCGGTAAGCACTAATATGTGCTTACCATAGCTTAAAATGCCTTAACATTGGGTACACTCAGGCATCCTGTGGTAATTTTGTGAAGAAGGTGTACTCTTAGAAAGCGTGCACAATATTTGCAAAGAGGGCACACTCTTTCCTGATAGTGCATGCATATATGCCCTACTTCACATGCACCAGGGGCGGACTACCATTCGGGCAACCGGGCAATGCCTGAGGGCCCAAGGCAGTGGGGGGGGGGGGGCCCAATGATAACCTCCCACATGACGTGTCTCATGCCCATACCCCTCTCTCTACAGACCGCGATACTCCTGTAGCCCGCTCGCTCTCTTTTTCTCCCTCAGCATTCGACTCCCGTCACCGAACCCCCCCCCCCCCCCCCCCCCCCAATGCAGGAAGGGTAGTACCAAAACAGCTACATTCATTGGCTGATGTCGGAAGAAACTTCTTTCTCCTATGGCCCACCACCCTTGTGAGCTAAGTTCCTTCTTCCGCAAGAGCGGGCCGCAGCAGACGGAAGTTCCGGTCTGGCGTCAGTGGACTAGTGAACTACCATTATAGGTGGTTTTGTTGAAGGCATCAAGGCGGGAAGATTTTTTTTGCAAGTTTTGATAACTTATCTTTCACTTTCATTTATATATGCCGACAGTGACGCTGTACTAATATTTTACTATATTTTATGGTCCTCACTCACATGGAAAAAAAATCATTTTAGCTGACTAATCATAATTTGAAGTTTATCGCCATAGGGCCCTTCCCCATTTGTCTAGAACCTTCAAGACATTTTATCCCAAAATATATTGAATACACTATAAAAGAAAAACAGAAGACAGTTATATCCATAGCCAATTCCCGATAAAAACCAGTTGAACAGATCAATATCAACCCTATGGTTCCTCTCTGTATAAACATTAGACATCTACTGTATAGATAATGGTGAGTTCTTACTTTTGGCAAAAAGGTTGAGGATGATGTCAGCCTCCTGTAGCACCAGATGCTCCAACAGTGCTAAGCCCAAATGGTTGCCCATAGTGAATTTGTACAGCTGCATTGTAGAGGGTATTTGAGAGCCTTGTGAAAATGTTGGATCCTGTACACGGTACCTAAAGTCTTCAGCCTTTGACTGTATGGTGGTGGGAACTCTTTCCCAACTTGCACCAAATGCGTTTTCTTACATGGACCTTTCTGTATGGAGGAGGTACAAGAACAGGAGCTCCAGAGCTGCTGTGGACTTCTGCGATCCCATTTCTGGTGACTGGCATCTATTAAAGCTGTGATTTGAGGTCCTGCTTCTATCTTCATTGCAAAGTTAGACGTATTTTACGTAAAGTTGCCTTGCTGTATCCCCCCTATCCTTATCCCTATCCCTTTCTCCCTTTCTCCCTTCCTCTCTCTATCCTTCTTTTTCTCTCTGGGACAGGCCTATATAGCTCTGAGGATTCCCCCTCCCTTTGATCGCCAAGCCTTTGATCAAAGACATTCCATCAAGGTGAGAGCTGGCAAGTTCATTCTCTCCTAATAAGTGCCTATTCTTAAGCATTACCCAGGGTTTAGGAAGTGATCTCATATAACAGGGTTGCTCCAATAGGCTTATCTTGTCAAAAAAGAGGAAGTTACTATTATGCATCCCTGAAAGCCAGGTGTCTTTTATCTTGCCTGTCATTAAGGGGGAATTAACAAAAGAACAGATGCAGAACCAGATGCAGTGATCTGAGTGGGATAGGATGGGGAGGGTAATTGATCCTTATTGCCCAGGGGCCCAGATCACTGCCAGTCTGCCCCTGACATGCACAATGATTCATGTATGTACAAATTATTGGGAAAGAGTGTGCCCTCTCCACAAATAGAGCACTCTTTGAAAAGAGTGCATACTATTATCAGCAAATGAAAAAAAAATACACATAAATGTGTTGTTTTTCTCTTGTTTTTATTTGTTAGTGACATGCAATGACATAGGACATGTCATTGCAAATGACAGTCTAGTCCTACTAACTACTTATGTATAGTCAACAACATATATCCATAAACACCCAAACATGATTATTCCAAAACAAATCATCTTTATTGGAAATAGATGTACGTATTTCAGGGCCCTTTTACTAAGCGACTGTAAATTGGCTGCATTTCCATTTTTTCTATTACTGGCCAGGCACTAAATTCCAAATTAGCCCATGGCCATTAGTGCTTGAGCCCTTCTACCACCTATTTAGTAGGCGGAAAGGACTTATGTGCTAACCTTGCGCTAATTGGTTGGTGTGCGGCAATGTTGTGCGGCAATGTAGCTGTGCTAACTGATTAGTGCTGGACATGTTTCCTCACCACCCACAAACGCTGCCCCAGAGCTAAAAAATACAAAGCTTGCACAGATGCCTGAACTACCACAGGGCACCTGGTATGCAGGAAGTTTGCGTAGTGCTTACTGCCACTTAGTAAAAGGTCCCTGATATGTGTTTCATTTGGGTGCCTAAAAATTACTTGTATGCACATACACCTCTGAATTAACATACACCTCTGAATTAACGTAAGCCCCGCCCCCCAGGAGCCAACCACGTCTGATCTTAATTTTGTTTTCTGTAGTCCGTGACCTTACCTCAGATAGGGCTCTCTCCTGGAGGACAGACTCACATAAAATATAAGGAAATTAAGGAAGGAGAATGGGTTAAACGATGAGGAAAGTTCAGGAAAGGATTATTTTTCTTAAGTACAGACAATAATTATAAATATTGCATGTAATAAATATAATAAATATATTAATAAAATTTTTAAGGAATATATTAACTTTACATTAAAAACTGGACCAGTAATAATCTAAACCTTTTCTTCTTAACCTTTAACAATTAACAGAGGGATCCTAACACAATTTTCCAGAGAAGTTGAGCATTGCCCCAGGAACCCATACTAGCAACCATGTTGCCAGATCAGCCACAGGATGCCATTTATGCTGTTCAATACCACATCTTCTAAAATATCCATTTAAATATTTTTTTAAAATACAAACAAACCTCATAACTGACCTCATGAACATCTCAGGAACCCATAATAACAAAAATGTAAAATGTCAAAATTAACCACTTCAGTCCCAGATCCACGTAAAATATGTTGACCAAAACACTCTAAAATGTTTTTAAAATAATTTTAACACCTAAACCTGCCTCTGGTGACCCATAGACATTATAAAAACAATCCCCTGAAGCCCGGGCTACCAAGCTCCAAAAACAGCCTATTAATAATTAAATAAAAATAATCTAAGGCCAGAAAACCTCTTACCTGGCTCCTCTGACCAGGCTGCCCCTGTCCTTTCTTGGGGTACACATGGACCATCTTCATTGCCAGTGCTCAACCTCAATCACCCATGGAATCCTGTCAAATAAAGTAAAACATTTAGGCCCCGGCTTTATCCGAGGCCTACTGGAGCTCTGTTTTGTGCAACTGCGCATACCCAAAGTACTGCACAAGCACAGGAGCTCCGACAGGCCATGCCCAAAACTGGCCATTTTCTCACCAGCTCTCCCCACTGCTCCTCACTTTCAGCAGCGCGTTGGACCACACCTGCTGCAATTTTTCTGCCTCTCTACCCAGAACCCTTCCAGAGCCTGAAAACTGGCCACCAATTAAATTTAAATGATGCTGAACACAGGCCAAAACCAATGGGACCAGCAGCAACATCCCAGGAATCAGCACAGACCCCCTAATGAGTCCCAAGGAAATGGTCCAGAGCCGGATCAGCCCCAAAATGGCCCCAAAACACCAGGGGCCATAACAGGACCACCAGAAGCCTCCCAAGGCTCAGGTAAGCCCGTCTTTTAATTACAGTTTTTAACCATTTACAAGCTATTTAACCAGGCAAGAGCCTCTTCTGTCCAGTTAAATCACTTTGAATATTGACCTCTTAGACTCTATTAAATGTCAAGATTTAAAAGATAATGATGACACATTATGATGAAAACTTCTCTTTTCAATTCAAGACTTGAAGTCACCAAACTGTGGTGACTGCCACTGACTTTAATCTTCAGTTAGCCTAGAGAATATGTATGATGGCACTGATTTCCTTTTAGAAAGGCTGGATATGTTAGAATGGATATAGAGTTGTCCTTCCATTATTAAGACCTTTTCAGTTTCTTGCAGTCATGGTTAAGAAATGTGTTGAAGTCAGGCTAACAGTCTTTGTTATTTGTTCCCTCATTTCTTGTCTTCTTACAAAAAGATATCAAGGTGAGTTACAAAGCATAAACCTTAAAATATAACAGCATAATTCCATAAGAAGCACATCAATCCACCCAACCCCCAACAAAAAGTAAACTATACCACCACAAATAATAAACAACTCCTTAATTCTTTTTCTTTTTTTAAAAAACAAAAGGTCTTCAGCACTTTACTAAATGCCATATATTTTTATTTTGTTTATTAGGATTTATTTACCACCTTTTTGAAAGAATTCACTCAAAGCAGTGTACAGAAAGAATAAGTCAAACATAAGCATTAGACAATTACAGCAGTAAAAATATTCAAACAATAATACAAAGTATGGCATAGTATGCTCTATTATAATGTCAACACAATGCACAATAAAATATTTTACTAGACAACATAGGGTATAAGCAAAGATGGAACATATAGATAGGTAAGATAGAGTAACAGGAGTAAAAAAAATAAGGTACTAATTTTTAAAAAGTTGCAAATGAGGTTTAGCTAGGGCAGGAGCAGATAAACATGTCCTACTATAGTATGTGCAGCCAGTGTCATTCCTTGTGTGTCTTGTGTTAAGCGAAGCCTTTCAGGGAGTGCATTCCAGAGTGTGGGGGCTACTTCAGAGGAAGTTTGCTTGCGGATATCACATTGTGTGATGTCCTTTGAAGAGGGTGTGGTTAAGAATACTCCATTGGAGGACCTTGGAGGGGTGTAGAGGGAGATCCTGTTCTTCAAGTACTCTGAGCCATTTCCTTTAAGGGCCTTGAAGATCAAACATTGAGTTTTAAATTTGGCCCTGTGCTGTACTGGTAGCCAGTGAAAGTTTTTGAAAAAATATTGTGATGTGGTCATGTCACTTACAACCTTCTATGAGTCTTGCAGCAGCATTCTGAATCAATTGGAGCTAGTGCAAACCCTTAGTAGTCAGACCAGTATAGAGTGCATTATGGTAATCCAGTCTTGATGTTATCATGGCATGAACAACTGAGACTTGCTTTCTCAATGTAATGAGACAGGCAGCGTAGTCTTGTATGTTTGTTTGTTATTTATTTAACCCATTTATATCATGTGCAAACATCCCTGGGAAATATACTTCACAATAACAAAGTACAGGATCCTTTGTGGCCATTTTGTAAGAGGCTACAACAAAAATGCTGATAATCATCCAAAAGTAGAACCAGTCCCATGCAACACCTCCTGCTCCCCAAGCCTATTTCAATAAGCTTGTTCTGTAGCTTTTTATTTAATGGATCATCAGATACTTTTGAAAATGCAATAAGATCACCACTGAAATAATCTTTAGCAGTGCCTCATGATCAATTTATCTAGTCCCAGTTATAATGTTTATCCAGCACATGTTAATTGAACACATTAAGTATGCACAGTGTGAGGTACTGCTATTGTTGTGAACATGTCACCTGATATTTTCAGCAGATGTCCCCTTGTTCTCACTGTACATTGAGATGCAGGGCTCAGTTTACTCAAATTGATGGTCTAGAAACATTCAAAAGCAGAATATCCAATATTCTAAATAGTCTCAGTTCTACATCACCATTTTAATGCTAAAGTTGCTCTTGCAGCTGTCTGCAGACTTCAGTAGGCTGTGTATAGATATGCCAGTCCAAAATGCCCCATGACTGCTCATGCAAACCTCTAACTTTAATGGGAGTCTTTTTATGAAGGAATTTTTTATGAGTAAAGCCAGTTGTATGTATAGAAAAGGCCTTTTATTAAATTGCACAGCTGCTTATGTGCTTAAATATATATATGTCTGCAAGATTGTGTGCACTTTTGCAGAAATACTCGACAGGACTGAATACTGAGATAAGAAATAAAAAAATACTTTAGTGTTGTTTCTGAAGAACGTAAATTTCCTGTTGGCATTCACCCTTGCACAATCTCTCTCTTTGCTCTTCTACTCATGCCCAACAATACTGGTAAGGAGAAGTATATGAATGGGGTGACCATTGTTCCCTCTAAGCTGAATGGGAGTCTTCCATTTACAGTCCTGCCAGTGGGAGGTACTGCTTCACTATCACATTTTCAATAGTGATGGACAGGCAAGCTCTGCAGGACTCCAGGAATCCTGTCTGTCTCTAGTCATTGAAAATACAATAATGAAACACCACCCCTCACTGACAGCTTAGAGGGAACAGTGGTGGTGGCGGGCTTCTATGAGGTATGATCACAGTGTTATACAGCAGTCTGGAGGGGGAGGGCAAAAGAGGGGAAAATGTTGGGTGTGGGTGAGAGGGCAAAGAGGGAGATATTAGACAGAACTGGGAGTCAGAGAAATTTATTTATTTATTGCATTTGTATTCCACATTTTCCCACCTCTTTGCAGGCTCAATGTGGCTTACAATACATCAAGAATGGTGGCAACATGAGGAAATATACATTTAGTATTACAGAAGGATCTTGGGTAACATGATAATAAAACATGATAGTAGTTTAACAAGCAAATATTGTAAGACAGTTCTGGATATGTATAGGAGTTCACATTTATTGATCTTTCTGGTATGCCTTGTTAAAGAGATGGGTCTTCAGTAGTTTGCGGAAGTTAGTCAGTTCATAGATCATTTTTAAGTTGCGCGGCAGGGCGTTCCAGAATTGTGTGCTCAGGTAGGAAAAGGTTGACGCATGTGTTAGTTTGTATTTTAGACCTTTACTGTTGGGGAAGTGAAGATTAAGGAATATGCGGGATGATTTTTTAGCATTCCTGGGTGGTAAGTCTATCAGGTCTGACATGTAGGCTGGGGCGTCTCCGTGAATGATTTTGTGAACTAGGGTGCATATTTTGAACTTGATGCGTTCTTACATTCTTCTATTTTTTTCTGATGAATTTATCCTTTTGCTAGTTACACTTGCCCAGTTCCTCTCTCTCTGCCCTCCCACACATCTACTGCAACAGTAACATCCCCCTTCTTTTCTCCCTTACTCCTGTGCCCAGGCACTTTTCCAAGCTGCAGTGATCCTCTTGCTGGCAGGTCCTCCTTTATGCTTCTTGTCTGCTGGTCTCTTCATCAGGTGCTTCCCACAAGCTAGTTTTCCTCTCTCCTTCTCTGTTCCAGCAAAAGCTGCTTCTCTTTGTAGTAAGATGCCCTCATTAGTGATGGTGGAAGAAATGGTTCTTCATGGCAGTGAGCAGTGAAGATGGCATTTCTTGTGGCAGCAGATGTGCAGGCAGTGGAGGTTCTTCACTGTAGTGGCAGAAGTGGAGACATTGGCAGTTCCTCACAGCAGGGACAACTCTAGAACACAGCAGTAAAAGCAAAGGCAATGTCTGTTCCTCACAGTGATGATGGCTGAAGCAAACCAGTGGTACTTCCTCATCATAATGGCAAAAGTGGAGGCAGTGGTTATTCCTCACATCAATGACAGCAGATATAAGAGACTGGTGACCACTCTCTGCAGTGCCAAAAGAAGAGGCATTGGCAGCTCCTCCTAGTGGTATCTTCTTAGGATCCTGCTTACTTGTTCTCAGTGATGGCAGTATTTATTCTCCTCATTTCTCTCTCCTGGCTTCAGTGTCTCCTTATGATATCTTTTGTGTGCCCAGAATGAACCAAGAAGATCTGGTTTAGTTCAGGATGAAAGACGAGTGAAAGAGAAAAGGAATTAATTATAGCAAGTAGAAGGACTTTGGAGCTGAAGTTATCTATGATGAGCTTGGACACAGCTAGGCCAGGAAAAAATGTGTCTGTGGACCAGATTTGGCAAACCTTATATTACATTTTATGACCTCAGGAAAAAATTTCTTCTTGGCACAATGATAAATTGAGAAATTGCAATCATATCTAACATCTCCTGGCTTATCAGTGAAGTTTATTTCTGTCAAGTTTTGTATGAGACAAGCCTATTTGGAGACACTACCCTGAGGTACATAACAGCATAAGAGTTGCCCTACTGGGTCAAGCCAAGGGTCCATCTAGCCCAGTATCTTATTTATAACAGCGGCCAGTTCAGGTCACAAGTACTTGGCAGAGTCCCAAACAGTTGCAAGATGCCATGCTACTTAACCTCAGAGATAAGTAGTGGTTTCCTTGAGTCTACTTTAAATAATGGTTTATGGATTTTTCCTCCACTACAAACTACATTAACTGCTTTTACTACTTGCTCTGGCTTAACTATACATTGAGTGGGGAAAAACATTTCTCCTATTTGTCTTAAATGTGCTTCTATCAGGCTTATTTTCGAAAGAGAAGGACGCCCATCTTCCGACACAAATTGGAAGATGGGCGTCCTTCTCACAGGGTCGCCCAAATTGGTATAATCGAAAGCTGATTTGGGGCATTATCAACTGCTTCCTGTCACGGGGATGACCAAAGTTGGGGGCGTGTCGGAGGCGTAGCGAAGGCAGGACTTGGACATGCCTAACACATGGGCGGCCTCGACCCATAATGGAAAAAAAAGGGCGTTCCTGACGAGCATTTGGAAAACTTTACCTGGTCCTGTTTTTCTTACAACCAAGGCACAAAAAGGTGCCTGAACTGACCAGATGACCACCGGAGAGGATCAGGGATGACCTCCCCTTACTCCCCCAGTGGTCACTAATCCCCTCCCACCCTCAAAAAATATCTTTTAAAATATGTCCTGCCAGCCTCTATGCCAGCCTCAAATGTCATACTCAGGTCCATCACAGCAGTATGCAGGTCCCTGGAGCAGTTTTAGTGGGTGCAGTGCACTTCAGGCAGGCGGACCCAGCCCCATCCCCCCCCTGCCTGTTTCACTTGTGGTGGTAAATGTGAGCCCTCCAGAACCCACCACATGCCCACTGTACCCACATCTAGGTGCCCCCCTTCACCCGTAAGGGCTATGGTAGTGGTGTACAGTTGTGGGTAGTGGGTTTTGGGGGGGTGGGGGGCTCAGCACACAAAGTAAGGGAGCTTTGTACCTGGGAGCAATTTCTGAAGTCCACTGCAGTGCCCCCTAGGGTGCCCAGTTGGTGTCCTGCTATGTCAGGGGGACCAGAGCACTATGAATGCTGGCTCCTCCCATGACCACTTGGTCATTCCGGAGATGGGCATCCTTTGTTTCCATTATTGCCGAAAATCAGAAACGACCAAGTCTAGGGACGACTATCTCTAAGGACGACCTAAATTTCAAGATTTGGGCGTCCCCGACCGTATTATCAAAACGAAAGATGGGCATCCATCTTGTTTTGATAATACAGGTTTCCCCACCCCTCCATCGGGATGTTTTGCGAGGACATCCTCAGCAAAACTTGGGTGTCCCTTTCGATTATGCCCCTCCACGTAACTTCATGGAGTGTTCCCTAGTCTTTGTACTTTTTAAAAGAGTAAACATTTGATTCACATATAACTATTCCACTCCATTCAAGATTTTGTAGATCTCTATTATATCTCCTCTCAGTGGTCTCTTCTCCAAGCTGAAGAACCTGAACCCCTTTAGTCTTTCCTCATATGAGAGAATCATTCCATTCCTTTAATCATTTTGGTCATGCTTCTTTGTGCCTTTTCCAGTTTCACTACATCTTTTCTGAGATGTGGCAACCAGAATTACACACAATATTCAAGCTGTGGTCTCACTATGGGGTAATACAGAGTCAATATCATTCCTTTCCTAATAATTCCTAACAATGTTTTGCCTTTTTGGCTATCACCACACACTGAGCAGAAGATTTCAATATATTCTCCACATTGACACCTTGGTAGTGACTCCTACTGTGGAACCTAGCATTATGTAGCTATAATTAGAGTTATTCCTTCCAATATATATCACTTTGCACTTGTCCATATTAATCCCCAGATTCTATATATGGCACTCAAAGTTGCGTGCACAAATTTGGGTGTGTACCTAATTTGCATGTGCAATTTAAATGGGTAATGAGCCAATTAATGCCAATAATTGGGGCTATCATTATTGGCAACAATTTGGATTTATACACACATCTTGCAAGGCGCTACACATAAATCTTTCAGCGTGCAACTGAAAAGAGACATGGCTATAGAAGGGACATGGGTGGGTCAGGGGCATTCACTAAAGATGCATGTGCTATTATAGAATTAGGGGGATCCTCACCTAATTTATATATGAGGATTAACACTCGGTTTCAGCTGGGCATGGATTCTGGCACTACATGCTATTCTATAAACAGTGCCCAACTCAGCATTACTTATAGAATAGCACTCAGTGCTCATTTTTTTCTGACCCCAAATTTCAGTGCAATTTACTGAATCTAGTCCTAAATTTCTTCTGCACTTTGAATGCTAGATCTTCCAGCCTCCAAAGAACCTCCTGCAATTCCATCATCTCACGCATCATCCCCACTTCCAGATCATTTATACATTTGAAAAAACACTGGTCCCAATTCATATCCTTGCAGCACTTTACTATTCAACTTCCTCCATTGAGAGAACTGGCCACTTAACCATTTCCCAATCCACAGTAAAACATTGCCTCCTATCCAATGGCTCTTTAATTTTCTCAGGAGTTTCTTATGAAGGATGTTGTCAAAAGCTTTTTAAAAATCTAGATGCACTACATTAACTCACTATTACCTGTATTTTTTTCACATCTTCAAAAAATTTAGCGAATTGGTGAGGCAAGACTTAAGCTTAACAAAATCCATGTTAATTCTGCTCCATTAAATCAAAGTTTGATTATCAGGCTTATTTTCGAAAGAGAAGGGCGCCCATCTTTCGACACAAATCGGGAGATGGGCGTCCTTCTTCCAGGGCCGCCCAAATCAGCGTAATCAAATGCCGATTTTGGGTGTCCTCAACTGCTTTCCATCATGGGGCTGACCAAAGTTCACGGGGGTGTGTCGGAAGCATAGCGAAAGCGGGACTGGGGCGTGCTTAACACACGGGCGTCCTCGGCCAATAATGGAAAATAGAAGGGCATCCTTGATGAACATTTGGCCGACTTTACTTGGTCCTTTTTTTATAACCAAGCCACAAAAATGTGCCCTAAATGACCAGATGACCACCGGAGGGAATCAGGGATGACCTCCCCTTACTCCCCCAGTGGTCACTATCTCCTCCCACCCTCAAAAAAAATGTTTAAAATATTTTTCCAGCATCTGTGCCAGCCTCAAATATTATACCCAGCTCCATGACAGCAGTATGCAGGTCCCTAGAGTAATTTTAGTGGGTACTGCAGTGCACTTCAGGGAGGCGGACCCAGGCCCATCCCCCCCTACCTGTTACACTTGTGGTGGTAAATGTGAGCCCTCCAAAACCCACCAGAAACCCACTGTACCCACATCTAGGTGTCCCCCTTCATCCCTAAGGTCTATGGTAGTGGTGTACAGTTGTGGTAAGCGGGTTTTAAGGGGGTTTGGGGGACTCAGCACACAAGGTAAGGGAGCTATGCACCTGGGAGCTTTTTTCTGAAGTCCACTGCAGTACCCCCTAGGGTGCCCGGTTGGTGTCCTGGCATATCAGGGGGACCAGTGCACTACAAATGCTGGCTCCTCCCACAACCAAATGGCTTGGATTTGGTCGTTTCTGAGATGGGCGTCCTTGGTTTCCATTATCGCCGAAAATCGGGGACGACCATCTCTAAGGACGACCATCTCTAAGGTCAACCTAAATGTTGAGATTTGGGCGTGTCCGACCGTATTATCGAAATGAAAGTTGGCCGCCCACCTTGTTTCGATAATACAGGTTTCCCCGCCCCTTCGCAGGGACGTCCTGCGAGGACATCCTGAGGAAAACGTGGGCACCCCTTTCGATTATGCCCCTCCACGTGTTCAGTAATTTTGGGCTGCTTTTAGCAAGCTGTGACAAAAAGGGTCCTGCACTGGTGTTGGTGTGTGTTTTTGACGCACACCAAGACCCACTTTTACTGCAGCGGGTAAAAGAGTAGGTCTTTCTATTTGGCAGGAAATGGCCGTGCGGCAAGTAAAGCACTTGCCATGCAGCCATTGAAAGGTTCCCATGCTAACCCAGTGGTAACCGGGTAGTGCCGATTACCACCAGGTACACACCGGTGCTACAAAAATAAATATATTTTGGAGCGCTGGATATGACGGCACGCTGGGGGTGGGAAGTATGGCCGGGCTGCTGCGGTAGCCCAGCAGTACTTCCTTTTTAGCAAGCAGTAAGCCCGTGTTGGGCTTACTGTCGCTTTGTAAAAGGGACCATTTGTTCTTTATAGTAGTTTCTACCATTTTGCCTTGACATCAGATTTACCAGTCTGCAGTTTTCCAGATCAACCTGGAACCCTTTTTTTTTTAAATTTGAGTTATGTTGGCCACCTTTTAATTACCAGGTACTCTGGACGATTTTAATGGCAGTCTGCAAACTGCCAATAGTAGATCTGAACTTTTTTTTACTTTTTTTATTCTTTCAGTACCCTTGGTTGTATACTACCAGATCTAGGTGATTTGTTACTTTTTAACTTATCTTCTAGATTCACCAATATGTTTTCAGCCCCCCCCCCCCATATTGTCACCCTTAAATACTATTTCTGGAACAGGTTCTTCCGAGGATGTGAAGTACATATATTTCCCATCCTAATGGACCAATCAGAGCAATTGTAGCATTATTTTGAACTATCAGAGTGGTATAGGAATGGAGATAACACTCAAAGCAACAGAAAGAAGCCATCATTATGTAAAAACACACATGGGTACAATATCATTTACAAAATTCACTTTACAGTTACCTTGTAGCACTACATTCATTCCTACATCTACCAAGAGGATGTCATCCCAAAGATCTCAGTAACAGATATTCGTACAGAACAGTCTAATGTATATGAGCATGAAGGAGGGACTCAAGAAGTTTGGCCACCATATCTGTCATAAGAAAATAATGATCATAGCACATGGGTATGTTCAAACCATAGTAATGCTCATGGTTCCAGTAAATAATTTCTTGCCCCCAAGGAGGAACTAACTCATAAGCATGCATTCAAAACTCTGATCATATAGGTCAAGTGAGCTAGCTCATAGAAACCTAGTTTTACCACCCACCTCTCCTGCTGAGTACATGGGTAATGAATGTAGTAAGCAACCATGATGTTAATGAAGTGGACATATCTACAAAGAGAGAACTAAGTAAAACTAGTTGTGTCTCCTGTCACCCTCTATGAGAAACTGAGTCAGATAATGCATAACACTTAATACCTATTTTGAGCTATAGCAAATATGTTTTTTGATGGAATGCTTCCCAGATATCTGGTTTTATAATGGCTGCTATTTGGACTTTTGGCAGTATCCACCCTCCAAATGCCAAAAATATTTTAAATGAATCAAGTCCATCATAATAGTTCCCTATTTATTTTCCTTGTACCATACATGGTTCTATGTACCTGTGCCAAGCTTCCCTCAGTCACTACTTTTCTATGCATAAAAAGTCCCATTAAAAAAAAAAAACTTTGCTTGTATGGAAGTTGTCCCATACCCCTAAATCTTCTTTGTTTCCTTTCTCAGCAACTGAGACAAGATGATCAAAACTGTCTACAGTATACAAAATGTGTTAATAGCATGGCTTTGTATAACAGCCTGTTTTATTTTCAAATCTTTTCTTATTAATTTTGAACATTTTATTATCCATTTGGCTGCCATTGCACAAAGCATCAATGCTTTTCTGGAATTATCCATAATCAGTATAAAACCTCTTTCCTGAGATGTAACAGAAAAACTGGAGTCATTTGTGACCAAGCTCAGATCCCCAGATCCAAAAATCTATTATAAGGGAGAAGAAACATTAAGTTGACCACCTCTGACTTGGCACTTTGAGATATATGGAGAAAGGAATTACATTTTGACTTTCTACTACAGAAACATCAAAGGTAATAAGACTCCAGGAGGTCTGGCAAATAATGAAAAAAGCTGTGTGTCAGGGTTTTAGATTCACTCTAAAGCCAAACCATAAATGACTCAGTGTTTCCAGACAATACCAAATATCCTTGGTTCAGAGAGTGCACATTTGTTCAACCGTCTCAAATCAGCAAAGCCTTCATTTAACTTGTCTGCACTCAGGCTTAAAATATATTCCACCTCAGTATCAAACAGCATCTAAGTAAACATGGCCTATGCTAGAACTGTAGAATTAGCAGATGGTTCCAATCCTCATGGACCATCGGAGGCAGCCCTGCTTTGGCGTCATTGTGCCTAGTCCAATTGTCCTTGCTACTGTGGGAGCATTCAAGAAGTTTGTGACAAAAAATGTGCTACAAACTCATCTACCCTACAACTGGCTGCATATAGGTTTCCAAAGCACTAACTTGAAATAAATGCTACGACAGTGGCATAGGAAGGAGGGGGCGGGAGGGGCGGTCCACCCCAGGTGCACGCCGCTGGGGGGTGTCGGCTCCACTGGTTCCCCACTCCCTCTGCCCCAGAACAGGTTCGGGGCAGAGAGAGCGGGGAACTAGCGGAGCCGACGCAGCTCCCAGCGAAGACGTACACTCGGGGCGGACCGGCCCTCCCGCCCGCTCCCTTTCCTACGCGCGCAACTGGCAAGAATGCACTCCGGGGGGGATGCGCACCGAGGGGGGGGGAGTGCCATGCTACACCCGGGGGCGGGGGTTGCACAGCGGCGAACCGCCCCGGGTGGCAGCCGCCCTCGCTACGGCACTGTGCTAAAATCCTATTTGAAGGAAGGGTGCTATATATTATACATCTAAACTATTTCTACCAATGCAACAGAAAAAAAGAAAAGGCAGAACTCAGTCATCCAATGTAACCTAGAGGAATTCAATATCCTTAGTATATGAAAATTTGCTCTTCGTACACATAGAGCTAGATTCTATATATGGCACCTAAAAAATTGGTGCTGAAAAATCCCACTCAAGCAGTATCCTGTAAGTCGTACCTAAAGTTTGGTGCAGTTTATAGAATAAATGCCTAAGTGGACAGGTTGTGCATAAATTTAAAGGCCACTATTTGCACCAGTGAAAACATGGTGCAAATGGCCATGCTTAAATTTATGTGCAGAGCACTGTTATTATATAATTACATGTGTAACTCAAATCCACGTCCACGATACGCCTCAAAACACCCATGACCCTCCCATTTCTATGCCTCCTTTTTCTGACCGTGTAAATTTTAGGCATGGATCCCACATCTAACTTTATGTATGTAATCCCCAATTAAATCCAATTAGTTCCAATAACTGCTTGTTAAAATGCCAATTATTGGCACTAATTGGCTTGTTATTCTATTAAATTGTGCACGCAAATTGCAGCCACATCTAAATTTGCGTGCATAATTTTTGATGACTCTTATAGAATCATATAAGGTACCACAATGCTATCTGTCCTGAAATCACGCATTCGATTTGTGTCCATTTCTTAAAAATGGATTTAATCATATATATTAGAATGTTTTGTATGAATATTTATTTATCCTACATTAGGTATGGTAAACTATGCAAACTCTTTGTATCAGTGGTAGTAATTGAATTTGAATATAATTTTTTTAAATTGTAGTATACCTGCCATGTTTGCTTTAACAGTGTATTTATGACATAAGAAAGACTCATTGCCTGTTCCATTGAGACTCAAAACATTTTGCTACATTCTCTACTAATGTATTTTAGAACACACTTGGTCAGAAATTATTATGTTCTCTTATATTTATTATTTAAGTAACTGTTACACATCTAATTGCAACAATACTTTATTAAATATCCTAAACAGATTTTTCAAAAATGAACCTTTTTCTTCAATATCAACCATACACTCTCCACATTCATACCAATCTAACAATAATACAATCTTCTAATGTTCCCTCTGATATTGCAAATTCACTGCCACAAAGATTTGGTTGTTTATCATTTATTTTTATAAAGTGCTGTTTTACTTGATATTTTTCTTCAAGAAATGTTTCTTTAATTCAGTACTTCTTACTTTATAAAGAACTATTTATCTATATGAAACTCTCCACCACCTCCCACGGGAGGGCATTCCACATATCCACCACCCTCTCCGTGAAAAAATACTTCCTGACATTAGTCCTGAGTCTGCCCCCCCTTCAACCTCAATTCATGTCCTCTAGTTCTACCGCTTTCCCGTCTCTGGAAAAGGTTCATTTGCAGATTAATACCTTTCAAATATTTGAATGTCTGTATCATATCACCCCTGTTTGTCCTTTCCTCCAAGGTATACATGTTCAGGTCAGCAAGTCGTTCTTCGTACTGTTTGCAACGCAAATCCCATACCATTTTCGTAGCTTTTCTTTGCACCACTTCCAGTCTTTTTACATCTTTAGCAAGATACGGCCTCCAACACTGAACACAAAAGTGGGGCCTCACCAACAACTTGTAGTGGGGCATCAACACCTCTTTCTTCTGCTGGTTATGCCCCTCTCTACGCAGCCTAGCATCCTTGTTGCATTGTTTCTTCAACTTCAGATCCTCCAACACCAACACCCCAAGATCTCTCTCCTGAGTCGAGCTTACTAATCTCTCCCTCCTATCCGGTATCTGAGGGGAGAGATTAGTAAGATCGACTCAGGAGAGAGAGACCTTGGGATGTTGATATCAGAGGATCTGAAGGTGAAGAAACAATGAGTGGAACATTTTCTTTGTTGTGGATGTCACTTGACTCTCTAGTGTTAAGTTGTGGTCCAATGTAACGCCGAGGGTTTTCAGGCTGTCTGAGATTGGTAGGGTATAATCTGGGGTGATGATACTTGTGGGGTTGTCCGCGCTGTGTTGGGATGAGAGGATGAGACAGTGTGTTTTTTCTTTATTGAGTTTTAGTTGAAATGCATTTGCCCATGAGTCCATGATGTTCATGCTGAACTTGATTTCGTTGGTGATTTCTGTCAGTTTAGTTTTGTATGGGATGTATAATGTGACATCGTCTGCGTAGATGAAAGGGTTGAGGCCTTGGTTGGATAGGGACTTGGCTAATGGGGTCATCATTACGTTGAAGAGGATCGGTGATAGTGGTGATCCTTGTGGTACTCTACAATCTGCTTTCCACGGTGATGATATGTTTGAGTTTGATTTTACTTGATATGTTCTTGTGGTTAGGAAACCCTTGATCCAGCTAATTATGTTTCCACCAATCCCGAACTTGTCTAGTAATCTTATTATATATTGTGGTTTACCATGTCGAATGCACTAGACATGTCAAACTGGAGGAGAAGGATGTTTTTGCCCATTGCTATTTCCTGCTTGAATTTGGCTAGGGGAGTGAGTAATACTGTTTCAGTGCTGTGGAGGGGGCGAAACCCTGACTGCAATTCGTGTAATATTGAGAATTTGTTTATATAATCTGTAAGTTGTTTGGTTACCATGCTTTCCATCAGTTTGACTGCCAGCAGGATAGATGCTACTGGACGGTAGTTAGTGATTTCAGTTGTTTTTTTTCTTGGTATCTTTTGGTACCGGGGTGAGTAGGATATTGCCATTTTCCTTAAGGATGAGACCTTGCTGAAGCATGTAATTTAGGTGGTGTCGAGTTATGTTTACATGAAATTCTTGTTCATAAGAGTGCTATTACATCTAGTATGCTTTTGTATCTTTTATCCCATTCTCCTCCCCCCTTCTTCCTTGCCTTTCTCTTGCGCTCTGTGGAATGCTCGTTCTGTCTGTAACAAACTTTCCTACATCTCTCATACTCTCCATCTGCTTGCCCTAACTGAAACTTGGCTTTACCCTGAAGACTCTTCTTGAGTTGCAGCCCATGGAGATTATCTTTTCTCCCATACTCCTTGCCCAGTTGAACACGGAGGTGATGTCGGGCTACTACTTTCACCCTCTTGTAGATTTCAACCTCTTCTTCCACCTCAGTCTCACTGTTTTTCTTCCTTCGAAGTCCACTCCATCCGTCTATTTGCTCCTCTGCCTCTCCAAGTAGCAGTCATTTATCAACCCCCTGATAAGTCCCTCTCTTCCTTTCTCACTGACTTTGATCCCTGGCTTTCCTTCTTTCTTGAACCTTCATCTCCTTCCCTCATTCTTGGAGATTTTAACATTCATGCTAATGATCTCTCTGACTCTTATGCTTCTCGGTTTCTTGCTTTAACATCATCTTTCAATCTTCAACTGTGCTCCACTGCCCCCACTCACCAGAATGGCCACTCTCTTGATCTTATCCTCTTCTCAAACTGCTCACTCTCCAGTTTCTGTGCCTCAACTCTTCCCCTCTCTCACCATCATCTGATAACTTTCACACTTAAACACCCTCCTCCCCAGTCCAATCTTAACCAATACATTTAGGAGTCTTCAGGTTATTGACCCTTCTACTCTGTCCTCCAGTGTTTCAGATCTCTTCTCTATCACTATGTTATCCGTCAATGAGGCTGTCTCTTCCTATAATACTATTCTCTCCTCTGCTCTGGATACTCTCACTCCTCCCATTCCCCATTCTGTGAAACATACCAAACCCCAGCCTTGGCTGACCTCTAGAATCTGCTACCTATGTTCCTGTGCCTGCTCTGCCGAACGCCTTTGGCTGAAATGTCGTGCCAATACTGACTTCATACATTTCAAATTCTTGCTGACCTCCTTCCAGCCTGCTCTTTTACTTGCCAAACAGGACTATTACATCCAGTTGACAAATTCTCTTGGCTCAAACCTTCAATGTCTCTTTGCCACACTGAACTCTCTCCTCAAAGTGCCTTCACCTCCAACTCCCTCTTCACTTTCTCCCCAGACTCTGGCTGAGGACTTTCATGATAAGGTTCACAAGATTAAACTTGAATTCTCAACCAGGTCACCTCCACTTCTCCTTCCCTTAGTCCATTCTCTCAACCCTCCAACCCCTGTCTCCTTTTCTTGCTTTTCTGAAATCACTGAAGAGGAAACTACACATCTTCTTTCCTCCTTGAAACTAACTACCTGTTCCTCTGATCCTATTCCCACCCATCTACTTAACACTATCTCTCCTACTGTCATCCCTTTTATCTGTCATATCCTCAATCTTTCACTTTCCACTGTGACTGTTCCTGATGCCTTCAAACATACCATAGTCACACCACTCCTTAAAAAACCTTCATTGGACCCTACCTGTCCTTCCAACTATCGCCCCATCTCCCTCCTCCCTTTCCTATCCAAGATACTTGAACGTGCTGTTTACCGCCATTGCCTTGACTTTCTTTCATCTCAAGCTATTCTTGATCCACTTTAATCTGGCTTTCACCCCCTTCATTCAACTGAAACAGTGTTTGCTAAGGTCTCCAATGATCTGTCCCTGGCCAGATCCAAAGGTCTCTATTCTATCCTCATTCTTCTCGATCTATCTGCTGCTTTTGACACTGTTGATCACAGCCTACTCCTTGATACGCTGTCCTCACTTGGATTTCAGGGCTCTGTTCTTTCCTGGTTTTCTTCTTATCTCTTCCAGTGTACCTTTAGTGTATACTCTAGTGGATCCTCCTCTACTTCTATCCCACTGTCAGTGGGTGTACCTCAATTATCTGTCCTGGGACCTCTTCTTTTCTCCATCTATACTTCTTCCCTAGGTACTCTGATCTCATCCCATGGTTTTCAGTATCATCTTTATGCTGATGACTCCTAGATCTACCTCTCCACACCAGAAATCTCAGCCAAAATCCAGGCCTAAGTTTTAGCCTGCCTGTCTGACCTTGCTGCCTGGATGTCTCAGTGCCATCTGAAACTAAACATGACCAAGACTGAGCTTCTTATCTTTCCCCCTAAACCAACTTCTCCTCGCCCCCCATTCTCTATTTATGTGGATAACACTCTCATCCTTCCTGTCTCATCAGCTCGTAACCTTGGGGTCATCTTCGGCTCCTCCCTCTCCTTCTCTGCACATATTCAGCAGACTGATAAAACCTGTCGTTTCTTTCTCTATAATATCAGCAAACTTTGCCCTTTCCTTTCTGAGCACACTACCAGAACCCTCATCCACATTCTTATCACCTCTCGCTATGACTATTGCAACTTGCTTCTCACCATTTCTCTCCTCTTCAATCTGTTCAAAATTCTGCTGCACGACTAATATTCCGCCAGTGTCTTTATGCTCATATTAGCCCTCTCCTCAAGTCACTTCACTGGCTCCCTATCATACAGTTCAAACTCCTCTTATTGACTTATAAGTGCATTCACTCTGCAGCTCCTCAGTACCTCTCCACTCTCATCTCTCCCTACACTCCTCCCTGGGAACTCTGTTCACTGGATAAATCTCTCTTATTTGCACCCTTCTCCTCCACCGCTAACTCCAGACTCCGTTCCTTTTATCTTGCTGCACCATATGCCTGGAATAGATTTCCTGAGCCGGTACGACAAGCTCCATCTCTGGCCGTCTTCAAATCTAAGCTAAAAACCCACCTTTTTGATGCTGCTTTTAACTCCTAACCCTTATTCACTTGTTCAGAACCCTTATTTTATCATCCTCACTTTAATATTCCCTTATCTCGTTTGTCCTGTTTGTCTGTCCTAATTAGATTGGAAGCTCTTTCGAGCAGGGACTGCTAAAGTTACACTATTTGTGTTCACCATGTGGCAATGGCCTAAAAAGCAATATTGGAGAATAAAACAGAGACTATAATAATGTTCCTGCATCGATCCATGCCTGCTAGAGACTATGTGAATATTCTGTGCAGCTCCAGTCACTCCTAAAAAGAAAAAAAAGACATAGCAAAACTAGAAACATTACAGAGAAGGTCTACAAAAATGGGAAAGGGGATGGTACAGCTCCCTTATGTTGAAAGGTTAAATAGCTTATGGCCCCATGATCAGAGCCCCCGAGCGCTCGCAAGCTCTGAATGCAACTAGCATGCAAATGCATGCAAAACAGGGCTTTTAGTGCAAGTATGCTTAACCTATTCATCTTCAATGATCAGTGACCAGTGCACCAAAACTGGCTCACTGGCCGCAGCAAACCCTATGCCAGCTCGGAGCTGGCGTTAGGGTTTGCAGACCATTGGGAAGGAATGGTGAGCCCTGTCCAGCATGTATTTTCATGCTAACAGGCCTCCATTCCTCCCAATGCAGCAGCCCTCCCCCCACAGGAACCCCAACCTGCCCCCCCCCCACCCAGTGACAGGGGGCTGGAGGTCTGGCAGAACTCCGGTCTCCCTGATCCCCCCCCCCCCCGACACAGGTTCAGGGGAGCTGGAGATCCGGTGGGTCTCTAGCCCCCTACCCCCCCCCCAAGCATCCCCTCAGATGTCCCTGGTAGCCCAGTGGGCCATGGGTCAATCTCCCCCACCTGGTGGTCTAGGAGCCCTTACCAACCCCACTACCTTCAGTTGGAGGAGGGAAATGGCCTCCCTCCTCTTCCATCGGCGCCGCTTGGAAAATGGCGGCACCCAGCCCTGCTCAGTGCATCCTTTTGAAATCTGTAATCCTTGGTTTTATATCAACAAAGGAGCAACAATCTCAAATGCCTACTTGTCTCTAGAACATTGTACCAGTTTCGGAAAATGGATATCATGTTACTGATAACATTCAAAATTCCTTCATTTTACTGCAGGAAGTTTACAGTCTGTTAGTCTACTCACAATTTTTTTTTTTAACAATGTATTGTTCCTTCCAGTGGACTAATTCTACATAACTGGCAGATAATCTTTTGAGGCAAAAAAATATCCTGTTTTTATTTTTTTTACAGCTTAGTATAATAAACTGGAACAGCAAAGTAATAAATCTTCAACCCTGAGGTGAGAAATTCAATACTGCATCCCTCTGTGTTAATTCAATAAAGTAAAGAGTTCTCCTGATACAATGCAAGTGCGGTTAAGTGCCAGAAGTGAAAGAAACCAATTAAAGATCAAAGTGCAGAACAGAGAATAGACTCAAAAATAGAGTATAACATATATATGCAGCAAAAAACGACTTTATTCAATGAACAATGTTATGTCTGCTGAGTCATTACACAATCTTATATCTTCAGGGTTTTGTTTTCAAAGCAAAAAGTGATGATAGGCCTATCTTTGGAACTATGGGTCCCTGTGGTGCTGTGAGCAAGGGCGGGCTGCAGAGCCCAGTAAGATAAGCCACAAACACTTACAGTGAAAACAAATAATATTTTATTAAAGGTGTCCAGGAAGGGATCCTGTTTACTTCACAGGATGGGGAGAAAGCAATATCTAAAGTTAATTCTGTAAGTACAACAGTGTCTTTGGGTGGCATGTTCCTGCAGGGCCACAGCAAACATGAATGTCTTTTGTCCTGGTCCCTGGGTCCAGAGTCACCAGCAAAGTCTCTAGCAGGTACATACTGCTGGCCTGCAACTGGCCAGGTCAAAACACAAACTCTTCAAAGTTCCAAGTTGATCTTGGCCTACCTGAACATAGTGGTTGCAGGTTTTTAGCTTCGGGCTGGAGGCATCTGCAGTGGGTGTCATGCTTTTCTCTGGGGCCTTTTTAACCTAACTCTGGCCCAACCTTTTATACTTCCTGGGTCATGCCCTCTTGGCTCCACCCATCTCATGTTACTTTCCCCTTGGGCGGGACTTGGAGTTTAAGGTGGCCCTGAGACTGTGAGTGAGTGTTTTTAAGGGGAAGTGGTAGCATCCAATAGACTCCCTCACTGTCCCTTTTACTGAAGTGTTATATTAGTTACCATGTGAACTACTGCACAGTAATTGTTAGCACATGGCCACGGTAATTGTTACTGTGCTGTATGACAGTTATGTGTACTAATTTATCTGGTAACTTCACAACATGGAATGGGGCAGGACATAGGCGAATTATGGATGAAGAATTAACATGGACTGCAATGTGATAAATGATGTGTGTGTGTGTGTGTGCATGTGTGGTAACTATATAGGAAGATACTGGAAACACCTCCAAAACTTACTACATAGGTTTTACACTTCCTGTGTAGTAACTTGGGCACTTACTACTCAATGAATGCAAAACTTTACTGCATTTTAATAAAAGGGCCCCTCTGTTTCAATAATGATGAATCATATTATAAATTAAACATATGGAGGTCAGTTCTATAAGTGGGTGCTCCTATTTAGGTGCCCTGAGAGTACAAAGTATGAGCCAGTGGCATAGCTATGTGTGGACCTGGGCGGGTATAGGCCTTCCCTTTCATTTGGCCCACCAAAAAAGTTCAGCTGCAGCCACCTCACTCTCCTCTACCCCAACGCCAGATCCAGCATTTGTTCCCAACTACCCCCCCCCCCCCCCCCCGATCTATCTCAGCATCTTTGTGGTCAGCAGCAGCAACACATATCTGCTGCCTACATCAGCCCCACAAGATTTCCTCTGCCATGTCCTGCCCTCATTGGCATCAATTCCTTTTTCCTTTCTGGTAGAATGCAGCAGAGGGAAGCTTGCGAGGCAACGCAGGCAACGGATATGTGCCACCGGTGAAGATGCTGAGGTAGACCAGGGAGGCAGGAGTTGCTGGGCCATGGGTGAGAGGGCAAATGCTGAATCCAGGGGTGGAAGAGAGGAAGACAGATGCAAAAGAAATGGAAGGGGGTTGGAACATCCACCCAAAATGACAGGTCTGGCTATGCCACTGGTAGAGGCCTGTTCTATAATGGAGTCTAGACACCTAGGTTTCTTTTTAGAATACTAGAATAACCCAATTTTGATGTGCCTAACATTTAAGCGCTCGCACTTATGTCACTAATCAAGCTGGTGTAACTGTGAGCACCTTAGTGTAGCGGGGACAAGCATGCATGATAGCACATACATGCATAAATGCGTATATACATGTGTATATGCTAGTATTCTAAAGAAATCAATGGCTGCTACAAATATTATAGTGGATTTTTTATTGTGAGTTTCAAGATTTATGCTAGCATTGTAAACATTTACATGCATAACCCAACCCTTGTAAATGTTAGCGCTTACATTGTAGAACTCCCTCGTGGTATCAGCTGCTATACAATACATTATTCGTATTTTTATATTTTGCCAATAGCTATTTTTAAGACCAACTGGGGAATTCCATTTTAGGCAGTTTTGTGTATTAATGAGAGACCACTTTACCAGCACATCAGCCATCAATGAGTCATAAACATACACTGGAGTAACTTACCCCTGTGTTAACCACATACCACAATGAGTATTCAGTTGAAAAATCTATAGTTCCAACAAGACGTTTTTGGTAATTCACTTTGTGTGGCCTATCCCAGCCAAGTGAGTTACTTGTAATATATTTTTGTTTCCATTTCTGAGTCTGAACAAAACAGCACATCTGTGATGAAGGAATGATCAATTGGAAATCTGTGTACTAAGTACTTTTCTATAGACACAAAAATGAGTAAAACCTTTTAGCATATTAAGCCCCTGACATCTCTGACTGACAATGGTTGATTGAATTTTAGGTACTAACATGTTTTATCATAGACTCCAAAGGGGTATATCAGATGGACAGAAACACCTTGGACTGATCACTACAAACTAAACGTATCCCTAAATTGGCAGAAAAAGGAATCATACCGTATACAAGAACACACAACCTATAGTACAAGAGCCCAAATAGACCCTAAAGCATTCTGGCAACAGATATACAACAACGAGTGGACAGCACAAACAGACTCCATACACTACCTCTCTGACTGGGACAAAAGATGCAGAAGCATACTAGATGAAATAGCACCCTTAAGAACAAGAACATCACGCAGACAAAACTCGATACCATGGTTCAACGACGAATTGAAAAAACTAAAAACACAATCTAGGAAACTAGACCAAGCATGGAAAAAAATAAAAGATGACCACACACTCAACACATGGAAACAAACACAAAGAAAATACAAATATGCAATAAGACAAACCAAGTGGTCTTATTACAAAACCAAAATAGGACCAGACTACAAAGACACGAAGAAACTCTACCAACTCATAAATAAACTACTAGACACCACCTCAGTTACCACAACCAATACAGACATCCCATCTGCAGACAACCTTGCTAAATGCTTCAATGAAAAAATTTCCGATCTGATGAAGAAGGGCAACCTTCGAAAGCTAATCAAGAAATGTATTAAGTTATGTCCAATAAAAAAGGTATCATCTTATTTTCTTTTCCATGTTTTATTTTGTTTGATTTCTATTGATAACCTTAAGAGTGGACTAACATGGCTACCACACTCCTCTACTTATGAAAAAATAGTAAATCTACGCAATACACTTCCCCAGTACAACACCGACATCGAATACTTCATCAATGGTTTGGACCCAACCTTTGGAGAATACCCAGCGTACCGAACCTGGTCAAGCTTTGCTCTCCTCACTGCAGATACAGTCACCTATGCAACTCATAGGTTCTCCAACACCAACTGCAAACTGGATGTCTGCCCCAGCTATTTACTCAAATCCTCCCCCGACCGCTTCAAAGCAGACCTCACATCCCACCTAAACTACATGCTCCAACAAGGTCTCTTCCCTAAGGAATATGGCAACATCCTACTCACTCCAATAGCAAAAGATACCAAGAAAAAAATCAAACAAACTCACCAATTACCGCCCAATTGCATCTATCCCACTAGCAGTCAAACTGATGGAAAGCATGGTAACCAAACAACTTACTGACTACGTAAACAAGTTCTTAATATTACATGAATCACAATCAGGATTCCACCCCCTTCATAGCACTGAAACTGTACTAATCACTCTCCTGGCCAAATTCAAGCAGGAAATAGCTATAGGCAAAAGCATACTGCTCCTCCAATTCACCATGTCGAGCACATTCGACATGGTAAACCACAACATATTACTAAGACTCCTAGATTACTTCGGGATTGGTGGAAACATAGTTAGCTGGATCAAGAGTTTTCTATCTACCAGAACATACCAAGTGAAATCAAATTGAAACATATCACCGCCGTGGAAAGCAGACTGCGGAGTACCTCAAGGATCACCATTATCACAAATACTTTTCAACATAATGATGACCCCTCTAGCCAAGTCCTTATCCAACCAAGGCCTCAACCCATTCATATATGCAGACGACGTCATAATATACATTCCCTTTAGACATGACCTGACAGAAATCACCAATGAAATCAAGCTCAGCTTAAACACCATGGACTCATAGGCAAATGCATTTCAACTGAAACTCAACACTGAAAAAACACATTGTCTCATCCTCTCTTCCCAACACAATACGAACAAACCCTCAACTATTAACACCCCAGACCACACCCTCACTATCTCAAACAGCCTGAAAATACTCGGCATTACAATCGACCGTAAACTTACACTTGAGAGCCAAGTGAACTCCACAACTAAGAAAATGTTTCACTCAACGTGGAAACTTAAGCACGTGAAACCATTCTTCCTGAGGGACACATTTCGCAACCTAATACAAACAATGGTACTAAGCCATGCAGACTACTGCAATGGAATTTATGCAGGATGCAGAGAACAACTCACAAAGAAACTCCAGACCGCTCAAAACACAGCAGCCAGGCTGATATTTGGTAAAACACGATTCGAAAGTGCCAAACCCCTCAGAGAAAAACTGCATTGGCTCCCAATCAAAGAATGTATCACCTTCAAAATCTGCACCCTGGTCCACAAAATTATACGGCAAAGCCCCAGGATACATGACAGACCTCATAGACCTGCCGATCAGAAACACAATCGGATCAGCACGAAAATACCTAAACCTCCACTACCCGAACTGCAAAGGACTCAAATACAAATCAACTTATGCATCCAGCTTCTCCTATATAAGCACACAACTATGGAACGCACTGCCAAAAGCTGTGAAAACAACCTACGACCAACTAAACTTCAGGAAATCACTAAAAACCTACATGTTTACAACGGCATATCCTACTGACCCAACATAAGTGCCAGAACTCTGCAACACAGCAAAACCACAGCTCGTAATGGACACCACACAACCCTTCCTCTCTTCTATCCCCACTACGTCCTAAACTCATGAACCTTATTCATCCACACCACCTTGTATCTGTTATCTACCGGACTTGACGAACGCCTTTACAGTATTATGTAAGCCACATTGAGCCTGCAAATAAGTGGGAAAATGTGGGATACAAATGTAACAAATAAATAAATAAATAAAAATAAAATCATTTTTGCATGTATGTGCCGATGATATTATAAAATTCCAAATGGCATGATAGTATAAACTTTCCTGTAGACATATACAGGCAAAGGGGATGGGATTTGATATACTGCCTTGCTGTGACACAATCAGAGCAGTTTATATATTATATACAGAGACTTACTTTATATGTGGGGCAATGGAGAGTTAAGTGACTTGCCCAGAATCACCACGAGCTGCAGGGAGAATCAAGCCCAGTTTTCCTGGTTCTCGGGCCATTGCACTAAACATTAGGCTACTCCTCCAGGCAAGAAGTTGAGTGACTTTAGAAAAGCAGGGACCCAAAGCACTTACACAGTTAACGCATGCTCCTGATTAAGTAAGTGCCAGAGAGAGGGATATTCACTGGTACTAAATGTATAATACCACTGATTATGTCTTCTGAGAGCCTCAAAAGTATCCGATGTTGGGGCAGTTTGAGCATGAGCTTGGCCAGAGCTGGTTAGTGGACATATTTAGACCATTTGCAAAAGAGAGCAGATCCAAATCCAATATATAAAATGAGGCCTTTATTTAAAAATACCCAATGTGGTCCATATTTCACCCATGCATGTGCTGCATCAGGGGTTACAATACACCAGAAAGGAGTGTCTGGGATACACTCTCTCAATCTAAGCACAGGCTGTTAGAGCAGAGATTAGTATGTGTACTGCTGCAACTGTGAAGGAAACAGCCTGTGCTTAGTTGCGCTTCAAGCTGTAAGTGCAGGGGTATGTTTGCGGACAAGAGTAGATGTGCTCTGCGCTAATCAACAAATCATCGCATGCTGCTGATTAGCACAAGTTTAGCACAGGAGCCTTTACTGCCCAGTAAATAGGTGGCATTAAGAGCTCCCGCACTAATGGCCACACGCTAATTGGGAAATTAGCACATGGCCATTAATGGAAAAATAGAAAGCTGTGGCCATTTTACCGCTGTGCTAAAAGTGGCTTAGGCGTATGGGAAATCTACGTGCTAAAAATAGGGCAGGCCACTTTTTAGTGCAGCTTAGTAAAAGGGTCCCAAAGCTTTTAGCACTGGGGCAGGTCTGGGGAGGAGAGTGGACATGTTCTGCGCTAATCAGTTAACACGTTGGTATTGTCACATACTAAATGATTAGTATAGGTTTAGCGCATGAGTCCCTACCACTTACAAAATATGTGGTTGAAGCGGCTCATGCGCAAATAGGAAAATTAGCACGTGGCCAAATACTAAAACTGGGAAAATGGGCCATTTTACTCCAGCACTAAAAATGGCCTTAGCATATGAACAATCCACACAAGGGTGCACTAAGGCCACTAGAAAAGGGCCCCTTAAGATCAGACTAAAAAACAAAACTCAGTAATTAATGATTGCAAAACAATCATACAAAAACATAAAGAATAAAATGACTGCAACAAAACTCACCACTGCCCTCAAGGCATAATTATGTGAACATGTGCCATGTTCAATTCGTAAAATTAAATAGCTAACCATTTCAAACATAGAGTTACCAACCAATCTGGTGTGAATTCTGTTTTTTAACAGACCAATCAGTTTTGTTGTTCAATTTCAAAGGAGCAATGGAATTCAATGATAAAATCAACATTTACAATGCACTAGCAAAGTATTAAAATCACCATTTGTCAAAAATCACAGTTTAATCCAAATCTGTAATGATTGTATTCTACAAAATAAGCCACCAGTAGTGCCTTTATTTATTTATTTATTTATTTTTTGAAATGTAATTCCTCTGCTCAATCATGTGGGTTCATAAAGCACAAATGGTCTATTCAGCATAACATAATCCACATGGACAGATTATCAAATACACTAATCTCTTCGATGCATAGGTCATTGATCCTCATAGTGGACACATCTCCCATACTGAGAACAAATGAACTTCCTGTCAAATACTGTGGACAGACAGAGCATTGACCACAAGGTTGATGCCTATAATACTCTGTTATGACAGAAAGAAGAACAAAAGAATGAACCAATAAATCTCTCCAATTACACACTTGCTTATGTGCACAAAGTAGTGATACTGAAAATTCAAAGTAAACTTGCAACGGCGGCCGGTGCTTATGAATATATTTGACTTTTTGAATGTGTGCATTAGAAGGCAATGCACAAACCAGGTAATCTTCTTTAATGGGGAATTCAGTGTTAACAATTTCTGATTCGCAAATAAAGTTTGCTTCTAGGCTGAGTGAATTATTTAGGGGTCCTCTTTACCAAGCTGCGGTAAAAGGGGGCCCACAGTGGCATTGGCATATAGGTTTGTCGTGTTCCCAGGCTCCCTTTTAAAGCAGTGGGTAAATGGTCATGCACTGTCAGCACACTGGCATGCAGATATTTAGTACCCGAACCCTTACTGCCTGACTACCACCGGATAAGCCCCCGCTGGAAATGGCGTTCGGCAGAAATACATGTATTGAGTTGTTCTGCAGTTCTATAGTTCCTATTTACAGCATCAAAATATTATGAATGAAGCCCTTCCACATAGGAGTTGTAGGCAAAAGAAGTGACACAAAATGGTTCACATAAATATTAGCTATATCGGGGGCCACAGTGGACCCCATAGCTGTACCTTTGATCTGAAAATACAACTCACCATTGAAACAAAAATAAAAATCTGTAATGCTGAAGAAATCAACTGCATCCAAAAAGCAGTGGGAATCCAGCAAGACTTTTCTCCAGATAACAGTAAGTTTTGGACAATATCTAAAATTGTGTCTTGTGGTACAATATCAATATTTCAACCAAAATTAAAACAATATTTGTAACTGGTGAATGTTCCAAGACTGGAATAATGGAGTCCTTTTACTAAGACATGCTAAAAAGTGGCCCACACTTCTTTTAGCATGTGGGTTTCCCACGGGCTGTGGCCATCTTTAGTGCACCAGTAAAATGGCTGTTTGTCGTTTTGTTTTTTAAATGGCCACACGCCCTTACCGCCACCTATTTAGGAGGTGGTAAGAGTTACCATGCTACTCCTGTGCTAATCGGGCAGTGCGTGGTAATGTGCCCAAACTACACGATTAGTGCAGACATGCCTACTCCCTGCCCAAATACTTTTACTTGTGACGAGTTACATTTTGTTTGCAATACTTTTTACTTGTAACGAGATACATTTAAGCTGTAATTTTATAGATTTTTAACTCACCTATAAAGTTAAGGTGCATTAAACGCTAACGTGCCAATACATTCCTATAGGCACATAAGCGTTTAACGCATGTTAAAAATGCTAACGCGCCTATAGTGCGCATTTGTAAACACAGGCATTAGTAACAAAGTACAAATTTGGAAAGTAGTTTTTAAAAGAAAGTATTTTCACTCCCTCTGGTTCTCTCCATCTACAGGCTTTCCAAGTGATGTCAGATGCAGCTTGTAGCTGATTGGGCCCGAACTTCCGATCCCAAAAACAGCTGTGCTAGGACCAGAAGTTTGGGTCCAATCAGATACAAGCCAGGGTCTGACATCTCCTGGAAACCCTAGTCCCTGCCCTCATACCTGCCCAGAACAGCTATTGATTGGCTATTACTTTGTTGTTGTTGTCAGGCTCACCTGCCTCCCCAGCCTGAACTGCACCTTTACTGCATGCAGAGCCCACTCCCTCTCCCCTCCCATTCACCATGGCCCTGCAGCACAGTCTTGCTCCCTCCCTCCAGTTGCACCTGTGTTAGGCTTGCGCTAATAAACTACCATGGGATACATATGGGACTTGGCTCTCTGTAGCGTTGCTAGGGCTTTCTGCACCAAGCCCGCATCCTCTGATATAAACTTCCAGGACTGGTGTAGGAAGCACTAGTGGCGCTGCAGAGAGTTGGGTCCCACATATCTCCCATGGTAGTTAATTAGCATGGGCCAGGCAGAGATGCACAAGGAGGAGAGAGAGCAAGACTGTGCTGCAGGACCGCAGTGGATGGGAGGGGGGAGAGAGAGAAATTAGGCAAGACTGGATGGGTGGGGATAGAGAGAGAATGACAGAGAGATGGGACTATACTGGATAAAATGGGGGAGAGGCAGAGGCTATGGATTGGGGGGGAGAGAGGAATTGTGCTAGACTGGAAAGGTGGGGAGGGAGAGAGAAATCAGGCAAGACTGGATGACAGAGGAGGGAGAGAGAGAGAGAGAGAGAGAGAGAGAGAGAGTGACAGAGAGATAAGGCAATAATGAATAAGGGGGGAGACAGAGGCTATGGGCTGTGGAGATTGAGAGAAATTGGGCAACACTGGTAGGTGGGGACATAGGAGTCAACTTTTCAAAATGATTGTGGATGCTAAACCCAATAGAAATTACCCCTTCCTGGACACAGTCAAAGGGGTTGTTCAATATTGGGGGTGCTCAAGCACCCACAGCACCCGCAAAGCTGGAACATAGTGTAGGCACTGATTATAGTGGAAGAGTTGAAGAAGACAGAAGAAGAGATAAAAATGACACATGGACAGGAGACACTTGGAAAGAGTTAAAAGAAGAAAGGAAAGTAGTAACTGGAGACTGGGACCAACACAATTAGAAAAATTAAATGGCCGGACAGCAAAGGTAGAAAAAGTAATTTTACTTTTAATTTAGGATGAAGTAATGCAGTAGCTGTGTTAGTCTGCTTTAAGAGTTAACAAAATATAAAGAAAACAAAAAAATAAGATGACACCTTTATATTGGACTATATAAATTTTTTCACTAACTATCAGAGATCAAAACCTACTTCTTCAGGTAGGGACAGTATACTGCTGTAATAGCATGTTTGTCCTGATTTAAGGAAGAAGGTTTTCGCCTCCAAAAACTAGTCTAAAAATGTAATAAGTTACACCAAGAACAATGTAACACCTTTTTTTCTGTTTTTGTTTTATTTGTTAATGTTTAATATGGTAATTGGAATATGTAAGTTTTTGAAATTTACATCTGTTCTCTTTATATTTTGCACAGTACAAAGGAATGTGACACTGTTTCTGTTTTGTGTTTGTTTGCAATGTTTGCACTGTATGTAAAGTATGGCTTCTTGGGGTTCAGTTTAATTTTTGTCTACATAGTTCTATTTTGAGTTTGTTGTTACTTATTCTATACTTCATGAGGGCTATCTCTGTTCATATGTGAAAAAGACTGGGTATTTTGTTAACATCAAGCGCCTGTGTTGGACTAATCTCTACTAATCCAGCTTGTTTTGTTTTCCAGTAGGTGTATTAATATTCTTCTGCCCACTGCAATGCTCTGGGTGTTGTTTTTCTAAGAAGGACCTTGTGTGACCCCCTGGAAGTTAGCTTGTAAACTTACTTGATTCTGTGGTCCACCTTAAGAATGTTTTTTACTTTGTAGTAAAAAAAAGTAGTTTTCAGAGATGTGATGTTTTGTGGGAGCTGTTCTATGAGACACTTCTAAGAGAAACATCTATAGTAAAGTTTGCCATACGGAAATTTTCTGTCTGTATGGAGACAAGAGAGGAGAGTGAGAGAGAGAGGGAGATTGAGTCGTAGGCACATGACAGATGTCTCAGGATACTACCTTGTTCCTCACAGTGAGGCATGACAATACTGTATTACATCACTCCTCCTGTCTCCCCCTCCACATTCCACACTGTCTTATTTCCAGGGCATTACTTATATGGAAATAGCAATCTCACCCTCTGATCTGAAATTGCTACCCTCCTAATGGATCTATGCAGATGATTGAGAGAGTAGGGTGCATAGTAGATGAGTGAGTCTAGTAGTTAAAACAGTTGACATTATTCAAGGGTGGTGAGTTCAAATCCCACTAATGGTACCTTGTACTAGGGTCACAGCTAGCACTTAGGCTCTGACATATTTTATTGGTGCCAAATAACAAATCAAATCAGTGCAGAATTTGGGTTAACGTGATGATGTCTAACGACATTACCAATCTCCACAGGTGCTATAATTAGTGGTCAAGTGTATTTCTTTTTGTCTTTAGGACTCAGAGAGTGTGTTTATGCTCTCTACTGTTATTCTGGTGATATATTACTATCTTGGTGGGTGTTCTGACCCAACCCCATACCCATTTAATTTAAAAATTCTGTCTCTGTTGCTCCTCACTCTCTTCTCACATATACCTGCTCCACTCCTGTCTATTCCTCCCTTTCCACTATCTGCTGTCCCTATCCCCCTCCCTTGTTCCCTTTTCCACCCGTATACCATCTCTGTATGCAAGTTGGTGTGTTTCTATGTGTGTGTGTGTGTGTCTGTCTGTCTCAGTATTAGTGTGCTAGTATGTGTGGGGGGAGGGGGGATGATGCAGCCACTTGTATCTGTCTTTGGTGTGTCCCTATCAGTGTTGCTGTCCTATTGTTTGTGACTGCAGTACAGAGTGATGGCTGAGCTCTTCATAAGCTGGGTAATGGCACATCAGGGGCAGAGGTGACAGAGGTGAGGGGAAGGCCAAGGGCAAAGGCAGATGCAGAGGGTGTACAGACCCAAGACCAGGTTCCTAGACCTGACTGATGAAGAATGTGTAGCTAGGTACCACTTTAATAAAGAGACCATTGCGCACCTGTGTGAACAGCTGCAAGAGGACCTGGAGCCTACTGCTTGGAGGGGTCATGCCCTGCCAATCCATGTGAAAGTGTCCACAGCCCTGGCCTTTCTGGCAATTGGCACAATCCAAACATCTCTAGGAACTGCAGCAGGAATTAGCCATCCAGCTGCCTCATGCATCATCACCCACTTTCTTAAGGCCTTTTTAAAAAAGGGACACCCTTTATATTCAGTTACCCATGCAAGAAGCAGAACAGCAAGACACCATGACAACATTTTATAAGTTTGCCCAGTTCCTGTCTGTGGTGAGTCCAATAGATTGTACACACTATGCAGCCAGTGTGAGCCAGAATCCAGAAACTGAAGGTCCGACTACTCCCTCAACCTGCAGGCTATCTGTAATGCAGCACTGGAGATAACAGATTTGATTTGATTTAATTACTTAATATACCACTTAGAACAAATTGAGTTTTAAAGTGGTTTACAATAAAATAGAGATCAATACAATAGATGTTCAAACCAAAAAGAACCATCAATACAGTTATTGCATCCTAAATAACCAACAGTCATCCCAATCTAAAATTAACTCTAACAAGTCTGTAATTCAATAAATGCATTCTCAAAAATCCATGTTTTTAGTTTCTTACAAAACTCATGGTAGCTGATTGAATTACTCACTTCAACTGGTAAAGATTTCCATAAATGAGGTCCAATAAAACAAAAAGTTCTGTTTTTTGTACAGGTTAATTTCACAACTTGGAGTGAAGGAGACTGTAACAAACAATGCTGAAATGATCGTAACAGGCGATAGTACTGTTGTTAGAATAATTTGTCCCTTAAGTATACTGGTGCTTCCAAGTGAAAAGTCTTAAATACCAAACACAGTATCTTGAATATGATCCTAGCTGAAACTGGCAGCCAATGCAAAGTTAGTTATTTATTGGGATTTATTAACCACCTTTATGAAGAGATTCACCCAAGGCAGTATACAGTAAGTACAGTTTAACATATAACTTACAATTTTGTTAACAACATAACAATAGTAAAATAACCAAGAATAAACTAAATATAATAAATGAGGTAAACTTGAAAACAGTACATTGAGACCTAATAATAGAACTACTGTGAAACAGTGTCAAAAATGTACACATTTAACAGCACTGGAATTCAAATACCAGAAATATAATACACCTAATAAGCATGCATTAGAACATTCAACTTACATAGATATAATGCTAAAGATTTTCTACAATACAGCTTACCATATATATATATATATATACCATATATATATATATATATATATACCATATATATATATATATATATCAAACATATAAACGGCGAGTGACCGTACTCACCGCAAATGCGCAGTAGAGACCTTCTCTGCCCCGCCCCCACGTCAATACGTGATGACAGGGGGAGGGGGGCGGGACAGAGAGGGAAACTGCGAGGGAGGGAGGGAACCGCTGACGTCGCTACCGCTCCCCCCCCAAGGTAGCCGCTACCGCCCCCCCCCCCCCCCGGAGTCGCCACCGCCCCCCCTTCACCCGGCCCGGGCCCTCTCTTCGTTATTCAACTTACAGCAGCGCCGAAACAGCAGCAAGCAGCTCAGCTTCAGCTCCCGTCGGCCTTCCTTCCCTGCCTGTGCCCCGCCCTCGCCGACGTGACGTCACACGAGGGCGAGGCACAGGCAGTGAAGGAAGGCCAACGGGAGCTGCTGCTTGCTGCTGTTTTGCCGCTGCTGTAAGTTGAATAACGAAGAGAGGGCCCGGGCCGGGTGAAGGGGGGGAGGGAGGGGGAAGGAAAACCCCAATAACAGCCCGTTTTTACGGGCTCAACTGCTAGTATATATATATACAGCTTAGTTACAGGCCCCACGAGTTGTCTGGCCCGAATCTTAAGTGCCTACCTATATCAACACTTCTCCGAGGCTTTTGGAAGAGGTTTAGCTCTACATAAAGAAGAAATTTGGCACTCTGAGGCTCTCAGTGGCAGTCACCATAGGTCATCTAGCCTTCACTTTGCTGCTTGTCAGACATACCACAAAGTCTGGAGTGAGTGATCTGGGCCCGATTTACTCCGCTAGGAGGCGGCTGGGAGGCGTCTGTCTGTCCCTGCTTTACGCTGCTTACCCCGGTCCTGCTAGCCTGTTACCTGTGGATTCCCCTGTGGATTTATTTTCAACCTTCTCATATATCAGCTGTCTCTCTCATCTTCACTAGCTGGATTACAATCTTCTTCCATCTCATCTCCTGCTACCCCCTGGCATAATCATGTTCTCGTCCTCCACAATTCAAATTCTCTACCTGTCAGCCCTGTTGCACTCTGCCCTTACTGCTACTGAACCCTCCTACGCTCACATTCCTATAATCTCTGGACACAGGAGGCTCTCATCCCGCATGCCACCTCGCAACTCGTCTCAAGTTGATCTACTATCTGCCTCAGTCGCCTCTGAGTCCCATCCTCGCATGCAATATCATCACACTCTGGTTCCCCTTGTGCATGCGAATCAAGTGCAATTCCAATCTTTTCATGTGGGCTATATAAATGCGAGATCCGTAGTGAGTAATCCCAAACTGATATCTGACTGGATCTCCTCTGTTGCTCTCGACATGTTGTTCATCATGGAAACCTGGATTAGAACACCTAAAGACCCCATCGTGCTAGATCTCTGCCCGGCAGGCTACAAGATCATCCACTGGGACAGAGTAGACAAGCGAGGGGGCGGGTTGGCGCTCATTTACCGCTCCTACCTCATAGTAGATGCAAGTTCGGTTTTGATCTCCTCGTCGCTGGAAGTTGCTGCTGTCAAGGTTCACCACTCCTCCCTTCATGGCCAGCTGGCCTGTGTGCTGTTTTACAGGCCTCCGGTTACCTGGTCAAGCAGTCAATCTGCGCTTCTGGATTTTATCTCCAATACCTGCATGAACAACTCGAACATACTTTTTTTGGGTGATCTCAACCTCCATTTGGATAATCCCACCTCTCCAGAAGTATCCCAGTTCCTGGATTTTCTCCACCTTTGTGACCTTGAATGCCCTATCTCTGGTCCAACTCACCGTAAGGGTCATTCACTTGACCTCCTCTCATTTAAATTTTTAGATGATCAGAACTTTTCTCTTCATGATATTGGCTGGCTGGAAACGGCTTGGTCGGATCACTTTAAGCTGCAGTTCACCCTGCGTTGGCAAACCTCAGGTCTCCTCCGGCCTCGTCAGACTCACCAATATTACACCAGAGGTGTCATCGACCCCAGCTTGTTCTGGAGGTCTCGCTATAGTCACGGCTTGGATCTGCAACCATCCTCGCCCACCTACCTCTCTGACTGGGACCACACTTGCAATGCTGTGCTGGATACAATTGCACCCCTACGTCTCAAATCCTCGTACATTCGTAGATTATCACCCTGGTTCTCAACAGATCTGAGAGCTTTGAAATGTGAGGTACGACGTATGGAAAGAACTTGGCATAAATGTAAATCTGATCTGGCTCGGGAGGCCTGGAAAAGTAGTCACCGCAAGTATAAATACGCCATCCGATTCGCAAAGCGCACCTATTTTTCATCTAAGATGCAGGCGGTTGGCCAGGACATCCGACAGATATATCAGCTGCTAAACACCTTTCTAGATACTCGCAAGCTAGAACGCTCCAGTGTTGATCCTCCTTCAGCTACATAACTTGGATCTTACTTCAAGGAGAAAATTCTTACCCTGCGGTCTTCAACCGTCAGCTGCCTCTCTGATGTGGATGACTTCCTGGTATCCTTGGCCGTGCCTTCGGGTGCTTGCCCTGCTGACCACATTTGGATCAAATTCAATCGCCTGTTGCCCGACAAGGTGGCTGCTGCTTTACGTAAATTCACAAATAAAAGCTGTAGATTAGATGTTTGTCTGACCCATCTCCTAAAAGTCGCACCAAAATGTTACATCGAAGATCTGACTTGTTACCTCAACTATATGTTAAGCGCAGGATTTTTCCCGCCAGGTCATGGTAACATCCTTCTCACTCCCATCCCAAAGAATTTAAAGATCAAGCCAGATGTCATCTCTAACTATCGCCCAGTGGCTTCGATACCTCTAGTTATCAAGCTGATGGAGAGTCTGGTCAATGTTCAGCTCAACGAATTTCTGACTAATTTTGATATCCTCCACCATTCGCAATCAGGTTTTCGAGTTCATTACAGCACGGAGATTGTCCTGGTCACCCTCTTATCTAACTTTCGACGAGAACTATCTGTTGGACGGAAGATTCTTCTGCTGCAATTTGACATGTCTAGCGCTTTCGACATGGTGGATCATGAACTCCTGCTCCACCTACTGGACTCTTGGTATAGGAGGGCCAGTTTTGCATTGGTTCAAGGGTTTCTTGACTTCAAGGTCCTACCAGGTCATGGTGAACTCCTACACTTCTGAACCGTGGAATGCTTCCTGTGGGGTCCCTCAGGGCTCTCCCCTTTCACCTACCCTATTTAATATTATGATGATGCCTTTAGCCACAGCACTTGCAAACCTGGACCTCAACCCTTTCATCTATGAGGACGATATTACAGTCTACATCCCTTTTCACTCCACAGTATCAGAAGTTGCCAACCTCATAGATGCCTGTTTCTCCACTTTAGAACATTGGGCCAGGGTGTTCCGCTTCAGGCTAAACAGGGAAAAAACTCATTGTCTCATCCTCTCGTCCACGCACGCTCATGTATCTGACACAATGCTTCCAGTTCTGGGCTCTGCCCTCCCGATTGCCAACAGCCTGCGGCTTTTAGGAGTGCATCTGGACTCACATCTCCAGCTGGTTGATCATGTACACTTGGTCTCCAAAAAAATGTTCCAGGCCATGTGGAGGCTTCGGCGCATCAGATACCTCCTTCCCAGAGACTTGTTTCGTACCCTTGTCCACTGGCTTGTCCTATCCCATCTGGATTACTGTAGTGGAATTTATGTGGGTTGCCAGGCCTCCTTATTGAAAACGTTCCAAATGGCTCAGAACACTGCGGCGAGGCTCATCCTTAGAGAAAGGTGTTTTGCACACGCCGAACCCCTGCGCTTTAAACTTCATTGGCTGCCCGTACAGGAGCGCATTGCTTTTAAGATCTGCTCCCTAACACATAAAATCATCTATGGGGCTGCCCCGGATTACATGCTCCCCTTGATCGACCTTCCGCCTAGAAATGCCAACCCTGCTGCTCGGTCCTATCTCCACCTCCATTTTCCGAATTGTAAGGATGTCCAGTACAAGAAAATCTTCACCTCGTCCTTCCGTTATTGGAGTCCCAAACACTAGAACACGTTACCTCGTCACCTTAAAGCTCAAGTGGACCATGCCCTTTTTAAGAAGTTGTTAAAGACATTCCTCTTTGCTAAGACTTACCCTCCAACTTACCATGTTGATTAATGCATCCCTTGTCCCTTACCCTGCCTAGTTCACGCTGTTAGTTTCTCCCCTCCTATTTGCTTCTTTTATGCTTGCCTAAGCTTTTAACTTTGTACTCTTCTTTAATTATCTGTAAGCCACATTGCGCCTGCATGAGTGGGAAAATGTGGGATATAAGTAACAAATAAATAAATAAATAAATATAGCTGCAGGAACAAGAATGTGTGGTACAGAGTCAGTTCGGATAATCTGATGGCTAGTTAAAGTCAAGGCAAGTTCTTTGTACAGTTAAGCAAGAGATAGGGAACTGATCTAATCAGTCTAATTTACAGTATGTGTAGCAAGCTAGTCACCCTATGTATTAAAGGCTTGGGAGAAGAGCCAAGCTTTCACCTGATTCCTGAAGTAGAGGTAGTCTCAAGTTATATGTTATATGATCAAAGTTTTCTTACCATTTGTCACCAAACAATTTGCTATGTTCTGGACCAATTGAAGTCTCTTGAGACCAGGCTTTGCAAGACCTTGATATAAAGAATTACAATAATCTAGCCTGCTGATCACTACCACACCCTCTTTAACAAAGCTGAGCTTGCAGCTGCTGTGCGGTAATACCATCATAGCCTGTGTCAGCATTACCACACCAGCAGACGCTAGTGCACCTTTGTAAAGGGGGGGGGGGGGGTGTAAGGCATGTACCAGCTTGACCAGATTAGTTTTAGGCAAAAAAAAAATCTTCAACTGGTAAATTTTTCTTAACTGAAAATAATATGATTTTATAACATGTCCACTCTGTTTACCAAATTTCAAGGAGTTGTCTACATGAAAACCTAAAGTAATAATATCATCTTTGAGAGGAATGAGCTTATCCTGCAACATTGGTTGAATAGATAGTGGCTTTTATCCAGGGGGGAAGTTACTGCTTGCCCTGGGATTGGTAGCATGGAATGCTGCTACTAATTGGGTTTCTGTCAGGTACTTGTGACCTGGATTGGCCACTGTTAGAAGCAGGATACTGGGCTACATCGACCATTGGTCTGACCCAGTATGACTATTCCTATGTTCTAATGAGACAACCAAAATGCTGCTGATTTCTCAACATTAAGCATTAAATCATGATTAATTAGCCATTCTTCTAACAAACATAATTTCTAATTGAAATGAGACATCACTTGATATTAATCCTTTTTCATGAAAACCAAAATGTGAATTTTATAACCCTAGCTTTCCAATACAACTGCTAAAGGCATTCGTATAGGCTAAAATCAGTGGCAACAACAGATAGCCTTGTGTGCCAACTTTCCCAGATCCCGCCACGATGCCTATGTCATTTCATGCTTTGGCATCCACACCACCTTTCAGAGTGGAGAAATCAGGCTGGGATGGCTACTAGGTGAGAAGCATCCTACAACCTGTACACACTTCTAATTATTAACTATATCTCTCTCTTTACTTCATAGGTGTGTGACCAGTGTGGGCCTAGTGATGTGGAGGATGACACAGAATACACTTGTAGGAACTGCCAACTCACAACAAAAGGTGTGTACCTTCTCTAACATCTTCTTTCCTCTCATCAATATAGGTGACACTATGGCTATCCTCTCAGAAGCTGGCTGATGACCCCAATTGTGAACCCCAAAAGGCCAGAGGAGATCAGATACAACAGGGCCCACAGTGATACCTGGGCAGTAATTGAGAGGATATTTCACCTTCTGAAGACCAGATTTCGGTGCCTAGACATCTCTGGGAATTTTGTACAAGCCAGCAAAGGTCTGTGAAATCTTCACTGCACGCTGTATGCTGCACAATCTGGCAATTACAAGGCATATGCCAGAACCAGAGGAACATACCATGGAGAAGAGTGACAGCGAGGATGAGTGACCAGAGGTATACCAGAAGGATCTGTCACCTCACCAGGCACATCGGAGAAACCAGGAAGTCCAAAATAACATAATTCAGACACATTATTTGTGAATATGGTAAGAATTTTAGTTGTATAAGTGTACATAAATATTATTGTCCCCTCCACTATTCCCCTCCTACCACATCTTCCCTCCCCTTCCCTCCAACCATTGTGCAGTATAGTAATAACCAAAAAATACATGACCCCAGGTTTCCCCCCTCCCTCTCCACCATGGACTACAATGTCCTTCTATAGGGCTGCAAAAACAAAAGATCTGTGAGAGAGACACTATCAAAATCTATATGCAAAAAGTCAATCCCTTAAAATCCAACAAAACAGGGATACAGAGGCATATACCAAAAGCGCAGACTACAAAACTCTATGCTTTACTTAATAATTTGTGAAAGGGTACACAGAGAGTTGAGTATAGGCTGTTTCCACAGCCGAGCTGATTTTCAGTGAGTCTGGCCGCAAAGCGGCTCGGTAGCAAGCTCTATACATTATGGTTTACTCTCTTCAAAGTGTTTCCCCAATTTTTTGTGAATACACCACTACAAACTTAAAGTGAACAAGAATAAAGAATAAAACGATATTACACGCTTTTGGAATATGTCCAAGTACTAATACAAGGAGAGCACTCCTCTGAGGAATGCAAAAACAGCCCAGTTTACTCAAAATTTTGAACTTATCTGGCTGTAACAAATCCTATTATTCCTCGGTTAAACATGGTGTCCAAAAATTCATAAAATTCTTACTAAACCCCTGGGAAGACCGATTGTCTCTCTACGGAGCTCAGTATTGGAATCTCTATCGAAATTCTTGGACCATTTTCTGAAACCTTGGGTACAACAAATTCAATCCTATGTGCGTGATACTATGGATTTTCTTGTTAAAATACAAACTATTCAGAATTTACCAAATCAATATCTCTTGGTAACCTTGGACATTAAGACATTATATACTAGTATCCCTCAGGATTCTGCTATTAAAATGGTAAAACAACAACTTATGAATAGATATGTTGATTTGAGAGTCTCCAATCAATTTTTGGAGAGTATCACCATCATAATTCTGACTAAAAATTATTTTGTTTTTGATGACAAATTTTTCCTACAGAAACAGGGGGTGGCTATGGGCACAGCAGCTGCCCCAAACATAGCTAACCTTTTTGTGGCAAATTTCGAACAGTGTTTTATTTTTGAATCTAGTTGGATGTCCAAAATTACAAACTGGGTAAGATTCATAGATGATGACAATTGGGCATTCTAAGTAGCGATAATATTCAGTCTTCTGAGCTACTTTGGTGTACAAAATTTGTTAGGTCAGGAAATGCTATCCTTGAGGGCACGTAGTAATTCTTTACACTTTCTTTATTAGGTTCTTGATATACTGCTTTTCTGTGGTACAACTTAAGTAGTTTGCATACTATATATAGGTACCTTCTTTGTCCCTTGTAGGATCGCAAACTACCTGGTTAGTTTTTGTCAGAATCATATGCACTTTTCTAATCAGTGATTAAAAAAGCATGAAATTGATACTATTTCTCAACTTTGACATAGGTACTATGTTATAAAACTAGCACCAAACAGGTTTATGGTTAAATTTGGCAGAAATCAATCTACTTAAAAACATTCCTTTTGATGGTTAAAATCCATTTAATTTCATAAAAGAGCTATATAATTGTCAGTCTAAAAGAAGTTCAGAGATTGACTGAGTATTAATCATCTAATAATTATCTATGGGTACTAAAGTGTGCCAAGCAGTTAGCATGGGTTGTAGCATGCACTAACAGCATGCTAATAACAACCAGTATGGTAAGAAACCTGTACTAACTGCTTACTGTGGGATGGGTTAGTAAATGGGTGGGGCATGGACAGAGATTGGGTATGGACAGCACATTTTCCTTAATCTAAACATGAAACCTATGCATTGCACTCAGGCCTAGTGAACCCTACTTGATGGGGGATGTGAACTGGGTAATGATCATTTTTATCAGAATTACTGAAGTTTCCATTAATTTCACAAGTTTCAGCTAAAGCTATTTTTCTAAGACTCACATATCTCTAACTGTAGGAATGTGTCTCTATATATGGAATCACAGTACATTCCTGCAAGAACTGTAGGCGTGCATAATATCAAAAGCCAAGCTCTCCATTATTACAGTGTTAGATTAAAAAAAATTAAAAATCTGTTTTCTTAAATAAAAGCTGTCTTTAAAATGACAGCCTTCCAAGAAAAATAAGTAGAATGCTTGATTATGGTAACATTCTGTGATGGATTTTTTTTGTCTCTGGATAAGCACTGGGCTCTAATGCCTGCCCTGAACATATCCACCAATCAGAGTAGGGAGCTCTGAACTTGATTCAGAGTTTCTACATTTATAATCTGAACTCTGAGTCTATCAGAGAATTTCCAGCTTGCTTGGGACCTGTGATGGCTAGCCTGTGAGAGTAGAAAGCATCTGTGACTGCTTCCAGTAGCGAACCCACAAGCTGAGGGTTTAAATTGTTTAGAACGGAATCTGTCACTGTCTCTCGTGAATGTGAACTTCTGGCCTCTTCTCAGACTATGTGGGAGGACTAGCAGTAAGTGGGGTAGGAACTATCAGCTTCTTGTCTTTCACCCTGAAATCCTTGAAACTTGGCAGTGTTACTGACAGCAGCCATGACCAGAGATAAGTTCGCTGAGATGCAGCTGCTCTTCTCCTAAGTTTGGATTATGGGGGGGTGAAGAGGTTGGAGCAATGGAGTCTGAGGAAAGGCATGAGAGAAAGGGGATCATCAGGAAAGACTGAAAAGGAACTATTAAGAAAGCAATGGGGAAAGAAGGAGAAAGTATGGACATAACAATATAGTACTTTAATAAAAATGGGAAAATAATGGCTATTTGGCTCACCCACCCTGCCCAGTTTCCCTGCCTAAAAATACTGCAGTCTCATGTTGGTTGATCTCACCTTCTGTTCTTGCAAGTTTGATGCAGCATTATTGTTGATCTCTACTTGCTGGCTTTCTCTTTTATGTTTATATATTTATTCTGATAAAAGCTTTTCCCTAGTGAATTCCAGCATATAATGACAATTTTAAAAATATATGTACATGCATAAGACAAAGCTATTAAAATCATAAAAGCATTGTAGATATAAAGCACCATGCATACAATAATCAGAACAAATACAGTAGGACAAAGCAAAGGCTGCCTGGGAATGAAATGAGCAACAATATCATAATGAAATATCAGGAAATGTCTGCTTTCAAATGAAGAAAATCTCTTTTCAGGTGGGGATGAAAGGGAAGTATATTGTACAAAGTGACACCTAGAAAAAAAGTGAATCTGTTATAGGATTCTGTTAGATGCCATATCTCAGAGATGCCTTAGTATGTACTCCTTCCCAGAAAAGTCCAAATAGCCTGGACCATCATTCCTTGTACAGTTAAATAAAAACATAAGGATATTGAATTTTATCCTTTAATGGGTTCGAAGCCAGCATGTTTTTTTTTTTATTACAAGTGAAACATGATGCGGTCTCAAAGAAGTGGCCTGGAGATGTGCTACAAACCAACACACTGTTGTTTTAGACATAATCAAGACCAATTTATATGCAATTAGCCAATGAGAAACTGCCAACATACATTCTTGTAACGGTTTAAGATCCACAGAAGATACCAGAAACTTAACAATAATAGGTCATTCGCATACACATAACACATAAGAATTCGCATACACATAACACATAAGAATAGCCATATGGGGTGAGACCAATGGTCCATATAGCCGAGTATCCCGCTTCCAACAGTGGTCAATCAAGGTCACAAGTACCTGGCAAAAACCCAAACAGTAACAACATTCCATGCTACCAATTCCAGGGGAAGCAGTGGCTTCCCCATGTCCATCTCAATAACAGACTATGGACTTTTCCTCAGGGAGCTTGTCCAAATCTTTTTTAAACCCAGATATGCTAACTGCTGTTACCACATCCTCTGGCAGCAAGTTCCAGAGCTTAAATATTCTTTGAGTAAAAACAAATATTCTCCTATTTGTTGTAAAAGTATTTTCATGTAATTTTATCAAGTGTCCTCTGGTCTTTGTACTTTCTAAATGAGTGAAAAATCGATTCACTTCTACCCATTCTACACCACTCAGGATATTATAGACCTCAATTATATTCTCTCTCAGCTGCCTCTTTTCCAATTTGAAGAGCTCTATCCTCTTTAGTCTTTCCTCATCTGGGAGGAGTTTCATCCCGTTTATCATTTTGGTTGCTCTTCTTTGAACGTTTTCTAATTCCGCTGTATCTTTTTTGAGATACAGTGACCAGAACTGAACACAGTACTCATGGTGAGGTTGCACCATGAAGCAATACAGAGGCATTATAATATTCTTGGTCTTATTTTGCTCTAAGGTCCTGAATTATTGACCCCTGCATTTACTATATAGTTTTGCACTAACCACACTTTAAGTTTTGCATTTAAGCTGCAGTAAGTGCAAAAACATATTGCACTTTTGTAAACAGGTCCCAGTATCACTTTGCAATAGGCAAGAAAAAGTTTGCTTTACCTATGCCGAAAAATAAAGGGTGACTCCAAGATGACAAATCAAAATACACCAAGGTCTTGATTTCAACCAACTCTGCCTCAGGGAAAGAATCCTCAATCCAATTCAATCTAAAAAACTAAAACTAAAAATAGTTATGTTTTTATAATATAAGGATGTGCGTGTCTACTACTTAATGGTGCAATTTGCAGGGTTTGTCATCTGTGCCATTTGACACTGAGCTCAATCATTCATTTATTTTAGCACCCTTCTTGACTGACAACTTTAGTCTCTGGCTAATTTTAGAAGAGTGATCCAGTCTCTTCTGTTAGCAGCAGTTGATTATTGTAATGGTCTGTATCTTGGAATCAAAAGAGAAGCAGGACTTACAAGAAAGCAGTCTTTATTAACTCTTTAAAACTCCCAGGTGTCAAGCAGCGCTGTCCGACATAACCATGTTTCACTAGATGGCTGAGTCAGGGGCACAGAAAACCAACAGTTGTAAAGTCTCAGGTTTCACCAAAACTGATAATAACAGTTCCTCAGTCTGGGTTCATTTGAAAAAGAGTCAATTCCACATCCTATTCCCAAACAAGGGCAGTTCTAAAATCATTTTACAATCCAGGGCAGTTCCAACCCTATTCCCGAACCAGGGCAGTTTGAAACCCCCTTTACAATCCAGGGGCCCGATGCTAAAAAGATTTGAGGTAGAGGGAAACTCTATCATGAATCTAGCACAGAAAAATCACAACAGCATGCTCAAAGTAATGAACAAGCAAATTAATATCACGTTGAAATCGCAGCATTAATTAGCTGCTCAGTACTCTGCGCTAACTTTCCTGTCAGTGCCTGAGTGCTGATTGGCTTGGGCACTGACAAGAAAGTTGATTGTTGTGAAGATCCTTCCCTCCGCCCGAGGGTCTTCGGGATCTTGCCTCCACCCTGGCCACTCAGCCTCCTGGCCCACTGCAGTCCACAGGGCAGGGCTCAAAGAAAACAAACTTCAAAAAAAGGTAAAAGTCACCCAGCTCCTTTATTGTCAGGGATTCACAGTTCAGTAACTTGCAAAAAGAATCCTGCAGCCCTTCAAACAGTTGCTCCTGCTTTTCTCTCAGGGCCCAGGTACAGCAGAAACACAAACACGTCCCCTTCCAGCTGCTGCACAAATCAGTTGGAGCCAAATTAACAGTCCCCACAGAGAGGTTCCTCTGTAGTCCAACTTCACACCCCAAAAAGAATCTCTGTCTCTTGTCCACCCCCACGGGGTTTCTGCAAACAGTTCAAAACACACAGTTCTGTGGGCCTCAGCCCACAAAAAGGAAGAAAAAAAATACTGCAGCTTACTTTCCCCTCCCCCACACAAAAGAAGGTTTGTTTTCCCAACCGTTCAAAATCCACAGTGCTTAATGCCTTAGCACTCAGTTCAGACACACAGTCTCTTCAAAGAACACAGCCTGAACTCCTTTGGGAAAGAGGAAAAGATCCCCCCCTTTCTGGGTCACTCTATTACTTCACTGACCCTCTTCCCGCATGAGCTTTCCTCTTTCCACTTTCAGCTCAGCTCTGACACCAAGAGTTCACTTGGTTTTTCAGTTTAGCTTTCAAGGCATGAGCCCAGGCAGAAAGGTCCATGGGTTCCTCAGAGCCTGCCTCCTGCTCCTTCTCTCCAGCAGCTTGCCAGTCCATGGGCTCATTCTCCTCCTCCCTGGGCAGCTGTTGCTCTTTTACTTGATTACCCTCCAGGTGCCCCTCCTCTGCCTTGTTAGAGCTCTACCCTCTGGCCTGATGGGGAAGATAATCTCTGTACCAGGGTTTGCCCCCGGGTTGCTGGGAAATGTAGTCTCTGCCTCTCCTCCATTTTACAGGGGGCACTAACCTTTCTCTGCTCTCTCTCGGGGGATGATGGGTAATGTAGTCCCCTTCCCCCCTTGCCTAGGGGGCATTACTACTTCTCCTCTCGCTCTCTGTGGCTGGAATGGAGGCAAAGCTCTGTTCGGCCTTCTTCTGCTCTTTAGCCTCCTCACTTCTTCCCCCTCCACTTCTATCTGTTCAAAACCCTTATCCTCCCCTTCACACTGTGGAAAATTTATAAAGCATGCCACATTCCCTTACCAACAACCCCTTTTCTTAAATAATAAAAACTAATGGACCCTCCTAATCCCCTCAGTTGACCCCCAACCTCCCCATAATAACAAAATGGCCCCTCGCAGTCCAATGGTCCCCAACCCCCAACCCCCTCAGTGACCTGCCCCCTCCAAAATGAAAACAAAATCCTTGTGGTCCAGTGGAACCCCCTCAACTAGGCTGGTCTGGTGGCTGTGCCCCCCCCCCCAACTCCCAACACTAAAAAAGGGGCACTGGTGGTCCAGTGGCCACCAACCCCTGACCCCCTAGGCACCCAACCCTTACCACCTCCAAAACTAAAACAAAAACCTGATGATTCAGTGGGACCCCCCTCCTATCAATGCTAGGCCAGGCCTGGCCATACAAGGCCCAGCCCATCCAGAGGTACCCTGGCTGGGCCAGACCAGGCCCAGCTCGGCCCCCTGACTTATGGCTGCCTGGTGGTCTAGTAGGTAACCAGCTGGCCCATCCCCTCTATACTCCATACCTTGTATCTTAAAAGTTGGAAGCAGGAGCGATGCCCACTCAGTCCTGCTTCTAAGGCTGTCATCTTGAAAATGGTGATGTCCCGTCCCACCCAGCACAGTGCATCCTAGAATGGGCTGGGCAGAGCTTAACTGCCATATATGGAAATTTTTCCCCTATATGATAGTTAAGCCTTGCCCAGCACATCCCAGGATGCACTGCACTGGGCAGGACACTGCCATTTTCAAGATAGCAGTCTTAGAAGCAGAGGTGAGTGGGCATCGCTCCTGCTTCCAACTTTTAAGGTACAAGGTTGGGGGGTGGAGTGGGCCAATTACCCACTAGACTACCAGGCAGACATAAGTTTGGTACAGCCAGGAGGACCTTTGGGTGGGCTGGGCCTGGTATGTTTTTATAATATATGCTGGGGGGGGGGGGAGGTCTCACTGGACCATCAGGTTTTTGTTTTAGTTTTGGAGGGGGTAGGGGTTGGGTGCCGAGGGGGTCAGGGGTTGGGGGACCACTAGACCACCCGTGTCCCTTTTTTAGGGGTGGGTGAGCCTGTATAAGGCAATGTGGTTAGGCTGGTGGGAGGGCAGGAGTGCCGTTTGAACCTCTTCTCTCAACCAACCTTTCCAATGCTGCTGGTATTAGGTTTCAGGTGTTAAACGTGTAAGAGCCTTTTTTTTTTTTTTTTACAGCTTTCATGTGTGATACCTAATGAGCACATTTAAATGCATTTAAATGTGATCCGAAACCAATAGAGCATTCAGGGCACACTAATACCAGCGCTAGTCTGGCACTAATCGCCCTTAGCTCTACCATTATTTTTGGAGCATCGGGGCCCAGGGCACTTCCAAACCCCTCCTAGCCTATCACGTACAACCTTCCAAGGCTTTTACTTCAGGACTTTTACCTAGTCTACTAACCTTGGCTTTTGTCTGCCTCTGGCCTTCTTTTCCTTTTGGGACTCTCCGTAACCAAGAGATTTTCAGCCAATCACCGCTGATAATTGGGTAGTAACAACACAGATTGGGCATGGTTTGCACTAAGCGTGATTCTATAAAGGATGCATACCCCTTATAGAATTCCACTGTTTTTTCAGCACTGATCTTGTAGGTGCCATAAATAGAATTTGGCCCTAAGTGATTTTGGGCATATGCTGTATAATAGTGCCGGAAACTTGCGTATGTAAATGCCACTTAGGGGGGAAAGTTATCAACACGGGCTACCATTAAGACAGGTTATTTTTCCACAAGCAGTGCTATTTTAGCATACAGTCTCAATGCATAAAATAGGACTCTGTGCTAAAATAGCACAGTTTGTGGTAAAAAAAAAAAACAACTTAATGTTAGCTCATGTTGATCACTTCCCCTCTTCGTGTACCAGTTTATAGAAATGTCCTTCACATGTGTAGCAGCATTGAATTTACATATTAATTTAAATGCAGTTAGTCTTCCGTGGTCAGATTTTGTTTTTTGTTTGTTTTATTTTGTTTTATAGGATGGCACTGTTTTCAATAAATTGGAATTTTGAATATTCATGCAGTCTTACTGATTATCAAAAGTTCAGATTTCTTAAGTTAAATGTACTGTCATGCCATGGCTTCTCTCTCTCTCTCCCTCATGCTCTAGAATGTTATTTGAAACTCACAGTTTACCCTTCATTTGGATGTGTTCCATAGTAACACCTGCCGGTTAGTTGGGGGATCTTGGCAGGATTCACAATTACCACCCTATTTTTATTCACACTTTCTAGGGAGACAGCCAAGAAAAATTGTCCTGGGAGCAACTGCTGAGACCTCAGTTTACTATTTAAATGTTGTTCTCCATTTAATGCTTTTCGTACAACTGGATGTATATTACAAGCAAACGTGATTTATTTTATAGTAAATGGAATGGGAAAAAATGGTTGATATTTTCATTTTAAGATATTTGACAGAGTGGCCCTTTTTTCAATATTTGATGATAATAATTCTGAAGTGTAAAATCAAAAATATTGTTGAACAGGTTTTGGTAGATGTTTGATGTGAAATTTCAAGGGATCGTGGAATCTCTTACCCTATTTCTGCTTGATATAAAGGGGGTAGTTATTAAGGTGTGTTACAGCCCTAAAGCATATCATTTGCCCTTTCAAGCATGTTAAAAGGCAATAACATGTTATAATATCTTAACACATATTAATCTACAAGATGCAAAGTCATTTATTTATTTACTTGCTTATTTATTTATTTCATAAATTTATATCCCAACTGTATTTAAATCATGTATTGACTTTATCATAACCTTACTCTGTAAGCCACATTGAGCCTGCAAAAAGGTGGGAAAATGTGGAGTACAAATGCAATAAATAAATAAATAAATAAATAAAATGTCAAGATTCTAAGCAGGTAGCAGTTTAAAAATGTAAGTAATCTCTTAAAAATAAACTCACAAAACAATCAAGACTTCACAATAATATAACACAAAAACATAGATCAATAGCCAATCATAGCCGTCACAGTGTGAATCATATAAGCAGTAAAATAATTTTATTAGAAAATCCTTCTGTCAGTGAATGCTTTAAAATATGCCATCTTTGTACAATAGGAAATGCCTGTTTAAAAAAGAAAGCTTTTAGTTGTTTACCAAATAACCCCAAATTAACAATATATCTTAACTCATTGGGTGTGCATGGAAACATCTTATTATCATGTACATTGATTAATGCAGCTTGCAACGAACACTGCAAGCCACGTTATTATAGAAAAATAACTCCAACAATAAGCTGGTGTTATTTTTCCAGGCCAGGAGCATTGGTCTGCAAAGCTATGGCTTAATGCTCCAAGCCACTTCTTAAAGAGGGCCAACCAAACTGAAAATGAGCTTTCCCCGACACCTTCCCAGTCAAAAATACCATGATGATCCTTCTCCTGATCCCCCCCCCCCCCCCAATCACAAACCTCTCCTCCTAATACCCCCCTCATTACAAACTTTTGTACCTGAAGACTCCCAAATCAAATTCGTCTCCATCCTGTAGACCACCTTTCCACAACCCCCCCCCCCCCCCCCCCCCCGCTACACACACACATTGGGCCTACCTTGCCTAATCCTTGGGATCAAGTAGGGCTGGGACATAACCCATCAAGAGACAGGGATTTTGTAAGGCAAGCCAGAGGGACCTATGGGAGGTTGGAGGAGGCTTTTGGGGAAAGAGAGGGTCTTCATGACAGGTGGGATTGCAATTATGGGGGCATCAGGAAGGTGTTGTGACTGGAGGCTTCAGAAAGGTACGGGGCCTTTAGGAGAAAGAGGGTCATTGGGAGATCAGATATGGGGTCTTCAGGAGGGGAGGGGGGCTGATATAGGAATCTTCAGGGGAAAGGTGAGGGGACAGCTCATGATATCATGTCTATTCTTAAAAAAAAAACAATGCAGGAACATCGAGCCATGGCTTAGTGGCCAAATGCTCCTGGAAACTATGAGTAGTGCAGCTTGCAAGTTGATTTATTCATATGCTACAGGAGTTGCTAACCTGTGGTACTGAGCTACTGCAGGTTAGTCACTTCCGCTTGTAACTAAAGTACTGTAAAGGCTCAACTTTTACTGCACCTTAATCAATACTCTCCTAAATCAAGTACAATATTTCATTTTAATAACTGCAAGTTTGTGTGTTCTTATTGATTTTGGCACAGACAGCGGGTCTAAATCTGCAACTTAGGTCCTTATTTTTGACCAATAATCTATCGCTAAAAATAATTTGAATATATTAAAATCTTGGTTCTCTCATATTTACAGCCAGATGTACTAAATGATTTTTCACACATCAATATTCAAAAGATAGTGCTATTGAAAAGCTCTCCTATACAGATAGGGCTTAATTCTGTAAATGGCACCCAAATTTGGGCACCCAAAAATGCACACTAAGCGCTATTCTATAAACGGTGCTCCAAGTTGGGTGCCATTTATAGAATAGTGCTTAGTGCTTGGGTCCGCAACCAGTTTTGGACACTAGGGGCCCTGTTTACTAAGCCGCATTTTGATGTTTTTGCCCAATTATCAGCGCTAATTGGCTTCTTAAGCAAATAAATTACACACACAATTTTGAGCATTATCTGCCAGATTCTACACATCATGTATAGTGTTCTGCGCCTAAATCTAAGCATATTGTACAACAATGTGTGTAACTTAATTAGCTTAACAAGAGAATCAGCATGGTTAACAGCACTTAACAAGCAATAATAAACACTAATTGGCAATAATTAGAATTTACACTCATAACTTGCTAAGTTTATTCCGTAATGAACTGCACCTAAATTCTAAAGCATGCAGTTCAAAATGGACGTGGCTATAGGCGGGAAAATGGGCATTTCATGGACGTTCCCAAATTTAGGTGCATCGTTAAAGAATATGGCCCAGTCCACGTAAATCTACATGCAGGGATTTATGCCACATTTTTGTTGGTATAAATGGATGCACTTGGTTTAGGCACTGGGATATCAACTAACGGCCCTGTTTACTAAGCAGCGTTATAGGCGTGTTAACATTTTTAACGCACGTTAACCATGTACATGTGCTAACCATGTATGTTCCTATAATATCCCTATAGGCACCTACATGTTAAGCATGCATGCTAAGTTTAAGTGCGCTAAAAACACTAACACACCTTAGTAAACAGGACCTTAAGTGTGCTCTATGTACCGCGCCTAAATCTTGTAGAATATGCTTAGGCAAAAATGATTTCCGTGTGGATTTTCCAAGCACCATATATAGAATCTCCCCCATAAATAAAATTAGGGGGATATAATGGAATTCTATTTCAGAGCACCTGGTAGGAGCCTATTCTATAAAGAAATATAGGTGCCTACTTTCCTTTATAGCATTCTTGCTAAATGTTAGCGGCTGAATACCATATGTGTGTAACTTATAGTACCAAGGGCTGAGCGAATTGGAGAGGTAGGAGCACCAAAATTGCTCCCCGTGGTATTGCATCCTCTGCTTAGCTATGGCACAGTGGGCAGGGCAGGGGCACCAGGGGGTGTGTCACACAGAGTGCTATTCAAGCTCAATACAGTCCTTTAAATGCCCCCCTCCCTTGCAGATATGAGCTATGTAAGTTAAGTGCATATTTACAGAATAGTGCAAGTAGAATTTTGCTAATATGAGGATGTGTGTGTGCATATGGGCATAAATGCCATTATTCTAAATATTTACACATGTAACAGGCACCTAAATGTTAGCATCTATATTAGACAATTGCTCCCATGGAGGGGCATAATCAAAAGGGACGCCCAAGTTTTGCTGAGGATATCCTCGCAAAATGTCCCGCTGGAGGGGCGGGGAAACCCATTTTATCAAAACAAGATGCACGTCCATCTTTTGTTTCGATAATACGGTCAGGGACGCCCAAATCTTGAAATTTAGGTCGTCCTTAGAGATGGTCGCCCCTAGATTTGGTCATTTCTGATTTTCGGCGATAATGGAAACCAAGGACGCCCATCTCAGAAATGACCAAATGCAAGCCCTTTGGTTGTGGAAGGAGCCAGCATTCGTAGTGCCCTGGTCCCCCTGATATGCCAGGACACCAACCGGGCACCCTAGGGGGTACTGCAGTGGACTTCATAAATTGCTCCCAGGTACATAGCTCCCTTACCTTGTGTGCTGAGCCCCCAAAACCCATTACCCACAACTGCACATCACTACCATAGCCCTTACGGGTGAAGGGGGGCACCTAGATGTGGGTACAGTGGGTTTCTGGTGGGTTTTGGAGGGCTCACATTTACCACCACAAGTGTAACAGGAAGGGGGGGGATGGGCCTGGGTCCGCCTGCTTGAAGTGCACTGCACCCACTATAACTGCTCCAGGGACCTGCATACTGCTGTGATGGACCCGAGTATGACATTTGAGACTGGCACAAAATATTTTAAAGATGTTTTTTGAGGGTGGGAGGGGGTTAGTGACCACTGGGGGAATAAGGGGAGGTGATCCTCGATTCTCTCCGGTGGTCATCTGGTCAGTTCAGGCACCTTTTTGTGACTTGGTCATAAGAAAAACAGGACCAGGTAAAGTCGTCCAAGTGCTCATCAGCGATGCCCTTTTTTCCATTATGGGTCAAAGATGCCCATGTGTTAGGCACGCCCAAGTCCCGCCTTCCCTACGCCTCCGACACGCCCCCGTGAACCTTGGTCATCCCCGCAACGGAAAGCAGTTGGGGACACCCAAAATTGAATTTCGATTATTCCGATTTGGGCGATCCTGTGAGAAGGACGCCCATCTTCCGATTTGTGTCGAAAGATGGGCGTCCTTCTCTTTCGAAAATAAACCTGATGATGCCAGGGTAAAATTAGAAAGGAAAAGTCCATAGTCTGTTATTAAGATAAACATGGCAAAAGCTATTGCTTGACCCTGGGATCAGTATCTTGAATATTGCTACTACTTGGGATTCTGTCAGGTATTTGTGTCCTGGACTGGCCACTGCTGGAAGCAGGATACTGGGCTAGATGGACCATTGGTCTGACTCAATAAAGCTATTCTTATGTTTGTTTGAGTGAAGGCGAAACAATCAACTATATTAGTGGTGAAATTCAGCCTCTATTCACATATCTTAGTGGTTTAATTTAAACTTTCAAAAAATCATTCCCAAATTAAACAGCTTAGCTCTTTGTATAATGACTAAATATAACCATAATATGTATGGCTGACGGCACTGCTACTCAGCTCTGAAAATATACTGCTGCCACTGAAATCTCTCCCATTGGTACTTATGCCCTTCAGATATGAATATTCAAAATACTACTAGTCAGCTCTGTCAGGATATTCAGCCTCAGCTAACTAGCTGAAGATGCAGCTGAATATCCGGTTTAAAATAAGCACGCAAAACTTAGATTTAGGACAGCCATTTATGCAGGTGGAGTTGTCTGCATAAATTTAGCCAGTTTACCCTGATTCTATATAGCATGACTTAAGTTGTGTTCTCAAATCCAGTTGTGTTCTAGATTTGCAGGTGCAACTTAATTAACAAACCAATCAGCACCGATAATTGCTACTTAACAAGCAATTGATTGGCATTAATTAGAATTTATGTGTGCAACTTTCTAAGCGTATTCTTTAACATGATGAATGTAAACCACGACACATAGTTGAAAAGGGGGTGTGTTCATGGGCATAGAATTGGCGGGTTGTGGGTGTTTTTAAAATCTATGCATGTTATAGAATACACCCTGTCTATGCATAATTTAGGCATCGGCATTTACACCAAGTTTTACATGGTGTAACTGCCGGTGACTAAATTTAGCCACATGGACGGGTGTTCAGCGTATTCTATAAACCGTGCGGAAATTTGTGCTTATTCTATAAAGTACAACTAAATTTAGGCATACTTTATAAGATATGCCTAGGTGTATATTGTTTCAGAGTGATTTTTTTAGGCTTCATATAGAGAATCTAGTTCTTATTGTGCTAACTGAATACATTTGAAAATCATGCCCCAATCCTACTCCCTTTTTGTCAGCTAAATCTGAGAAGACAGCAATTTGTACAGACAGATTTTAGTTGCATGGGAGGGAGAGTTGAATTTTGTGCAATTAAAAACCAGTTTTAGCTGCATAAACCTTTTGAATATTAACTGTCTCATGAAAACTTATGGAGACACTGAGTAGATGTATACAATAGAATTTGTTCTCATTTTACTCAGATGTTGGAAAATCCTTCTTGTACAATCAGAATAATGAACGTAATCACTGTAGGCTGGAGAACGTGCAAAAAGAATTATGGGAACTCAAATGTATGCTCATACTTGTTTCTATGACATTTATACTTACACAGATATGAAATGGTATTTTAACTTTCAAAATATTGTTCCAGTTGTACCATCAAACTCTGATTCAATAAAACTATAACAAACTGTTCCAGGCTATCTTCACTGTTTCTTTCCTGTATGAATGCAAAGATAGAAAATAGAGCTAGGATATCTTCAGCCTTGTGAGAAGTTTTTTTCAGAGGCAATATGTCTGCTAATGCATAAGCAATCACATAACACACATTGCTCATCACTGGGGCATTTCACTAGCTGACATGCAATTCATTTCAAGAGCATGTGGGAGGTCTGCAATCTGAGTTCAAGCCCAAGCCCAGATCTGTCACTACAAGAGGCCAGCAGTGCCTGCTATCTGAGAACTGATAGGATATTCTCAGGTTCCATTAATTAAGAAATGGAACACTGTTGCACTTGCACATTTTGAGTGACTGGAAATATCTGCAGTTGTTCTGGAAGGTGCTGGCTGGCTGCTGTCTGTCTTCAAGTTAAGAGAGGTACAGGCAACTGATTACATGATAATGGGTGCTACCAAGGCTGTAAAGACAAACGAAAGCTTTGAATAATGAGGGAATGAAAGGTTCATAATGCCTCTGAGACTATCCCTGTGCCATAAATCAGTAGACTCTTAAAGAAGCAGTACTAAAAAAAAAACAAAGAATAGTCAATATGGTTACAATTTTCCTTTCTTATTTTGACTTGTATTTCAGTCCCAAGAGGGTATTAGTGTGTTAAGCTTTTTACAACTCTGACAACTTCAATTCATAATGGAGGGAGGTGGCTTGGGTAATTAGGCTACCAATTTATTAATCCGAGCAGAATCACTTGCAGGCAGCAGATTAATGCACAAAAAGTGAACTCAGATTAATACACATAAAAAGTGAACGCAGGGCTGGAAATTTTATAAACTAAGACGTAGTTATAAATATGGGTTTATTTGCTTAATCTCTTTCCATCCATTTCTGGGTGTTAAGGAATCATACCCCCACAATGATGCCTATAACCTTTTTGAGTTTGTCAGAGTGCTACAGAGATTCTGCAGCAGAATGATCTCCCAAGCCTTGCAGTCCCCAAACTAGGGCTACTTATCCTTTGAGATGTAATGAATTCAGACACTCTTAGAGCAGTGTTCCTGAGACAAATGAAGGCAATGGTACTGTGCTTTTCCAGCACTCACATTCCCCCAGACTTTGTACCCCTCTCCCAGCCACTCATGCGTATACCTTTACACTCAGAACCTCCTCCAATGCACCTCCCACCACCACTCACATTCCCCTATCACTCACACCCCTCCCCCAACCCCAGGTACACATACCCTTCTGGCCACTTACATTCAAACCAACCAGTTACTCAGTAGATAGATAGATAGATAGATAGATAGATAGATAGATAGATAGATAGATAGATAGATAGATAGATAGATAGATAGATAGATAGATAGATAGATAGATAGATAGATACAATGATTCACACTAACATACACGCTCATACTATCCCGCCCCCCCAAAAAAAAAAAATATGCTCTCATTCAGCATAATGGTGTGTTGCTTAAATCATGCAGTTTTCAGCTTGTTAGGGCTTGAATTCAGTTTTTAATAGAGACAACATGGGCATTCCCATGTAAAAGACAGAAGATACAAAGTTGTGGCAAAACAGGGTCACAGCTTTATCTATTACAATCCTTAAATACAGAGGGGTCGATATTTAATTAAGACCATTTAACTGGCTGATTAAATTGTCTGTTCGGAGCTAACTGCTAATTTTCAAAGGCACTTAATCAGTTAGTGCAGCTGAAAATAGATGGCTAGTTCTAAACTGAAAACTGGTTATTGGGGGGTGTTCTGGGAGTGGAGTTGGCACTTAGCAGATTATAAGTGCCAATATTCAGCACTTAGCCAGCCAGGTGTAACTGTATATACAAGACCACATAACAGTCAGTCCTATCTTTCTGCTGTAATTCATAGCCAGTTAAGTACTGAATATTATACTTAACTAGCTATACATTTACTTATTTATTTATTTATTTATTTATTTTATTTATTTATTTTATTTATTTGTAGCATTTGTATCCCACATTTTCCCGCCAATTTGCAGGCTCAATGTGGCTTACATTATGCCGTAATAGCGATCGCCATTACCGGGTACAGGGTTACAAATGGTATTGCATTAAGGTGCATACATATATGGTAAGAAGAACACATTATGATATTGCATAGAGGTTCCTGAGTGATAATGCTGGTGCCCGGTCATGGCCCAGCATTTAATTTCCAGGTTTATCACTGGTGGTGGTGGTCAGCAAAATGCTGATCTTCGTCGGCTGAATATCAGGCCCACTGTGTTTCAAAATAATGGGACCCCTTTTTTCTCTATAACAAATAAATAGCTGGGTGTACAATAATAAAATTTGGCTCACAAATACCTTTAAAATGGTAATGCAAAAAATACGTGGTATGATAAATATTCTTTGTAAACTTCACATAACCAAAGTCCTTCAAAACATCACAAGATCAAATGAAACAATAAATGCAAACGTTAAGATGGACACTGCATCTCAAAAAATGATACAGTGGAATTAGAAAAGATACAGAGCAGGGCAACAAAAATGATAACGGGGATGGGACGTCTTCCCTTTGAGGAAACGATAAAGTGGCTAGGGTAAGATGGCTGAGGGAAATGTGATAGAGGTCTATAAAATAATGAGTGGAGTGGAACAGGTAGGCGTGAATCGCTTGTTTACTCTTTCCAAAAATACTAGGACAGGGGGCATAAAATGAAGCTACAAAGTAGTACATTTAATACAAATTGGAGAAAATATTTCTTCACTCAACATATAATTAAACTCTGGAATTTGTTGCTAGAGGATGTGGTAAAATCAGTTAGGTTAGAAGGGTTTAAAAAAAGGTTTGGATATCTTCCTAAAAGTCCTTAAGTCATTATTAAAATGAACTTGGCAAAATCCACTGCTTATTTCTAGGATACACAGGATAAAATGTATTGTACTATTCAGGGATCTTGCCAGGTACTTGTGACCTGGATTGGTCACTGTTGGATACAGGATGCTGGGCTTGATGGACCTTTGGTCTGTCCCAGTATGGCAATGCTTATGTTCTTACTAGGAAAAAATGCCCGTTTCTGAGCGGAATGAAACGGGCGCTAGCAAGGGGCCCCCTCCCTCCGTCCCTCGAAGCTACTTGCCTTGTTCGCTGTGGTGGGCCGTTTCGGCCGTCGAGTGTCATAGCTCCACCCTCGACGTCATGACGTTTTGACGCGAGGGCGGTGCAGACACTCCAGGGCACACCGGATATCTCGGGCGCCTCAACTTCCATGGAGGCTTCAGAACGTTGGGGTTGCCTTTTATATATATAGATATACTTATGTTATACTCAAATTCAATATGCATAATAAAAAATTGTTGAATTTAAATTATTTGCACTGGAAGTTTAAAGTGCATGTTAAAAATATCTCTGCATGCAGCTGGTCTGTGGAGAGTCCTCCAGACTTAATACGATTGGGGGCACACAATGAAGTTAAGAGGAAATAAGCTTAGGAGGAATCTAAGAAAGTATTAATTTACATAAATGGTGATGGAAGCGTGAAATGGCCTCCTGATGGAGGTTGGGGAGACGAGGACTGTGTCACAATTTAAGAAAGAATGGGACAGGCATGTAGGATCCCCTAGGAAGAGGAATTAAGGGTTATGGAGGACGGGCAGACTGGATGGGCCATTTGGCCTTTATCTGCTGTCATATTTTTATGTTTCTATGGTTCTACTGGATCTTCCACTTGGTCAATGACATCAGTGGTATGTGCACTTTGGAATCTACTGCTTAGCAGGGCAGCATTGAACTAACTAGCAATATCAATTTTGTGAATAAGTTTCTTCAGTCCACCAAGTGACCATTGTTTTTCAGGAAACATTTTAAGAGGCTTTTTCACTCCAAAGTGTTTCTTTTGTTTCAGAAATTTTATTATGTGTCTACCTTTTAGCAAGAAAGCCACGTTGACTAGTTGTAAATAATTATGTCATAATTACAACATGATTTGCAAAGAATATTTATCATACTATATATTTGTCCCTTCATCATTTATGTATTTTATTTATATATTTTTTTTCTTTTTTGCAATCACTTTATATACCACCTATTGGATGGAGCACTTTTAGGTTATTCACAAAATAGGGTCAATCATAAAAAGAGAAAAGAAATACAATTTTAGAAAGATAGTGGAGATAGGGGGTGAAGAACATAAAAGACCATTTTCAACTAGATGTTATAGAAAAGATTTGGAGAGGAAAAAAGTGAGAGAATATGGAGAAAACAGGCAGGAAGGGAGGAGGAAGATACTACAATGTTGCTGGTCGACTGAAATAACTAGGTTTTGAGTTAGTGTGTGAATTTAGTAAATGAAGGAAGATTCTATGTCGATGTTGCTCAGAAATTAATGCCACAGTTGTGAGCCCTGGTAACAAAATGCAATATCACATGTTAAGTCATACTATAGATGACGGGGAGGGGGGATGGAAAGTAGCGCAGCTTGGGAGGAGCAGAAAGATTGTCCTAGGATCTAGGTCATGGGGCATGAGGACATTAGCAAAGTATGGGGTAGGCAACCTTTAGCTGGGCAGAGGTGGGGAGTCAGTGTTCAGCTTTGAGCTGAGGTGTGATGTGTTCCATGTTATGAGCATTCTGAAGCAATTTAACTGCTGTAGTCTGAGTAAACTGAATTGTCTTTAAGGTTTTAAGAACTAATCCAATATAAAGGGTATTACAATAGTCTATTCTAGAGATGACCAGGGAAAGAGAGAGAATGTTAATTAATTTAGGGGAGAGAAATAAGAACATTAAAACATTAAAATATAAGAATAGCCATACTGGGTCAGACAAATGGTCCATCTACTACTACTACTACTATTTAGCATTTCTATAGCGCTACAAGGCTTACGCAGCGCTGCACAAACATAGAAGAAAGGCAGTCCCTGCTCAAAGAGCTTACAATCTAATAGACAAAAAATAAATAAAGTAAGCAAATCAAATCAATTAATGTGAACGGGAAGAAAGAGAGGAGGGTAGGTGGAGGCGAGTGGTTACAAGTGGTTACGAGTCAAAAGCAATGTTAAAGAGGTGGGCTTTCAGTCTAGATTTAAAGGTGGCCAAGGATGGGGCAAGACGTAGGGGCTCAGGAAGTTTATTCCAGGCGTAGGGTGCAGCGAGACAGAAGGCGCGAAGTCTGGAGTTGGCAGTAGTGGAGAAGGGAACAGATAAGAAGGATTTATCCATGGAGCGGAGTGCACGGGAAGGGGTGTAGGGAAGGACGAGTGTGGAGAGATACTGGGGAGCAGCAGAGTGAGTACATTTATAGGTTAGTAGAAGAATAAGTAAAGGATAGGGAGCCAGTGAAGGGTCTTGAGAGGGGTAGTATGAGTAAAGCGACCCTGGCGGAAGATGAGACGGGCAGCAGAGTTTTGAACCGACTGGAGAGGGGAGAGGTGACTAAGTGGGAGGCCAGCAAGAAGCAGATTGCAGTAGTCTAAACGAGAGGTGACAAGGGTGTGGATGAGGGTTTTGGTAGAGTGCTCGGAAAGAAAGGGGCGGATTTTACGGATGTTGTAAAGAAAGAAAAACGACAGGTCTTGGCAATCTGCTGGATATGAGCAGAGAAGGAAAGAGAAGAGTCAAAGATGACCCCAAGGTTTCGAGCTGAGGAGACAGGGAGAATGAGAGAGCCATCAACAGAAATAGAAAACGGGGGGAGCGGGGAGGTGGGTTTGGGGGGGGGGGGGGGAATGAGAAGCTCGGTTTTGGTCATATTTAATTTCAGGTGGCGTTGAGACATCCAGACAGCAATGTCAGACAAGCACGCTGAAACTTTGGTTTGGATGCAAGGTGAGATATCAGGGGTGGAAAGGTAGATTTGGGAGTCATCAGCATAGAGATGGTAGGAAAAGCCATGGGATGAGATTAATGAACCAAGGGAAGAAGTGTAGATAGAAAAGAGGAGGGGACCAAGAACAGAACCCAGAGGTATGCTGACAGGCAGAGGGATAGAAGTAGAAGAGGATCCACCAGAGTGAACACTAAAGGTGCGGAGGGAGAGGTAGGAGAGAACCAGGAAAGGACAGAGCCCTGGAATCCAAGTGAGGACAGGGTATCGAGAAGTATGCTGTGATCGACAGTGTCAAAAGCAGCGGAAAGATCAAGAAGAATGAGATGGAATATTGACATCTGGATTTAGCCAGTAATAGGTCATTGGAGACTTTAGTAAGCGCAGTTTCGGTTGAGTGGAGAGGGCGAAAACCAGATTGTAGTGGGTCAAGAACAGCATGTGAGGAGAGAAAATCAAGGCAGCGGCGGTGAACAGCACGCTCAAGTAATTTGGAGAGAAAAGGAAGGAGGGAGATGGGTCGGTAATTAGAGGGACAAGTAGGGTCAAGTGAAGGCTTCTTAAGGAGAGGTGTGACCACAGCATGTTTAAAGGCAGCAGGGACAGTCGCAGTGGAAAGTGAGAGGTTGAGAATGTGACAGATAAAAGGAATAAGAGCAGGAGAGATGGCATTAAGAAGGTGGGTGGGAATGGGATCAGAGGAACAGGTGGTACATTTTGAGGAAGAAAGGAGAAGTGTAGTTTCCTCAATAGTAACTTCAGGAAAGGATGAAAGGGAATGAGGGGAAGGAGAGAGAGGGGAACGGACTAGTGGAGGGAGAGGTGATGAGGTAGAGAAAGCAAGGTTTATCTTTTGAACCTTGTTGTGAAAGAATCTAGCCCAATATCCTGTTTCCAACAGTGGCCAATTCAGGTCACAAGGAACCTGGCAGAAACTCAAACAGTAGCAACATTCTATGCTAACAATCCCAGGGCAAGCAGTGGCTTCCCCATGTCTGTCTCAATAGCTGACTATGGACTTTTCCTTCAAGAACTTGTCCAAAACTTTTTTTAAACACAGATATGCAAACCACTGTTACTACATCCTCCGGTAAAGAGTTTCAGAGTGAAAAAATATTTCTTCCTATTTATTTTGAAAGTATTTCTATGTAACTTCATTGAGTGACCCATTTGTACTTTTTGAAAGAGTAAAAAATCAATTCACTTCTACTTGTTCTACACCTCTCAGAATTTTGTAGACCTCCATCATATCTCCTCTCAGCTGACTCTTTTCTAAGCTGGAAAGCCCTAACATTTTCAGCCTTTCCTTATATGAGAGGAGTTGCATCCCCTTTATCATTTTGCATGAATTCACTATAAGATAAAGAATAAGGAGAAGATGGGTGAATGAATATGAGACAAGAAGGTAAGCGTGGCATCACATATTACTTCTTGAATACAAATTACATAAGTACATAAGTATTGCCATACTGGAAAAGACCAAAGGTCCATCAAGTCTAGCATCCTGTTTCCAACAGTGGCCAATCCAGGTCACAAATACCTGGCAAGATCCCAAAAAATTACAAAACATTCTATACTGATTATCCCAGAAATAGTGGATTTTCCCAAAGTCCATTTAATAATGGTCTATGGACTTTTTCTTTAGGAAGCCAGCCAAACCTTTTTTAAACTCCGCAAAGCTAATCGCCTTTACCACATTCTCTGGCAACGAATTCCAGAGTTTAATTACACGTTGAGTAAAGAAAGCGTTTCTCTGATTTGTTTTAAATTTACTACATTGTAGCTTCATCGCATGCCCCCTAGTCCTAGTATTATTGGACAGTGTAAACAGACGTTTCACATCTACCCGTTCCACTCCACTCATTATTTTATAGACCTCTATCATATCTCCCCTCAGCCACCTTTTCTCCAAGCTGAAGAGTCCTAGCTGCTTTAGCCTTTCCTCATAGGGAAGTCGTCCCATCCCCTTTATCATTTTCGTTGCCCTTCTCTGCAGCTACTCTAATTCCACTATATCTTTTTTGAGATACGGCGACCAGAATTGAACACAATATTTGAGGTGCGGTCACACCATGGTGCGATACAAAGGCATTGTAACATCCTCATTTTTGTTTTCCATTCCTTTCCTAATAATACTTAACATTCTATTTGATTTCTTAGCCGCAGCAGCACACTGAACAGAAGGTTTCAATGTATCATCAACGACGACACCTAGATCCCTTTCTTGGTCCATGACTCCTAACGTGGAACCTTGCATGACGTAGCTATAATTCAGGTTCCTCTTTCCCACATGCATCACTTTACACTTGCTCACATTATACGTCATCTGCCATTTAGACACCCAGAGGGGCATAATCGAATGGGGCTGACCATCTATATGGGAGGCCATCTCCAAGGCCGGCCCCGTAAAGTGGCATACCCAACCATATTATTGAAACAAGATGGACGGCCATCTTTCGTTTCGATAATACAGTCGGAGCCAACCAAATCTCAACATTTGGGCCGGCCTGAGAGATCGCCGGCATTAGAGATGGCCACCAATGGTTTTTGCCGATAATGGAAACTAATGGCGGCCATCTCAAACCCAGCCAAATCCAATGCATTTGGTCATGGGAGGAGCCAGCATTTATAGTGCAGTGGTCCCCTTCACATGCCAGGACACAAACCGGGCAACCTAGGGGGCACTGCAGTGGACTTCGCAAATTGATCCCAGGTGCATAGCTCCCTTACCTTAGGTGCTGAGCCCCCCAAACCCCCCCAAAACCCACTACCCACAACTGTACACCACTACCATAGCCCTTAAAGGGTAAAGGGGGGCACCTACATGTGAGTACAGTGGGTTTTGGAGGGCTCCCATTTACCACCACAAGTGTTACAGGTAGGGGGGATGGGCGTGGGTCTGCCTGCCTGAAGTGCACTGCAGTACCCACTAAAAACTGCTCCAGGGACCTGCATAGTGCTGAGATGGAGCTGGGTATGACATTTGAGGCTGGCACAAAAATGTTTAAAAATTTTGTATTTGGGTGGGAGGGGGTTTGTGACCTCTGGGAGAGTAAGGGGAGGTGATCCACGATTCCCTCCGGTGGTCATCTGGTCAGTTCGGGCACTTTTTTGAGGCTTGGTTCTAAAAATAAATGGACCAAATGAAGCCGGCCTTCTTTTTTCCATTATTGGCCGAAGCCGGCCACCTCATAACCATGTCCCGTCCCGCCTTCCGTATCCTGCAGAAACGCCCCCTTTAACTTTGGCCGGCCCTGCGACGGAAAGCAGTTGAAGCCAGCCAAAATTGGCTTTCGATTATACTAATTTGGCCGGCTTTAGGAGAAGGACGGCCATCTCCCGATTTGTGTCGGAAGATGGCCGGCTTTCTCCTTCAAAAATAAGCAGGCAGTCTCCCAGTCTTGTAAGGTCCTCTTGTAAGTTTTCACAATCCTCCCGCAATTTAACGACTTTCAATAACTTTCAGGCTTATTTTCGAAAGGGATCTCCGGCGATCTTCCGACACAAATCGGGAGATCGCCGGTGATCTCTCAATCCCTGCCAAATCGTTATTATCGAAAGCGGCCGGCCCCAATTGTTTTTTCGTTGCAGCGCCGGCCAACCTTCAAGGGGGCGTGTTGGTAGGATAGCGAAGGCGGGAAGGAGGGCGGGGTGGGGTTATGAGATGGCCGGCTTCACCTTATTATGAAAAAAAAAAGGCTGGCTCGAACGAGCATTTCGCCGGCCGGACTTGGTCTATGTATTTTTAGGACCAAGTCCATAAAAAGAGCCCCAACTGACCAGATGACCACCAGAGGGAAGCGGGGATCACCTCCCTGTACTCCCCAAGTGGTCACCAACCCCCTCCCACACAATAAAAAAAACATTTTTTGCCAGCCTGTATGCCAGCCTCAAATGTCATACCCAGCTCCCTGACAGCAGTATGCAGGTCCCTGGAGCAGTTTTTAGTGGGTGCACTGCACTTCAGGCAGGTGAACCTAGGCCCATCCCCTCCCCTACCTGTTACACTTGTGGTGGTTAATGTTGAGCCCTCCAAAACCACCCAAAACCCACTGTACCCACATGTAGGTGCCCCCCTTCACCCCTTAGGGCTATGGTAATGGTGTAGACTTGTGGGCAGTGGGTTTGGGGGGTGATTTGGGGGGCTCAGCACACAAGGGAAGGGAGCTATGCACCTGGAAGCTAATTTTTTTTTTTTTTTAAGATTTTTTAAGTGCCCCCTAGGGTGCCCAGTTGGTGTCCTGGCATGTCAGGGGGGCCAGTGCACTGCAAATGCTGGCTCCTCCCATGGCCAAATGCATTCGCCGGGTTTGAGATGGCCGGGTCCGGTTTCCATTATGGCTGAAAATCGGAGCCAGCCATCTCATCTAAACCCAGCGAGCAATTTGGCCGGCGCCAAGCGTATTTCGAAAATACGCTTGGCTTTGCCTGCTCACGGAGCCGGCCCCGAAGATGGCCAGCCATCGATTTGGCCGGTGTCGTTCGATTATGCCCCTCTTTGTGTCATCAGCAAATTTAATTACCGCACTAGTTACTCCCATCTCTAGGTCATCTATAAATATGTTAAAAAGCAGCGGTCCCAGCACAGATCCCTGGGGAACCCCACTAACTACCCTTCTCCATTGAGAATACTGACCATTTAACCCTACTCTCTGTTTTCTATATTTTAACTAGTTTTTAATCCACAATAGAACACTACTTCCTATCCCATGACTCTCCAATTTCCTCTGGAGTCTTTTATGAGGTACTTTGTAAAATGCCTTTGAAAATCCAGATACACTATCCTGCTTATAATCGAATGAGAAAAACGCCCAAGTTCCGACCTAAATCGGGAGATGGACGTTTATCTCACAAAAACGAATAAAGCGGTATAATCGAAAGCCGATTTTTGGACGTTTTCAACTGCAATCCGTCGCGGATGCGGACAAAGTTGATGGGGGCGTGTCAGAGGTGTGGCGAAGGCGGAACTGGGGCGTGGTTATCTGCCGAACAGAGATGGGCGCATTTCACCGATAATGGGAAAAAAGTATGCGTTTTTAGCTAGAATTTAGGACACTTTTCCTGGACCCTGTTTTTTCACAAATAAGGCCCCAAAAAGTGCACTAAATGACCAGATGACCACTGGAGGGAATCGGGGATGACCTCCCCTGACTCCCCCAGTGGTCACTAACCCCCCCCCCCCCCCCCCCCCCCAGCACAAAAAATGAAGTTTCTCAACTTTTTATTTTCACCCTCAAATGTCATACCCAGCTCCCTGGCAGCAGTATGCAGGTCCCTGGAGCAGTTGTTAGGGGGTGCAGTGGACTTCAGGCAGGTGGACCCAGGCCCATCCCCCCTACCTGTTACAATTGTGCTGCTTAATGCTTATTAGTCGTCCAACCCCCCAAACCCACTGTACCCACATGTAGGTGCCCCCTTTCACCTCTTAGGGCTATAGTAATGGTGTAGACTTGTGGGCAGTGGGTTTTGAGGGGGATTTGGGGGGCTCAACACACAAGGGAAGGGTGCTATGCACCTGGGAGCTCTTTTACCTTTTTTTTTTTTTTTTGTAAAAGTGCCCCCTAGGGTGCCCGGTTGGTGTCCTGGCATGTGAGGGGGACCAGTGCACTACGAATCCTGGCCCCTCCCACGAACAAATGCCTTGGATTTATTCGTTTTTGAGCTGGGCGCTTTCATTTTCCATTATCACTGAAAACCAAAAACGCCCAGCTCACATATTGTTGAATAAAACATGGGCGTCTATTTTTTCCCAAAATACGGTTCGGTCCGCCCCTTCACGGACCCGTTCTTGGAGATAAACGCCCATGGAGATAGGCGTTTTCATTCAATTATGCCCCTCAATATCAACTAGCTCACCTTTATCCACATATTTGTTCACCCCGTCAAAGAAATGTAATAGATTAGTGAGGCAAGATTTCCCTTCAGTAAATCCATGCCTTTGAATATGCTGTGTAATTTTGTTCTTTATAATAGTCTCTACCATTTTGCCCAGCACCAACATCAGACTCACCGGTCTATAATTTCCCGGATCTCCTCTGGAACCTTTTTTTAAAAATTGGCGTTACATTGGCCACCCTCCAATCTTATGGTACCACGCTCGATTTTAAGGATAAATTACATATTACTAACAATAACTCCGCAAGTTCATTTTTCAGTTCTATCAGGACTTTGGGGTGAATACCATCCGGTCCATGAGATTTGCTACTCTTCAGTTTGTAGAACTGCCTCATTACATCCTCCAGGTTTACAGAGAATTCATTAAGTTTCTCCAACTCGTCAGCTTCGAATACCATTTCTGGCACCAGTATCCCACCCAAATCTTCTTCGGTGAAGACTGAAGCAAAGAATTCAATTAATCTCTCCGCTATAGCTTTGTCTTCCCTGATTGCCCCTTTTACTCCTTGATCATCTAGCGGTCCAACCGATTCATTTGCCGGCTTCCTGCCTTTAATATACCTAAAAAAATTTTACTATATGTTTTTGCCTCCAATGCAATCTTTTTTTTTAAGTCCCTCTTAGCCTTCCTTATCAGCGCTTTGCATTTGACTTGACATTCCTTATGCTGTTTCTTATTATTTTCACTCGGCTCCTTCCTCCATTTTCTGACAAATTTTCTTTTAGCTCTAATAGCTTCCACCTCACTTTTTAACCATGCGGGCTGTCGTTTGATCTTCTGTCCTCCTTTTTTAATACACGGAATATATTTGGCCTGGGCTTTCTGGATGGTGTTTTTGAAAAGCATCCACGCCTGATGTAAATTTTTGACACTCGCAGTTGCTCCTCTAAGTTTTTTTTTCACCATTCTTCTCATTTTATCGTGGTTAAACACTAACGTACTTACTTCAAAGCTAATATCAAATCCGATCATATTACGATCACTGTTATCAAGCGGCCCCAGCACCATTACCTCCCACACCAGATCATGCACTCCACTAAGGACTAGATCTAGAATTTTTCCTTCTCTCGTTGGCTCCTGTACCAGCTGCTTCATAAAGCAGTCCTTGATTTCATCAAGGAATTTTACCTCCCTAGCATGCCCCGATATTACATTTACCCAGTCAATATTGGGGTAATTGAAATCACCCATTATTATCGTGTTGCCCATTTTGTTTGCATCCCTAATTTTCTTTAACATTTCTGCATCTGTCTGTTCATCCTGGCCAGGCAGAGGGTAGTACACTCCTATCACTATCCTTTTCCCCTTTATACATGGAATTTCATTCCATAGTGATTCCAAGAAGTGTTTTGTTTCCTGCAGAATTTTCAATCTATTTGATTCAAGGCTCTCGTTAATATACAATGCTACCCCTCCACCAATTCGATCCACCCTATCACTACGATATAATTTGAACCCCAGTATGACAGTGTCCCACTGGTTATCTTTCTTCCACCAGGTCTCAGAGATGCCTATTATATCTAATTTTTCATTTAGTGCAATATATTCCAACTCTCCCATCTTATTTTTTTAGGCTCCTGGCATTCACATATAGACATTTTAAACTATGTTTGTTGTTCCTATTTACGTCATGCTCAGTACTTGACAGTATTAATTTGCAATCTTTTGTCTGTTCATGAAATGGAGTAATACGTTGTCGATCTGAAGAAGTATAGGATATGGAGTATGGGAGTTGGGAAAATGAATACACTCACATTTTGCAAAGTTGAAGAAGAGATAGGCATAGGTATCACTACAGTGGGACAGACCCAAGGTCCATCAAGCCCAACATCCTGTATCCAACAGTAGACAATCCAGCTCATAAGTACTTGGCAGGATCCCAAAAGAGTGAAATAAATTTTACACTGTATCTGAATTCAAGAAAGCTTGAGATAAATATATAGAATCTCTAATGGAGATGTGAAGAAGGGATAGTAGATGGCAAAGATGGACCAATAGGATAGACCATATTATCCTGCTTTCATTTTTTATATGTATATTTTTATGTTTCTTTGCTGCTCATCCCAAGAATGATGTGCAATTACTCATACCCATTGAACCAGATGTACCCACAGCTCTGAGTAACCTGACTGCCTACCTAACCGCAACTCAGGAATGGGCGAACAACAACAAACTTTGCCTGAACCCAAATAAAACAGAGATTCTTTGGATACAAAACACAAGTGGATACATACCCGTCTTCAAAATACCTTTTGGGAAGTATAAACTTCCCCTAAAATCACAGGTCAGGAATCTTGGGATACTGCCAGACTCATCACTCACTCTGATCCCACAAATTCAAACAACCTTCAAAAATTGTCTCTATCACCTACAGCAGCTACAAAATCTCTCTCCACATATTAAAAATACAAGTCTGACCACAGTGGTCCATTCCATGATAACATCACAACTAGACTTCTGTAATGCCCTGTACTCTGGCCAAACCAAAAAGAGTTTGTACCAGTTCTAGCTAATTCAGAATGATGTAGCACGACTGATAGAAAGCTGAAAGTGGCGTGACCACATCATACCCTTCCTTGGAAAGCTACACTGGCTACCAATATCTTATAGGGCTAAATTTAAAACTCTATGTTTGATTTTCAAGGTCCTCAGACAAAATGGGCCAGAGTACCTATAAAATAAGCTAGCCCTTTATACACCTTTGAGACCTCTAATGTCCTCTCAAGGATCATCACTATCTGTACCCTCATCAAAAGAAATTGTACAATGTGATACCCACCATCAAGCCTTCTTAGGATTAGCCCCCATGCTCTGGAATTTACTGCTACGTGTAACTCATGACTACCTCTACTTCAGGAAGCAGGTGAAAGCCTGGCTCTTCTCCCAAGCCTTTAATGCATAGGGTGACTGACTATACATTCATTCTGCACCTGGACTAGCTTACTACACACAGTGCAACTTAGATCAGTTCCTTATCTCTTGCTTAACTATACAAAGAACTTGCCTTGAGTAAAATTAACCCAACTGACTCTGTACCACATATCTTGTTCCCATCATGGCTCAGCTCTTGGTCCCTCAGCTATATGGTAAGCCCTATTGTAGAAAATCTTTAGCATTATATCTTTGTTAGTTGAATGTTCTAATGTATTCTTATTAGATGCTTCATTAGTATTATGCTAACATTGTATTATATCTCTGGTATTTAAATTCCAGTGCTGTTAACTGTATATATTTTTATACAGTTTCATGGTAGTTCTCTTATTAGGTTTCAATTTACTGTTTTAAAGTTTATCTCATTTATTATATTTAGTTTATTCTTGGTTATTTTACTATTATTATGCTGTTAACAAAATTGTAAGTTTTATGTTAAACTGTACCTGCTGAACACCACCTTGGGTGAATCTCTTCAGAAAGGTGGTCAATAAATTCCAATAAATAAATAAACTGCAGTGACCTGCTTGTTCAGATATTGTGGTATATCAAGTAAGTGCAATGAACAATAAACAATTACAATACTTAAATACATTATTAATATAATTGAACAATAAGGATGGGTACCCATAATTTTATATTCATTTTTTTTGTTTGGAAATGAATGTTGCTAAGACTGCACATTATGCACACATATTACTTTTAGGATGTTAGAGTAAGAGAGGTTTGGAAGAAGCCCAAGTCCCTTTCTGAAAACTTCTTCATACCTGCAAAGGCATATCCAGCCACATTTAATAAATAAATAGAGAGTTATAAGTTAATTCTCTTTCTTACATTAAAAAAAAAAAAGAATATTCCAATTTTGAAAGAAACCACACATGACAAATCTCATTTCTGGATTCCTGCTATCACTTTCTCTGAGATACATAAATCTTATTCCTGAGACAAGAAATTCTTCTTGCACTACTGAAAAACCTTTAGTTTGAAAGGGCTGTATATGGTTTTGAGAAAGTATTAATTTATAAAAATGATTTTTTTTACAGACAGAAATATTTGCACAAACATGCTAGCACTGTCCTTGTTCGGGAAACTGATCTGACATCCCAAGGTCAGTTTCTGTTTGTTTTCCTAGCTGTTTCTTGCTGTTCTCTCTCATCTTAGTCCCACCATGGTACCCATGACCTTTTCCCTTAGCAAAGACTACAGAGGTTTGCTATTGCTGTTGCAACACATATCACTTGGTCTTACATCCTCTAGATAAACCAGGTTTCACCCTGCTTAGCACCCAAGATATAAAAAGGTCAATATTGAAAAACACTTACTGGTCGATATTTAAAATGATTTAAGCAGGAAGGTGAACATCCTGTCCACTTAATTTGTGCTGGGTGAGCTGGTTGTAGATATTCAGTGGCACTTAACCAGGCAGTGCCACTGAATATCGGCTCTGATCGGCCATTTTGTAAGTAGGCCAGAGAGGGGCATTCCAAAAGCAGAAGGAGCTGGCTGCTATGAGGGTGCTGGCATTAAATATTGACTGGCAGCCACATAACATCTGCTCTTTGTGGGGGGAGGGTGATTCACCACTGGGGGAGTAAGCGGGGGGATCATGCTTTAATCTTTCCAGTGGTCATTTGGGGCACCTTTTTGTGACTTAGTCATTATTAAAACAGGTCTAGCCCAAAGTGTCTAGGTTTTAGCCCTGGATGTTTTTTTGCTTTAGATTAGATTTATTTAGATTTTGCTCACACCTTTTTCAGTAGTAGCCAGTGGCGTTTTGGGTGGGCCCAGAGCTAATATGGGTGGGCACTGATGGATTAATAAGTAGTATCCCCAACATCTGCCCTGCAGCAACATAATTTAAAAACAATATTTTTAAATATGGTTACATTATCCCACATCTTAAACTTGACCAGGCATAAGTCTATTATAATGGCAAACATCTCAACACACATGACAGGATCCTACAGTATAATTACAGCAATGATATTATCCTTCAAACTTTGCTTCTCTATCCCTCCATCCAGCCCCGTAGCCTGGCATCAGCCCTTCTCTACCCCGTCATCCATCCCATTGCTATGCATCAGCCCCACTCTAACCCCCACCCCCAGCTTTTAGTCTAGCGTCAGTCCTGTCCTATCCCCTACCCATCCCCCATAGTCTGGCACCCCCCCCCCCCCCAACCCTGAAGCACACCAGCATTTAATGTCCTGGCCACTGCGGAGGCCACCCCTACCCCAAAGCCCACCAACATAAAATTTTTAAAAAAGGTTGGTTTGTTTTTTTAACCTGTGCAATGAGCCTACCCCAACATTATTGGTGGGTTTCTGGGTGGAGGTGGGCTCTTCACTGTCTAGGGAAAAAAGATTAAATATACATTTCTTTCCCCTAGGCAGTGAACAGTCCATCCTCACCCACAAACCCACCACCAACATTACACTCACAAAAAAACAAAAAACATTCAAACAAAAACTGAAATGTAGACCCCCCCCCCCCCCCCCCCCTTCCCTCCACCCAAGAAAGCCAGTTTCTACAAGCAGGGCAATACGGGTAAGAGAGAAACATAAATGTTTTTTTCTCCTGTACTCTGCAAAATACAAAACTAAAAAAAAAAAAATTAAAGTTTTTTTTAAAATGGTACATTTCACAAAGCAGGCACATCTCAATCTTTAAAAAATATTAAATAAAAATATTTTTTTTCTTTTCTACCTTTGTTGTCTGAGCACTTTATTTTTCTGGGTGAACTGGTCCCACTCTCTTCCACTTTCCATGTGTCAGTCTTTTAAATTCTTTTCCAGGTTGGCTTTTCCATTTCTTCTCTCTCCTCTTGTCGTCATCCTTTCCCATTCAATCACCAAGTGCCACTCATCTTCTGCTCTGTTCCCCTCCACACCCCTAGTCACATCTGTCTTCTGCTCCTTCTCCCTCCCTCCACCCACACCTTCTAGTCCCATTCATCTTCTGCTCCCTCTCCCTCCCCCAAGTCCCAATCATCTTCTTCTCTGTTCCCCTTCTCCCACAGCCTTAGTTGCATCCATCTTCTGTTCCCTCCCACCCCCTCTAGTTCCATCCATTTTCTGCTCCCTCTCCCTCACATCCCCTAGTCCCATCCATCTTCTGCTCCCTCTCCCTCACATCCCCTAGTCCCATCCATCTTCTGCTCCTTCTCCCTCACATCCCCTAGTCCCATCCATCTTCTGCTCCTTCTCTATCTCTTACTCTCCCCCCCCCCGTGATCTCTCTCTTTTTTTTTTTTTAAACCCTTTGTCAACCGGTCTCATCCCTGTCTCTTTCTTTCTTGCTTTCCTTCCAGCACCACCGCCACTACCAGCACTGGAGTCTTCTTTCTCTCCTTCCATCCCCGTGGCGCTCGGTATGCCCCCCCCCCCCGGGGTCTTCCGATCCCTCGAGTCGGCAGCAGCTTCAGCTAGAAAGCAGTATACACACGCTGCTTTAGACCTACCCCGGAAGCCTTTCTCTCTCCTACAGTTTCCCTCCTACGCGGGAACAGGAAGTTGAAGCAGAAAGAAAGGCTTCCGGGGGCAGGTCTAAAGCAGCGTGTGTACTGCTTTCTCATTGAGGCTGCCGGCGGCTTGGGGATTGGAGGATTCGGGGGCGGAGAGGGGGGAGTGTCGTGTCACCAAGTCTGTTGATGTGGGGAGGGTGCGGGGTTGGCTTCCATGTCGCATGGTGGCTCCCTCGTTTGCTTGCGAAAATGCTCCTGGCTGACGAGCTTGCTGGCTGCAGTAGTACAGTGTCTGTGTGTTCTCTCATGGCGATCTCGTGGACTTCCCTGTGTGAGGTTTTTCGCGGAGACATCTGATGTAGTGGATGGCACCTGTCGATGTGCACGTGGTGTTGCCTCTTGGTTTGAGGGGCTTATTCCTTCTGCTGTTGCTGGATGGGTCTTGCAGTGTGTTTTCATGCATTTGTGATGAGTGTGACCAGGTCATGTTGTCGCTTGTCTTCCTCTCGCTGCACTCGGGATTTCTGGCTGTGGAGCTGGACTCAGTGGTTCCTTCGGGTTTCTGGGATGTAGGGGGCGGTTCTTACGTTGTGGTTGGTGGACAGGGGATGCGGCCTTGTTATGTCCAGGTGGTGTTTGGTGGGTGCTGCGATGCTGCTGCAGTTCGTTTAGGGGGGTGCAATTGGGCATTCGCAAGTGAGCTGCTCTTTTTCCTTTTGGCTGTGCACTGATTGGTTGCAGGAGTATGGAAAACTGGGTGGGCCTGGGACCACCCAGGCCCACCTATAGCTACGCCTCTGGTAGTAGCTCAAGGTGAGTTACATTCAAGTTCACTGGATATTTCTCTGTCCCAGGAGGGCTCACAATCTAAGTTTGTACCTGAAGTAATGGAGGGTTAAGTGACTTGCCCAAGATCACAAGGAGCAGCAGCAGGATTTGAACTGGCCACCTCTGGATTGCAAGGCTGGTGCTCTAACCACTAGGCCACTCCTCCACTTGATTAAGGCAGAAAAATGTCAAGTGTTAGGAATGCCCAAGTCCCACCTCCAACACACCTCTCACAAGCTCCCTTGCGATTTGGATGCACTGCAGATTAACTGCATAGAAAATGTCTTTAAAATGTGTTTCAAAAATAGTGATTTGGATGTTTTAGCAAATAAAACAGTCAAATGCCACTTTGGGCTACTTTTTTGGATGTTTTTCTGTTTCAAAAATGAGCTCCCAAATGTGGCAAAATATTTTTTTAATTCTATGTATATTTATTTTATTTGTAGCATTTGTATCCCACATTTTCCCACCAATCTGTAGGCTCAATGTGGCTTACATTATGCCGTAATGGCGATCGCCATTTCCGGGTAAAGAATTACAAATGATATTTCATTTAGGCGCATACATGGTAAAGTATAATACAATATGGTATTGCATAGAGGTTCCTGATGTAATGGTATCAGTTTATTATATTTTGCTGGATTATATATACACCAATATATTTGTGCAGCTTTTACACTGCAGCAGAGAAAATAGTTTCATTTCAAGCCCCCTCTCCCCCCCATTCCTCTTTCTGGGAACTTCTGAGAGCAGGGATAGTTAATTACAAACACTTAACAAACACAAAAGAGCTTCCTCTGCCCTCCCACCTAACAAAGGCATGACTAAGGTGGGCACCTGAATACCCCATTGAAAACAAAGAACTCGGAGGAAGCATAAACAGGACATTTGCTTGTCAAAGGTATACCTGCCCCTCCCATCAGCTTCCAGACATGTGCAGAAAGGAAGGACTTATAATGTGTATCTGCCCCAGAGACTGAACAGGACATCAAAAGACCATTTGCCAGACAGCAAGTCTCGTGATGTCATAAGACATGAGACCAGGACTCAGGGGTCGTGTGCAAACATGAGACCAGGACTCAGGGGTTGTGTGCAAAAAACCAGGAAGCCAGCAAAGATCCACATGGCATATCCTCCTGCAGCTTGCAAGATATAAAAGGACAAGCTGTTTCCCAAAACTCAGATTCTCTTCAACTGCAAGCAAGACTCAGACTCTCTTCAGCTGCAAGCAACTCAGATGATCCACTTACTGCAGAAGCCCTGTTCCTGTCCTGCAAACATGTGCTTACCTAATGCTGTTCATACTGTGTAACAAGGACTTGTAAGTAACATAACTTTTGATCTAGACCTGCTACTTTGTTCTATTTTATGCACAAATTCTCTGTTCTAAGATCCTTTTTAAAACCTACCTCTCGTGTGCAATTGTATATTAAATCAACCTTTTTGAAGCTAAAAATACGGTCTCTTTGTGTTCTGAGTATATTGAAGCTATATATATTTAATTTATTTAATTTATTGCAATTATCACCTTTGGTGATTGGTGGAGAAATTAATATCCTAAAACTTATACATACAGCACCTGCTCTTAAATTATAAACAGTGGCGAGTTGCTCTAGAGCTATTTTCCCCAAAATAAATCATTTCTTGTAACACTGAGTGATAGATTAAATTATAACATGTTAGTTAATCATCTATAAAAAGGTCATTTCTGATTTGAGAAATAAAGTTGTAGTGCTTATTGCGTAACTTTAGGTTCTCAGTCAAGTGTAGGGAGTTCGGTTTTGTCTAGTTCATGTAAAGTCTTGTTGTCTAGTAGTTAAGATGGGTTGTTGTGGTATGCCTTCTTGAATAGGTCAGTTTTCAGTAGTTTTCAGAAGATTGTTAGGTCGTGCATTGTTTTTATGGCTTTCGGCAGTGAGTTCCATAATTGTGTGCATATGTAGGAGAAGTTGGATGCATATATGGATTTATATTTAAGTCCTTTGCAGCTGGAGTAGTGGAGATTCAGGAATGTGCGTGCTGATCTTTTTGTGTTCCTGGATGGCAGGTCTATGAGGTCTGTCATATAGGTCGGGGCTTCACCGTGCACGATTTTGTGGACCAGGGTGCAAACTTTGAACGCGATTCGTTCTTTTAGTGGGAGCCAGTGTAGTTTTTCTCTTAGGGGTTTGGCGCTTTCGTATTTTGTTTTTCCAAATATGAGTCTGGCTGCTGTATTTTGGGCAGTTTGAAGTTTCTTAATGATTTGTTCTTTGCATCCGGCATAAATAGCGTTGCAGTAATCTAGGTGGCTTAGCACCATTGATTGTACCAGGCTGCGGAATATTTCCCTTGGGAAGAAAGGTTTGTGACTAGCAATCCTGTAGAAGTGATCTCAAACTCATGTAACAATCTATTTATTGCAGTGGCGTAGCAAGGGCAGGGCGGTGGGGGCGGTCCGCCCTGGGTGTCAGCGGGTGGGGGGGTGCTCTGCTCCCGCTGCTCCCACCCTACCTTTAAAAAAAAAATCAGTGAAGCGGCGTGGCAGGCAGCGCCTCGCGTCTGCCCTGCTTGTAAAAGAAGTAGATCTCTTCGACTCGTCATCGTCGGGCCTTCCCTCACTGTGTCCCTCCCTCCTCTGAGGTAACTTCCTATTTCCGTGAGGGCAGGACACAGTGAGGGAAGGCCCGACGATGACGAGTCGAGGAGATCTACTTCTTTTACAAGCAGGGCAGACGTGAGGCGCTGCCTGCCACGCCGCTTTACAGATTTTTTTTTTAAAGGCAAGGTGGTGGCAAAAGAAGAGGGCTGTCATCTCGTCGGAACTGGTAGGCGGGTCGGGTCGGGGGGCCCAGATGGGGGATGGGGATGGGGTGCCCAGATGAGAGAAGGGGATGGGGAGCCCAGATGGGAGATGGGGTTGGGGTGGGGAGCCCAGATGGGAGAAGAGGATGGGGTGGGGAGCCCAGATGGGAGAAGGGGATGGGGAGCCCAGATGGGAGAAGGGGAGCCCAGATAGTAGAGGGGGATGGGGTACCCAGATGGGGGGTGGGGTGGGGATGGGAGAAGGGGTTCCCAGATGGGAGAAGGAGGTGGGGTGGGGGTTCTCAGATGGGAGAAGGGGGCTGGAACTGGGGTCTGAGAAGGGGCCATGCCTGGGGCTGGTGGGAAAATGGGGCATGCCTGGGTCAGGTGGGAGAATGGGTCTGGGGCTGAAAAAGGGGGCCCTAATGCAAGGCATGTGGATGAAGGGGGCTAGAACTGGGGGCTGAAAAGGAGGGTAGGTGGGATAAGGGGGCTAGTACTGGGACTGGGGACTGAAAAGGGGCAGGGGCTGAAACTGTGGGGACTGGGGGCTGAAAAGGAGACAGGGAGAAGTGGCTGGGGCTGAAGCTCAGGACTGGTGAGAGAAAAGGGCTGGGGTTGAAACTGGGGGCTGAAGAGGGGACAGGGAGAAGTGGCTGGGGGCTGAAGCTCGAAACTAGTGGGATAAAAGGGATGGGGCTGAAACTGGGGACTGGTGGGATAGTGGGGCTGGAACTGGGGGCTGAAAAAAAGGGGCAGAGAGAGGGGACAGATCCTGGATGGAAGGGGGAGTGAGAGGGAGAGCAGACCCTGGATGAATGGGTGAGGGAGGGTAAATGGTGGATTGAAGGGGCAGAGAGAAAGAGCAGACAGTGGATGGAAGGGATCAGGGGCGTATCTGTGTGGGGCCACAGGGGCCTGGGCCCCCGCAGATTTCGCCCTAGCCCCCCTCCCTGCCGTCAACCCTCCCCCGCTGCTTACTTTTGCTGGCGGGGGGGCCCCAACCCCCGCCAGCCGAGGTCCGACCCGAAGTCTTCATATTTCGTCTTCCTCCGTGGCCATGCTGCAAGGAAGTAACGCTGCAGTGCTAATTCGCTGAATCCAGTTCGGAGTCTGACGTCGCAGCACGTTGTACGCGCGTACAACGTGCTGCGACGTCAGACTCTGAACTGGATTCAACGAAGCAGCACTGCAGCGTTACTTCCTTGCAGCATGGCCACGGAGGAAGAAGAAATATGAAGACTGCGGGTCGGACCTCGGCTGGCGGGGGTTGGGCCCCCCCTCCCCCCGCCAGCAAAAGTAAGCAGCGGGGGAGGGTTGACGGCGGGGAGGGGGGTGGAGAGAGGCAGCGGCGGGGGGGAAGGGAGGCAAAAATGTGCCCCCCCTCTCTGGCTCTGGCCCCACCTACCGCCGGATTCCAGATACGCCCCTGGAAGGGATAGAAAGGGCAGACAGTGAATGGAAGGGGGAGAGAGAGGGCAGACAAGGGCAGATGGTGGATGGAAGAGGCAGAGATAGAGGGCAGATGTAGATGGAAGGAGCAGGGGGAGAGAGGGCAGACATTGGATGAGGGTACAGCAGAGAGGGCAGACACTGAATGGCAGAGAGAGAACAAAGACAGATGCTGGATTGAAGACAGTGAAAAGAAGATGAGGAAAGCAGAAACCAGAGACAACAAACTATAAATAAAATATATTTTTTTATTTTTTTGCTTTAGGATAAAGTAGTATTGTAGCTGTGTTAATAAATGTTTATAATAGAACATGTAAACAAGGTAATCTTTTCATTGGACTAATTTTAATACATTTTGGCTAACTTTTGGAGAACAAAACCCCCTTTCTCAGGTCAGGTCAGGATAGGATACTGTAACAGCACTATACTGTATTGACCTGAGGAAGGATGTTTTGGCCTCTGAAAGCTAAATGTATTAGTCCAATAAAATGGTATTATTTTATTTTCTATATTTATTTTATTTCTATTTGTTAATTTGTAAAGTGGTGATTGGTTCTTGTTAGTTTTTTTCAAATTTACATCTGCTGTCTTTATATTTTGCACAGTACTAGGGGACATTTTCTGTTTCTGTGGTGTTGCATTGTATGCAGAGTCTGACATCTTGGGGGTTCAGCTTAATTTTTGTCTAAATAGAAAGTTTATGATTACTTATTCTATAGTGGATTAGGATGTATCTGTGTTTGTGAAAAAGACATGGCTTTCAGTTGGCATTGGCTGTGCAGGATTGACGATCTGTACCATTCTGTCTGGTTTCGTTTTACAATAGGTGAATTGATGTTCTAGTGCTCACTGTAGTGTTTAAGAAGCTTTCCTTTTCCTTGTGTGACTCGTAGAAATGGCTGCTTATGGTATGGTAGAATTGCTCTATAAGTCCTGAGTGTTTTGTATTCTCGGCATGCCTAGTACTAGTTTTTGGAGGGGGGTGTTAAAAAATGATCTGCCCCGGGTGTCAACTACCCTAGCTACGCCACTGATTTATTGTCTTGTAGATATGACCTCACTTGCATCACCTTAGGTTTTAAAAAATGATCTGTAATGATCTAATACAGACCAATTTTAGCTTGTGGATACAATTGGTCAATCAGGAGAGAAATTCATATTTTTATGAATCTTTGGAAGTAAATAGTTCAGGGACGGCATAGGAGTTCTTACAATATAAAATAGCTGCCTCTTTTGTTGTCAACAGTTGTCTGTTTACTGCATCCCCAATAAAGTCTTAATCTCTTTCCAGTGGCGTAGCAAGGGCGGGGCGGTGGGGGCGGTCCGCCCCGGGTGTCATCGGGTGGGGGGGTGCTCCGCTCCCGCTGCTCTGCCTTTAAAAAAATTTTTTCGAAGCGCCGGAGAGTGGCAGGCAGCGTGCCTCGCGTCTGCCCTGCTAGTAAAGGAGATCTCGCTGACGTCGTCGCCCTTCCCACATTGAGTCCCGCCCCCCTCTGAGGCAACTTCCTATTACCGCGAGGGCGGGCGGAACTCAGTATGGGAAGGACAACGTGATGTTGACCAGATCGTCTTTACTAGCAGGGCAGACGCGAGGCACGCTGCCTGCCACTCTCCGGCGCGTCGAAAAAAAAATTGTAAAGGCAGGACAGGGTAGGAGCAGCAGGAGAACGGATCTCAGCTGTCGGGTCGGGGGGGGACTCAGAGGGGAGAAGGGGATTGGGGAGGGGTGGGGGAGCTCAGAGGGGTGCTTAAAGGGGATTAGGGAGGGTGGGGGAGCTCAGAGAGGGGAGAAGGGGATTGGGGAAGGGTGAGGGAGCTCAGAGGGGTGCTTAAAGGGGATTAGGGAGGGTAGGGGAGCTCAGAGAGGGGGAAGGGGATTGGGGAGGGGTGGGGAGCTCAGAGGGGTGCTTAAAGGGGATTAGGGAGGGTGGGGGAGCTCAGAGAGGGGAGAAGGGGATTGGGGAGGGGTGGGGAGCTCAGAGGGGTGCTTAAAGGGGATTAGGGAGGGTGAGGGAGCTCAGATGGGTGCTCAGAGAGGGGAGAAGGGGATTGGGGAGGGGTGGGGAGCTCAGAGGGGTGCTTAAAGGGGATTAGGGAGGGTGAGGGAGCTCAGATGGGTGCTCAGAGAGGGGAGAAGGGTATTGGGGAGGGTGGGGGTGCTCAGAGGGGGGAGGGGAGTGCTCAGATGGGAGAAGGGGTCTGAAGCTGGAACTGGGGTCTGACAAGGGGGCAGGAGGGAAAATGGGTCCATGCCTGGGGCAGGTGGGAGAATGGGTCTGGGGCTGAAAAGGGGGGATGCAAGGCATGTGGTGGATGAAGGGGGCTGAAACTGTGGGGACTAGGGGCTTTAAAGGGGACAGGGAGAACTGGCTGGGGTTGAAGCTCGGGACTGGTGAGAGAAAAGGGCTGGGGACTGGTGGGATAGTGGGGCTGAAAAGGGGGGCAGGTGGGAGATGTGGGCTGGGGCTGGAACTAGGGGCAGGTGGAATAAGGGGGCTGGAACTGGGGGCTAAAAAGAGGGGGCAGAGAGAGAGGGGATAGAAGGGGGGACCGTGAGGGAGGGCAAACCCTGGATGGATGGTAGAGGGAGGGCAGACGGATTGAAGGGGCAGAGAGAAAGGGCAGATGGTGGGTGGAAGGGGAGAGAGAAAGAGGGCAGACTGGGGCAAATGGTGGATGGAAGGGGCAGAGATAGAGGGCAGATGTTGATGGAAGGGGGAGAGAGAGATGGCAGACTGGGGCAGATGGTGCATGGAAGGGGCAGAAGTGGATGGAAGGGAGAGAGGGCAGACACTGGATGGAAGGGGCAGAGAGAGAGGGCAGACACTGGATGGCAGAGAGAGAGCGAAGACAGATGCTGGATAGAAGGAAGACAGTGAAAAGATGAGGAAAGCAGAAACCAGAGACAACGAACTGTAAATATGTATTTTTATTTTTTTGCTTTAGGATAAAGTAGTATTGTAGCTGTGTTAATACATGTTTATAATAGAACATGTAAATAAGGTAATCTTTTTATTGGACTAATTTTAATACATTTTACTTTCGGAGAACAAAACCCCTTCCTCGGGTCAGGATAGGACACTGTAACAGTACTATACTGAATTGACCTGAGGAAGGAGGTTTTGGCCTCTGAAAGCTAAATGTATTAGTCCAATAAAATGATATTATTTGTTTTATTTCTATTTGTTAATTTGTAAAGTGGTGATTGGTATTTGTTAGTTTTTTCAAATTTACATCTGCTGTCTTTATATTTTGCACAGTACTAGAGGACATTTTCTGTTTCTGTGCTGTTGCATTGTATGCAGAGTCTGGCATCCGGGGGTTCAGTTTAATTTTTGTCTAAATAGAAAGTTTATGATTACTTATTCTATAGTGGATTAGGGTGTATCTGTATTTGTGAAAAAGACATGGCTTTCGGTTGGCATTGACTGTGCAGGATCGACAATCTGTACTAAGCTGTCTGTTTTCGTTTTACAATAGGTGAATTGATGTTCTAGTGCTCACTGTAGTGTTTAAGATGCTTTCCTTTTCCTTGTGTGACTCGTACAAATTACTGCTTATGGTATGGTAGAATTGCTCTACAGGTCCTGAGTGTTTTGTAGTCTCGGTATGCCTAGTACTGGATTTCGGGGGGGGGGGGGGGGGGGGGGGTTAAAAAATGACCGGCCCCGGGTGTCAACTACCCTAGCTACGCCACTGTCTCTTTCTAAAGCTAATAAACTAGGGGGTCCTTTTACTAAGTGGCGGTAAAAAGTGGCCTGCGGTAGTGTAGGAACGGGTTTTGGGCGTACACAGAATTATTTTTCAGTGCACCTGTAAAAAAGGCCTCGTTTTTTCCCGAAAATGGATGTGCGGCAAAATCAAAATTGGCGCATGTCCATTTTGGGACTCTGACCTTACCGCCAGCCATAGACCTAGCAGTAAAGAATTTGGGTGGTAATGGCCTCTGTGTGTCAGAAGCCACTTGGCTACAAAGTACTAAATTTAAAATGAATTGGAGAAAATGTTTCTTCACTCAACGTGTAATTAAACTCTGAAATTCGTTGCCAAAGAATGTGGTAAAGGTGGTTACCTTAGCAGGGTTTAAAAAAGGTTTGAATGGCTTCCTAAAGGAAAAGTCCATAGACCATTATTAAAATGGACTTGGGGAAAGTCCGCTGCTTATTTGTAGGATAAACAGCATAAGATGTTTTGTAATTTTTTGGGATCTTGCCAGGTTCTTGTGATCTGGATTGGCCACTGTTGGAAACAGGATGCTGGGCTTGATGGACCTTTGGTCTGTCCCAGTATGGCAATACTTATGTACTTATGGGGGGGAAGGGTCAAGGGAGACAAGGGGAGATGCCTGGTTGCTAACTGGAGAGCGGACAGGAGGGAAATATGCGGGACTATTTTGTGGTGGTGGTGGAGGTGGGAGGAAGAGAAGGTAAATGGTGGACTATTTGTGAGGATGGGGAAAGAAAAGGTAAATGCTAAACTATGTGTGGGGCTGCGGGTGGGGGTGAGAGGGGAAAAAAACAAAATGCTGGACCATGTGTGGGGGTGTGGGTGGAGTGGAAAGGGAAGAAGGTAAAATGTTGGACCATGTTGTCGGTGTGGGGAGAGGGGAAGAAAGTAAAATGCTGGATCATGTGTGGGTATGAAGTAGAATATAAAATGCTGGACCATGTGTGATGGTGTGCCTTAACAATTTTACCACTGTGTAAGTGTGCTGTGAGACAAAAAAAGGTTGAAAATCTCTGCCCTATGATAACTGTGAAATTAAGGTAGGCCGGCGAGGGGCATGCCGAGCAGCCGCACATAACATGGCGGCTGCTGCCTGGCAGCTCCTGCGTCAGAGCGACCCTTCCTTTCCGGCTTCCCCATCGGTGATTGAGATGACACGGCAGGAGACCCCCTTGCCATTGGTTGGGAAGCCGGAAGGGGCAGGGCTACAGGGGAAAGCATAATAGCTGCCAACGAGGGCTAGGGAGCCTCTTGTTGGCAGCGAGTGGCACGGGAGTTTCCCTCCCCCCCTTCCCTTTCCCACGCCGCACCGGGGGAGCTAGACATGTGTACTAATGGGGGTCATGCTTCGCAAGCATGCTGATTTGCCCGTACCGATGTTTCCCCCGCCAGCAGCCAAGGCTGCCCTTACTTTGTGATCCTTCCCTGCGGCTTGCTGACGTCTCCATTACACAGGATGCCATCTACCTTCGACTCGCCAGATCCAAAACTGATCAGCAGGGAAAAGGTCACACCATTACCCTACATGGCGTCCCTATTTGCCCACCTGCCCGCTCAGCAACCTCAAAGCATACCTAAGGATGAGGCTCCTTCTCCTACATCTGGATGCAACTCCGCTCACGCGCTTCCAGTTCACGGCTGTCTTCCTACAAGCTCTCCTCGAAGCTGGCCAGTGCCCCAACAACAACTGGACCCATTCGTTCCGTATAGGCACAGCAACGACCGCCTTTCAACAGGGTCTCCCCCCCCCATGCCATACAGCGCCTGGGACGATGGCGGTCCTCTGCATACCAAACGTACATCATGTCACAGCATTAAACTTACCATTCCCTTCTCTTTCAGGTCTACAGTCGCGGACAGCTACAGTGTGGATAATTGGCCACTCATACATTGCCCATGCCTGAAAGCACTTGACGTCCCGGAGACCAGGTTTACACCTTGGCCTAGATGTAAAAGGTGTAGCGATAACCTGGATTGGCATCCCTAGTATGAGATGGCACCAGCTCCTGCCCACTGTCCGCCGCTTGCTCCTCACAACATCCCAGCCAGATGTCCTGCTCATTCACCTGGGTGGCAATGACATTGGACACACCTCATGCTGCCGCCACCTCACACCTCATGCCGCCACCTCATTGCCATGGCCAAGCAGGATCTCCTGCAACTGTCCACCTCTCTAAAAGACACCACTATCCTCTGGTCGGATATCATTCCGCGCTGGCATGGATTCGCTTCCAGACTGTGGTCCAGAGGTGTCACTAAGGTCAACAGACAGCTTGGCATGTGGGTGCAGCATCTCAGCGGCGACAAAATCTGGCACCTTTGGGCTTCCCCGCTCACCCCAGGCCTCTTCCACCACGATGCTATCCATCTCTCGGAGGTGGCAGACTTCCTCCTCCTTAATGACTTCCAGGAGGCACTAGAGCAACACTTTTGAGGGGGAGCAAGGAGGGGGGACCCGGGGCCCTAATTCTCAGGCTCCCCGGGTTGTGGCGGAGGCACCCGAGCCTGGGAACTCTGGGATCTGTTGGAACAACAGCCGAAAGGAAGATCGCCCGATTCAGGCAAAGGGCGGCCTCGCACTGCTCGCAGACCAATCACCTCGCTGGTTCAGGCATGGCAGGTGGGGCTCTGGTCTATGGGGGGCTGCCCCAGGCAGATGGAGGCTGGGCCATGCTGGTGGCGGAGTAAGGCTGGCCACAGCATGGGCTGGGATGCTTGCTCTCTAGCTGGATAAGCTATGGCGGAGAGCGCAAGCATCCGCAACGGCAAACCCAAGGCTCGGGTGCTTCCTAGGGATTGTTTAATGTCTTTTCAATAAAAGCTGTGGCCATTTATTCCCAAAACCTGTCTCATGTTTGGTCTGTGAGTACGCTAGGGGAAAAGCGAGGGCGGGAGCGAGAGGGAATGCAGCCTGCCTATGTTAAGGTAGGCCGGCGAGGGGCATGCTGAGCAGCCGCACATAACATGGCGGCTGCTGCCCGGCAGCTCCTGCGTCAGAGCGACCCTTCCTTTCCGGCTTCCCCATCGGCGATTGAGATGACGCGGCAGGAGACCCCCTTGCCGTTGGTTGGGAAGCCGGAAGGGGCAGGGCTACAGGGGAAAGCATAAAAGCTGCCAACGAGGGCTAGGGAGCCTCTTGTTAGCAACGAGCGGAGCGGGAGTTTCCCTCCCCCCCCCCCCCCCTTCCCTTCCCGAAGGTTGAAAATCTCTGCCCTATGATAACTGTGAAATTATAGATTATTAAATGCTAAACAGTGTTTTAGTGCAGAACAACATCTTAAATGGACCAAAACATTGGTTGGAATGTTACCAGTAAGCTGTAATTTTCCACTTTTAAATCTGGCATGTCTCTGGGCAAATCCCCAAACTTCACCTAGTTCAAGACTCATATGCTTTCAAAGATCTGGACCTAATTAAGAAACTGTACAGTATTTATTTTCCTCCAAAGATTTCATTGGTCAGTGAAACAGAACACAGATGCACAAAATCAGAGTGCACGGCAAACAAAGCAACTGTGCTCTGCTCAAATTGGGAACCTTGCCAGTTGCACTATTACTAAATTATAGTTTCAAGATATATGTTTTGATCCAAGTGTCTGTGTCATCATTTTTAAATCTGGCTAAGAGGGACTAGATTCAGTGCTTTTGCTGTTTAAAGGAAACTACTAATGAGTGAATGCAGTCACATTCTTCTGGGGGTATAGAATTTACACCTCAACCATCTATGCAGGGCAGATACATGAAGGCTCAAGAGATTTTATGCTTCTGGAATTCCTGATTATCAGAGTGTCCAGAAATGTAAGCTAAATATGTTTTCCATTTTAATAACTAATTGGATATTTTGTGAGCAGTGATGTCTGACCCCTTAGGTTTCTAATTTACAGCCAGAATAATGTTATCTGCATGTTTCTTGCTTGGAAGCAGTGGACGTTCTGTGTCTGTTAAAACTTTTGCTTAAAAATTGGTTATGAAAGACTTCCTGTGTTTTTAGACACCTTCATGGACAATTGCTTTTGCAGATATATTAGGAATTAAGCTTGAATTCTGAAATGGCTATGTAGAGACAAAGGCCTGAACTATGTTTCATCAGTTACTATGGTACATAGATCAAGAGAATCCATTCAATATGGAAACTCAAGAGGAAAGCAGATACAAGGAGTGAAAGTAGCCTAGTGGTTAAAATAATGGATTGGGAGCCATATGCTAAAAGTAACATTTAGCTATTTATTATTTATTTTAAAAAACATATAACCTGCCTAAAACCTAGGTGGTTTCCAAAAATACATACACAATAAAACATATAAACAAGCATCAGAAAAACAATGCAATGAACTACAAACTCAGGAAAAAGTAGAGGCTGACACAAAGACAATCTAACACAGGGGATGTTGCTTGGGAATACTTTATTCAGAGCACCGGTAGGAAGACACAACACTGGCTGTGTTTCAGCGGGAAAACTTGCCTGCCTCGGGGATCACTACAAAGATCTATAAAAAACATGTTATACAATCACGCTGATTGATTACATTTTATCGCAGAAATATATGTATAACGTAAAAAATTCAAAATGCATATATAATGCAATATAATAAATATAATGAAACAAATATAAAACAATAAAGTTTAAACTACAATATGCTATGCAATACATCTCTAAAGGGCAATTCTATAAATTAGGTGCTAAATTTTGCATGTCCATTGCACATGTAAATGTTCAGAATACTAGCATATATGCATCTATCCTGCTTATTTTCGAACGAAAAGGCCGGCCATCTTCCGACACATATGCCTTCTTAGTGTACACATTAAACTGGGATCAAATGTTGGAATGTGCAAGCTAAAATTAGCAAGTTCATAGACCCAAATGAAGGCACATGATGCTTTAGAATGTGCATGGCAGATCATGTGGTTTCTCTTCTCCACATGGTATTTAATGAGCTTATGCTAAGACTATAATAGTAAAGCTTCTGCTACCAGCAAACATTGTACACACCTCGGTTTGTTTATTTATTTATTACATTTAATAGTGTCCACCTATCAAGTTCTAGGTGGTGCACAACCAAATGATTTTACTCTCACTAATAAAGGACAATTCCACAAGTTATTTCAGATGGCACGATTGTGATGGTCATTATTGTTTTCTATGGGTTTGTTTTGCCATGAGAGGCATTTCTCTTTTTCCTATTACTCTCTAAGATCATAGTATAGTAAAGTACAAGATTTGATATATAAGCTGAGGATGGTCTCTTCTGGCCTTATCTGTTGAATATTGGGAGGTGAACAGCCAGCTACGTAACCCATTGTAGTTACAATAATATGAAGGCCACTGCCAAAATGGAAGATTAAATTTTCTTCTACTTGAAAAGAAAAATCTGTCTTTGATGTGGTTTCTCCATCCAAAGACCACTGTAGCCTCTCTTAGTCTTGACCAAGAACACCAATCTGGCAGACAAGAGTGTTTTGGAGGTCAACAAGTTGTGCCAAGATAATTTCAAATTGGAAAAGTGTGTATGGAAGAGGATCCCTAGAAAGACAGACTGTGAAGTGTAATGGGAGCCAGGGATTAGGTGTTCAAGGTGCACCTAGGCTCCTCCCTGTGAGTCCAGTGCACATGATCACTTTTATCTCTGAGCATGGTCTGGGACTGGAAAAGGTTCTACCCACTCACTGCTCATTCTTTCTCTCAGGCAACACACATTTGCTCTAAGTCTTTTAATCACTTAGCTTCAGGGACAGTATAGGCAGAGGTAGTATGAATGGAGAATTTCTCCAACTATGTACAAATTCACTTTGATTACTTCCATCATGAGAACTGTAAAGTTCTCTTCTCTCTCAATAATCACACCATTTGCTGTCAGCTGTACTTAGTAGTAATATAAAAGTTACACTCACACTTGTGATGATCTCAGTGGTATGGGACTGACAGCTGCCTGGTCCCTGCAACTCTGTAGGAAATTGAGAGATTAGATGCCAGTTCAGAAGCTGACGCTTGAAGGTTTGGATGCTGCAGATACTTCTCCAAGTCTTACAGGTGGCACAAGCAAATACAGCTGCAGATCTTGACAAATGATGCCAAGTTGAAAAATTACAGATTAGATACAGTTTCAGTAGGGAATCTCAAATTTAATTGTCAAGATTTCAAACATCCAGCAATGAGATGTGGAGGGGCATTTTCAATATGATGTCCAAGTCGAACTTTGGATGTTTTGCAGCTAAACGTCTCAAATCTGAATAGAAAACATGACCATTTTTGAAACCACATAACATTGACATTCGCACAACATCCAGTCCTCATCTTACAATCTATTAATTTATAAATAACAATACCACAACTCATCATTGGAATTAAATTTTGGCCACAGCTTTATTAACCATATATAAATATATAACTCAATTCTATAACTTTCCCAATGCATTAAATTCTTCCATACCAATGTTAGCATTCCCAGAGCGGTTTAACAGTTCAGAGCCATTCGGTAATGAAACTGGTTCTCCGACTTGTCCAAAATTACCCCCTTTATTCTATGTGACTCACGGTGCCGTCAAGCCACATCTCACTCGTGGCGGTTCCGCCCACAAGTTACTTTTTCCATCAAAATATCTTTTAACCAATATCCACAACCGCATCTGGTGCCTCTTTATCCCCACATATCCGGCTGACTCAAAAGCTGCTACTGACCTCCCATTCCCCACCCAAACTCAAATACCCACCATAACCATCCCACCAAAATCATTATACAATAAACCCACAACATGTCACCAACTATCCATTGTAATTAAAGACAAACCATACAATACAGGGTGGGTTGGGAAGGGCACAAAATCCTAACCCCTCCCTCACCTGCCCACCCAAATAATGATTTTAAACCGCCAAAAACCCTTTTGTTTACCCACAAGCATTCCTATGACAACCACCAATCCTTACCTCCCCTTATCATCCAATCACCTTTCCTCTCCTGTTACTACCCTACCCACACTTCAACATTAACCCTCTCAACTCCTTCTTTCATACCATTCTATCTTTTCCCTACCCTCACCTCTATTAACTATTTATCGCCCTTCCTTCTGGCTCAGTCAATGTTATTGCCCCAACATTCTAAACTGTAGGGTTCCCGAATACCTTTTTTTTTTTTTTTTCAAAATGCCATTTGTAACAAGAGTTTGTGCTCTGTGCGTTTATCTTTTCAGGCCATTTTTGAAAAAAAAAAAGTACAAGCGAAAAATGTAGTAAATCAAGCCATTAGGATGTAGGAGGGGCCAGCATTTTTAGTACCCTGGTCCCCCAGACATCTCAGGAGAGCAATGGGACACCCTAGGGAGGCACTGCTTTGTACTTCATATAAATGCTCCCCCAGGTACACATCTCACCATTGTTCCCTTATCTTGTCTGATAAGCCCTTCAAAACCTACCCAAAAACCCACTACCCCCAAACTGTACACCACCACAATAGCCCTTATGGGTGAAGGGGGTACCTCTATTTGGGTACAGTAGGTTTCTGGTGAGTTTTGGAGGGCTCACAGTTTCCACCACAAGTGTAACAGGTAAGGGGAGGTACGGGCCTGGGTCCACCTCTCTACAGTGCACTGCATCCACTGCTAGACTGCTCCAGGGACTTGGATGCTACTCAAATAGACCTGGCTATAACATCTTAGGCTGTCATAGAGGCTGGTAAGTACTATTTTATTCACACTTTGGGGGGATTGGAGGCGGTCAGAGACCACTGGAGGGGGGATAAGGAGGGTCATCCCTGATTCCCTTCAGTGGCCATCTGGTCATTTAGGGCAGCATTTTGTGCCATATTCATTCTAAAAACAGATCTAGACCATAGCCTTTGGATTTTCACTCTAGACATTTTCGTTTTGTTCTATTATGGCTGTAAAATGACCAAGTGTTAGGAATACTGTAAGCCTGCCCTAATTCTGCCTTTAAAACACCTCTGACATGCCCCCTTTGTGATCTGGATACACTGAAGATGAATTGTATAGATAGATGTTTGCAAAACAGGTTTTGAAAATACCGATTTGAACATTTTGAGTAGATTTTCATCCAAATGCTGCTTTAAGACACTATTTAAATGTTTTTCGCTTTCAAAAATGAGCTCCTAGTCAATTCCTTTCTGAAGTTCAAGGAATCTATTGAGCAAATAAGTTAGTGATGCTGGAGTTTGAGGAATTTTGAAAAAAGTATATTTAAAGTATTGATTGCTTTTTAATTTTGTAACTTCCTCTTCAAGAGGAGAAGTCCACTATGGATAAAAAAAATTTGAGAGGTATATAAGACATATATACAATAGCATATATAACATAGCATTCCCATGTGGTTCACACAGCATTTGTTTTAGTCAGTTCATATGTTTTCAACCTGGTACAGATTCCAAATCATCCATATTAAGATGTATTGGTTTTTTCTTTAGTCAAAAAAACGTGTACATTTTCTACTCTTTTAAGATCTCTTACTCTCTCTTACTCGTGCATTTCAAAGAAACACAAAAATATTTCCATCTTCTTTTCAAGAGCCATCCTGTGTTGGGATATATTGTACATGATAGCAGAGTGATGACATGCCTTTCACTGGGGAATAATTTTCTATCCCGATACAGGGGAACTAACTATTCAGTTTAAAATATTTCTCAACCATGATGAATTTTCCACTGTATACAAAAAGCAATTTCATCTGACAGGAAATCAGGAAAATAATGACTCTGGCAGAAAAAGCAGGCTCCAGAGATATCCTTTTCCAGAAATGATAAAACCTTCTAATGTCCTTCTGCTGTTTTAATTTAGTATTACTTGGCTTAATAGAAAATCTGATCCCAATTTTAACAATCCCAAGCAACTCAATGAACTATCTGAAATCAGACTGAGAAATTCAAACTCTGAAGCCTAACAACTTGCTAAAATGGCATGTGATTTCAAATAATATTGCCTGTCTTACAGTGGGCCTCTTTTACAAAGCCCCTCTACCGATTTTCGGTGCGGCAAATGAGAGGAAGTCCATTCAATTCCTCTAGGCTCCCTCTTATTTCCCGCACAAGAATCACTGGTGCGGCTTTATAAAAGAAGCCCTGTGAGCATTAATAAACAGAGATCTAGGTTTCTTCAATTTTGATAAAACACAAAGGATGCACAAGGCTGGATGGTAGGTACCTGTTCTACCTGGTATCCAGAAAAAACAGGACCCCTATCATTTTTCTAAAAAATAAAAAAAGTACTATTATTTTAAAAATTATTATTATTGACAGGTGTTACTGCAAGATGCTCCCTGTCCGCTTCCGTATACAGTTCAAACTTCTATTACTTACCTTTAAATGCATTCATTCTGCTGCCCCCCATTACCTCTTCACTCTCATCTCTCCCTACATTCCTCCCCGTGACCTCCGCTCGCTGGACAAATCTCTCTTGTCATCCCCCTTCTCCTCCACTGCTAACTCCAGGCTTCGTTCCTTTTCTTTCGCAGCTCCTTATGCCTGGAATAAACTTCCTGAGCCTGTATGTCTAGCTCCATCTCTACCTGTTTTCAAATCTATGCTGAAAACCCACCTTTTCACTGCTGCTTTTGGCTCCTAGCCATTACTTATTTGCCTCCCCCTTGTTCCTTCTCACCCAGTACTTCCCTTCCCTTATTGTCTTGTCTGTCTGTATTATCTTTAGATTGTAAGCTCTATTGAGCAGGGACTGTCTCTCCACGTCAGGTGTTCAGCACTGCGTGCGTCTGGTAGCGCTATACAAATGCTAATAATAATGCTGTAAAAACTGGATGATCCCTATTTTCAAAATGACATCATTCAGGATGTGACCATTAAGATATGTTGTAGCACGATGGTGTTTAGTCAGTAGCGTCAAAGACTTTGTGAATATGCCAAGGTCAAGGATGAATAAGGACAATTTGAACACAAATTATGAATGAACTAAGAAAAAAACATTATACTAAAGTATTTTCAAAGGTCATACTAAGAGTTCCTTTTACCAAGGTTTGCTAACAGATTTAGCACTCCCTAATGTTTAGTGCATGCTAAATGATAAGATGGCCATAGGAATATAATGGACTTCTTGTCATTTAATGCACACTAATCATTAGTGTGTGCTAAATCCATTAGTGCACCTTAATGAAAGGACCCCTAAATGTTTAAACAATTACAAAGTATTTGGAAACTATGTAGGGGTCTCATTTTTTCTGGACACCATATATAACAGAACTTAAATTAAGTTCTATTATAAAATACTAGTATAATCTGGTCATTCCATCTGTTCGTGAAATTAGGCATGCTGCCACTCAGCAATTCATACTCTCCTTACAAGCCCCTGATATTTGGAACAGGCTACAGAACAGCTTACGACTCTTACCCTCCCTGCAATCTTTTAAGACCAATTTGAAGACTTTCCTATTTGTAAATGCCTTTAATTAACCTACCCCCTCTGCACTCCTTCAGAGTGATGGTACCCTGGAAGACACAATGCCCACCCCAAGAGTTACCCTCTTTACTTTTCTTTTTATATTACATTTCATCCCTCGTCCCCTTGCTCTGTTGTCTCCATTTTCCTCTCTGTCCTTTCTTCCCCCCCCCCCCCCCCCCCCCCCTCCTTACATTGTAAGCTGTTCAGACATTTTTTGATGGGTAGGGTATAAGCCTTTAATAAACTTGAAACTTGGTATTGGTGTGGCTAGTCTAACATGCACCACCCCCCCCCCCCCCCCCCCCCCCCCCCCACCCCCCGGTGTTCCAAATGTATCCTGCGTATTTCCTAGAACCGGATGGTAGTAGCCGGGCCAAATCTGGGAAACACACTTCAACACACCGGGAGTGATGCAGAGTCACTATCCTCGTCTCCCGTTCTCTAAGAGCGGGAGAGGAAAATTAAACTAATTTAGGATTTGGATGTTATTCTTCCCAAAATTCAATAGTATCAGGCATGGGTGTTAAAATAATTTCCACGAACTTTATTTAGCAATAAACAATTTCTTTAAAATTGAATAAACATTTCATCAATACTTTATTATCCAGTTTTACTATAATATCCTTCAAGAACCCCAATATTACTAACCCCAGTTTCTTTCCTTTACAGGTCAACCCACTAGCAACAAAACCAACTTAATCAGATAAGTGTCCTATGTATTTTTCTTATAACTCTATTCTTAAATTAATGTGTTCTATTAAGCTAATTTATTCTCCTTACTTCAATACCAGAATTTGATTCTTTCTGAATTGTTTTTGTCTTTTTAGGATCCTTGTATCAGTGAAGAACCCTGGATCTTAGGTAAGTATATTTATTTCTTTATGGTTTCATTTCCCCAGTCACTTAGCTGTACTCTTAAGTCGCCTTTCACTGTAGCTCTGTATTCTTTCTTGCGTAGGGGCCCAGGTGCTTCTCCCACGTGAGTGATGATCAGGTTGCTCCCGGCAGTTCTTCTCCCTACACCTATCTTAAGAACTTAAAAGGAGGTAAAACCCTGTCTTCCTGACTTTATTTAGAATTCCCTCTCTTTGTGACCATAGGAATTTATTATTAATAATACGGGGCTCAAACTAGCTTCAACCAAAAGTAACCAAACCTCCCTTCCCTAGACACCCTGAACTATTTTTTTATATGTGCCCTACTCTACAGAAGGAGGGTCACGGTTGGTGCAATTATCCTTTCTTTTATACAGCACTCACTCACTAAATTCTATACTAGCAATTTTTCTCAGTTCCTATCTTTATTATCTTATACATTCAATTTCCAAAACCCTTTTTAACATTCAATTCACAGACTTCCCAGACCACCCACTCAATTGCCCTATTAACCACTTCCACTAATTCATTCTCAATTCTCCCTTTACCCCATTAATTACCTAAGAATTCTTAATACCCAAAACAGTAACACAACCACCCTTTTCCCTTATGTATCCCCTCTCTAAACACTTTCTCCTATCTAATCACCCCCTTTCTCAATCCTATCTCAGCCTAGTTAACTCTTTCTTCACCACAATCAGTACCCACTTCACCAGCACGCATCCACTCTCTCCGCAGTCCCAACTCCTTCTGGCAACTGCCAGAGACTCCGTCTCCTAGGAAACGGAACCTCCAGCATAATTCCAGAGACCCTCCAGCCAATCCCCAGCTTTTTTCAAAGTTCCAAATTTCACTGCTGACCAACGGAATGTTGGCCAGCAGTGCTAAGTCTCCATTTTTATCTCATAGAAACTAATGGAAAAATTTTATAATTAAATAAAAACCCAATTAAACTTTAACCCAATTATCTCAAAACTTCACTACACACTAAACCCCCCATTCTCTATTAAATTGTATTTTCAAAATTTAAATTTAACATTTTTTTACGTCCGTCCTCATTTTTCCCCAAAAACACCCCCTTAAAAATCCCAAAATTATTTTAAAAATATCCCAAAAATTCACATACCTCCCCCTGAACCTACCCCGTCGAATTTAAAAATTTAACCCTTTACAACCACTTAAAACTAGACCCCCCCTCCAAAAGACCCCCTAATAATATTCTAATTCAAAAATTAACTCGCTAGAAAAATCAACTAAAATTCCCCGAACCCGAATCCAAAAACAGAATTTAAATTAAACCAATCCCTGAATTTTTAAAAAATCAAAAATCATATTTACGCAATTTAAAAATAAATAAATTAAAATTTTGGGTCAACAGACCCCTTACCTGAACCAGGATTTTCCCCTCACTCGACCTCTATCCTTGGTTCCGGTCCCCGACGTCCGTAGGCGAAAACGGAGCACAAACTAAAAACCTCTGAAGCCGGCCCAAAATTTAGGCCCAGGCTTCGGCCTAAATGGGAAAACGCGTGACCCCGATTCGTGCATGAGGCGCGCTGCCTCATGCACACACCTCTTTCTTTCGGAGATGTCTCCCGTGTCAGCGCTTGCTCCTCCCGGCGCCCCTCTTCCTGAACGGGCCCGAAATCCCACACCCGCACAATGAGACGCCGGCCACCTCCCCGGAGCGTCCCCAACATCTCCCCCAGCCCCTACAACATGCCCGAAGACGGGCCAACAGCACCAGAGCCTCTTCATACCTGGGACATGCTCAATCGTCCCAGGCACCAAAAATTTCAACGCTGCCTCTCGCCTGGCCCCGAAAACAACGTCGCTGTTTTTTTTTTACTGCGGCCCGATGCCCCACTTCCCGGAGACGTGCCCAATCGTCTCCGGGACACTAAAACAAAATCGCCACTTCCCGGAGCACTTCTCCAGTGCTCTCCCTCACCACAACAGCCAACCAATCGGCCCCGGAGCCCCTTCCAGGTAAGTAAAAAAAAACAAAGAAAAAATTTATTTTTTTCCTCTTTTAATCCCCTATTACACTAGCATTTAAGAGCCTGCAGTTATACCTGCCCTAGAGTTGGCATGTGGGCATCTAAATGAGGCAGGGACATGTAGGTGGTTATATATATATTTTGTAAGAGGCCAATTCCTACCTATGTACTCGCTTATGTCTAGGGGGCGTGGCCTCTGCCCAACCTTAGCTGCATGGAAAATAACGGACAGACCAATGGAATATATTAGTTTATTTATACAGCGTTATATACAAAAATATAGAAAACTCTTATCAGCTTATAGCATCAGCAATTCCTGATTGCATGCACAATGATACCAAACTAGAGAATAACTATGATTATCCTATGGGCTAAAATCTGTAATGACAGATAAACACAATACCAAGATCCTAATGATTACCACACAAATCTTATACTAGGCTAACAGCAACTAGAGATCATAAATCCTGACGTCACACATCTGATGGGTCCGAGCACAGACTAATTATCTAACCCAGCCTGAAGGAAGTAAACTATGATCTCACCGTCCCGGTCACCAGATCAGATTCCTTCCGATACCTCAGCCGAATGTCTCAGCGAGGTCCCACAAGCTCAGGTGATGCACTTGTCTTGATCAGCCACAGATGATACAGACTCAGTATAGATCCTGTAGACAGCTGTAATCTGGGGAAAAGCTTTGCCAGGTATTATCAGTAAGTCTCTCAGGTAAATCAGGTGCTTGCAGAAATGCAAGTGTTCTTCTCCTCTGTTCTTCTGTTCGGTTCTTCAGCAACTAACTTCTTCTGTTCCCGCTTCTCAGACCAATCAGTTTTCTGGGAGCCAATCAGAAATAATCCCACCATGTACTCCCAGCATCTGTATGAAGCTTCCTTTGTCCGTCTTATCTCGTAAGCTCTCTCCCTCTCTCTCCCTCGAGGAGTGACCTTGAAGGTGGTGCAGGCTTCAGTAAATCTATTACAAGCTGAAATGCTGACTTCTGCACAGTTGGTAGTCAGACATATAGGTGAAAGGTTGCAGCGTCCATGTTGGCTGACAAGGTGCTCTCATTTGCACACAGGGTGGGCGAGATCACAGCAAATACTCCTACAGATTCCCCCCCTTGGAGATGGAAATTACTGCAAAGGAGTAAAGGCCTTCTCCAACCTAACTACAAAAATAAGCCAGACAGTTCAGTCAGGATTCAGGTACAAACTTCATGGTCAAAACTACAAAAAGTTTCAAAGTAAATCTCAACTAATGCAAACTAACGCTCTTCAAACAGTTCAATTAAGCAAAATAATGTTCACAAGGAAATCACAAATGCTAATACAGCAAAATACTGAATAATAGAACCCGCATGGGGTGTTAGCAGTTATGTCCTACCACATGAAAACATAATCAAAATCAATTATCATACTATTATAAAATGCATGGCAAAGCATAAGCAAATCAGTCCTTAATATGATAGTAGACTAAAACTGTTGCATCGTGGAGAATTACTCATGGGTGACCTCCACAAAGTCTAACAAAGTCAATGATATGAGAGTCTTTAGACTGTAAAACGACATAATGTCCAAACCATAGTCAATAGGGTGGACCGTGATGAATAATGAGGTGTGAATGGACAACTTCTCACATCAAGAAGACATCAAACAGGAACAAAATGGTCCACGTAATGGTGATGATGAAGAAAGTCTTCAAACATAAGCATTGGACACAGTTCAAAAAGAAAGTCAATGAAATGTCCCAAAAACAAACAAACACACATCCAAAACTTCACTGTCAGGAACACTGGATCGGTTGAAATAAAAATAAAATCAAACAATTCCCCCCAACACGAAGAATGATTCTTGGCCAAAGAAAAACTCCAACAGTCATGACTAAACAATGGAAATCATGAGGAACAAGGGGAAGGGATGTTGAAAACCACCAATGGATTAGGAAGCAGGGCGTCAGGAACATCTTGAAGAACGACATCAGGAACGGAAACAGAATCAATCTGTTAGGCAACTGCACCGGATCTTCAAGGTTTTGTTTTTTTTTCTTTGTAGCTGAAAAACAAAAGAAGACGAAGCTATTCTGCTTCATGGTTAGTTTGTGTCATTTCAACAATGCATGTATCTGGAACCAAATGACTGGGGTGACATGGTCTCAACTGATTGATGTGGACCCACTTAAGGTTATCTTCACCTTGAGAATTTTTTCTGAGGCGAATTTGGTAAGCCACAGGTGAAGCTTTTTCCACTATAGGGAAAGGACCACGCCAACTAGGTAGAAACTTCTTTTCTTTAACCTTGTTTCTGGCAAAATTGAAATAGAATACCTTGTCACCAATTTGGTATTCCTTGGAGGTAGTCCCTTGATCATAGTAGGCTTTTCTACCTCTAGCGCTACTTTCCAAATTTTTCTGAGCAAAGGCAAAGGCACTTTGCAAATGCTTACGCAAATGGGTGACATACTCATGAGAGGAAGTAGCACTGGACAAGTTCACATCATTAGTCCTGTAAAGCAAATGAATTGGTAACATCATTTCCCTACCTGTCATCATCTCAAAAGGCGACACTCCTGTAGACCGATGGGGTGTGGCACGTATGGCCATGAGGACCAATGGTAACTTCATGTCCCAATCCTTACCTGAGGATGACACGTACTTCTTCAGAATGGTGATGATGGTCCGATTAGCTCTTTCCACTTGGTCTTTCACCATAGCGTCAAACTCTGAGAAAGGCTGGTTGGTTGGAATTTCCACCTGCTCTTCAATGTCCTCCTGCAAGGTTGAGGTTTCCACAGAATTCACCCTTCGAGGCTTCTGAGGTACAGACATTTCCCTGGACAGAAACAAGAAGTCATCTTCCACCTGTACCTGAGCACACGTCGCATCATAGGGCCAAACAAACTCGAGAGATATGAGGCCCCTGGGAGAGGTAAACCAACTGTCAGTCGTCTCCCCCCCCCTGGCAGGTGTCCCAAGAAGAAGGCAGCCTGCCAAGGATAGGCAAACTTACCTCGACATCATGGAAGGACTGGCCAACCAGAAAGCCAACAGAATCTCCAGCAGATAGCTCCACTTCAGCAGACTGTGGATTGGTGACCAACAGGTATAAGGTGGTACCGGTGACCTCCAAACATGGCAGAACACCAATTGCCAATCCAAGGTCTCGAAAGTGGGCATGTGGGTTAAAGAACACTACATCATCCAGCAGACGTTGTCCTTGAGCGAGGCGAAGCTTGAGGGAAAAATCCCGAACTCTTCCTGGAATGGTTACATCCTTGTCACAGACTACCTCACAGACCTGGGGAATGGTCTGTCCAGACTTCAAACAAACAGCCGTAGGTTCAAGTTCCACTGGGTTGTTCTGCATTCTACTCCACAGGACAAGATTCACCAGGTCCACATAAACTCCCAGTCGTGCAAGGCAATCTGACCCCAAACATAAGGGTTCCCTCAAGCCCCGGACAATAGAGAAGTGGTGGGTGAATGTCTTCTTTCCCACAGTCAAGGGAAGGCCACATATTCCGTCAAGCGGCTTGGAGCCTTGTCCCGGTACCTGTACCGAAGTAGAGGAACATCTGCTGAAGGGAAGTTGTACAGACTTACGAATTTGGCTGTACAAAGAGTCACCGATGTAGGAGAGATCACTAGTGAACAGTAAAGTAGCTTGAAGCAATTGGGTGTTAGCCACTTGAACTGGTATGGTGAATTCATCACCTTTCTGGGTGATGACAGTCACCTTGCAAGGATGAGCAAAATCAGGACCAGAGATAGGAGATGAGATTTCAAGTGATGCTGAGTCCTGTGAAACAATCTCTAGTTGGTCCGCTTGTTGCACCAGCTCTTCATGCTTCTGACCCCCTTTTGGTGCCTCTGTCAACGGAGGCTCCCGCATGGGCGGATCCGCGGAACACCGGAGATCAGTCCGCAGGGGAGTGTCCTGTAGCTCCACAGAGTTGGCATCACCGACTGTACGCCAGTATCTCCCTCGCACATATTTAAGGGGTCGAGTGACTTTAGACCAGATCGTTTCCTCATCATAATCCAAAACAGGCCGAAATCTCTTCAAAAGGTCATTTCCAATCAGAAATTCTTCACCCTCGCTGGTAGTGATGATGGCTGGGTGCCTGACGGTCATCTGTCCAAGCTGTAAAGATAGCCAAACCTGTCCCACAGTTCCAATACTTTGATTGCCATAGGCCACCAGTGACAAGTCGCACGGTGTGACACGCAGCACATCCCGACCCCCCCCTAGAGATGCCTCTAGTTTCTGAAACAGGCCCTGGGTGACCAAAGTCACCTCTGAGGCTGTATCCAGGAGACCTTCACAGGAAAGTACTTGTTGAATTAACAACTCCACGGTATATCTGTAACCTTTAGATATAAGCTTACCTAGAAAATACCTGACTTCCTGGGATGAGTCTTTTGAAAGAGGCCCTTCCGGGTTCGAGGACTGCGACGCAGCATGGTTCACGGGGGACTCCTCACTGATGGACAACAACGCATCCACGTGGACAGTGGGGACGCTTGCGGTAACAGGTATTGTGGTCACGTCTAGTCATGCTTGTTCTTCCTCCGAAGAGGATGGCTGTTCCACCTCAACAGATTTAACACTAAGCCCCGGAGGGGTCGGCGGTCTAGAAGACTGGTCCTTCTGCTTCTGGAATTTGACCTTTTTATGAGATGGAGGTGTCTTAGGTACATTGCTAGACTCCGCGATTGAACATCTTGCCAGCAATTGGTCCAGCTGAGCTTGCATAGCACGGATCTTCTCTGCATTCCACTTCTTCTGATTAAACCGCTTCTTTTTAGGTTGTTGCTGTCCCTCCTGCGCAATAGGAGGCGCTGCATCCCGCGGCAGGGCCTGAGAGCCCGGCGGCGTAGTTGGTCTCGGCGCTTTGTTTTCCAGAGAAAGCGTGGAAGTGACCGCACAAACGGCGGGTGGTATCACCCTGTTGCGACTCTTGGACGCCGGTTTCGGAGTCTCTGCGATGGGCTTGGCGCGGCAGATTTCAAAAATTCCTTCAGCCTGCTTGAGAAGGCTGGAATAGGGTTCTGCGTTTTTTCCTGCCAAGGGAATCTTTATCGGATCAGGCAGACCCTGTATAAAAAGTTCCCTGAAATCACCAAATTCAAGATCTTTAGAATCAGGCGGCACCCCCCCTTGGTAAAATGCACGCTTCAAGCGATGGGCCCACTCCCGCGGACTCTCCTCCGGATTACAACTAATAGTATACGCTGCACGCTTAGCTTCAAGAGAGTTGGCAAAGAGACCGTAGCGCTTCGCTAAGGCTTGCTCCACTGACCGTAGATCGGGGTTATCGGACATGATCAAATCTAGAACTTCATGGCACTCGGTACTAAAGGTCCATTTGAGGAGGGCTCTGATGTCATCCTCAGAAGAGACGTGCATGGTCTGCAGGAGTTCATGCACTGCCTTAAGATGGGTTTCTATGGATACCGAGGCAGACGCTTTAAAAGGCGCTATTACGGTGCGTAGCATCTTTATAATATATGCTTGCCTCTCCATAGACATTCCTTTCTTGGGTTCCGGCCTGACATGCCGCTGATCACTACCAGGTGTAGAGAACCTCGGGGCAGGTGTATTGCTAAAACTGGGTGGATCTGCCGAAGGCTGAAACCCTGAGCTAGGCACCTGACCAAGTGAGCTGATGATTTCAGCAGGCAGTCCCTGGACCCGTGCCCCCAGTGGGTGTGTCACTGTCTCGGGTCTGCTGCTTAGGTCACCAGCCACTATGGGGCTGGATTGTACAGAGGGGCGGGAAAGAGCCGAAGCCATGCCCCCAATGGGTGTGTTTAACTCGGGTCCCTCCCGGCTCACGTAACGGTTCATTTCGGGAGCTGGGCTTGGGTGACCCGCAGCAAAACTGTCGGGGAACTCTAAGGTATACGGTACTTCTTCCTGCGCCATGTGCGTAAGCTCTTGCTGCATTGTGGAAATCTTTACAGTGCACTCATCTAATGCTTTAGACAATGAATCTCTGTCCTTCACTGTACATTGTAATTGCAGTGAGACTGTCTCCTGCTTCTCTTTTAACTCCGCCAACTCTAGCTTGGCTGCGTGCCAATCTTGAAACACAGACACAGATTGTTCTTGAGTGGCCACTAGCTCCCTGCGCAACTCACTCTGAACACCTTCTGAGACCTGTTTTAGCTCCCGATTTAATGTCTGCAACTTATCTGTTTCCCTAATCTGGTTGTGTAATGCATCAGTCAAACGAGAAAATTTCTCTTGCAACGAATCAAAAGACACGAGGTACTGGGCAATTTCTTGCTTTAATGTGTAATTAAGTGCTTCACAATCAGTTAGGTCACACTGCAAAGTTTTACACTTATCATCCAGTGTCTGGCACTGCGTACAAATCTCTTCAGAGGAATGAGGTGGGGCGGGGCTTACATTGGTCCCTGCTAAAGCAGATTTGGCAGTCTGTAAATCAACTCGTAATGCAGCTAACTCACTGTCTCGCTCCTGGACAGTTTCCCTAGTCTGGGACAAATCTAACTGCAACTCCGCTATGCGATCTGTTAGAGGTACAGATACCTGTCTTATCTCATTCATCAAAGAGTCTTTAACTGCCAAAAGAGACACGCCCAGTTCACAAAGCATCCATTGTGACAAATGCTGTTTCTCTTTTATAATTGTATTTAAAACCGTAGCATATGCTTCTGAGCTATTCGGTGAACTGCTACTAAATAAAGCACGTACAGACTCTACTGTAGGAGGAGTTGGTTTCGTCTTACTATGAGAGAGTGGCAGTAATATTTTAAGCACGCCCTTCTCCTGTTCACTCAGGAGAATTTCAGGCAATGTGCCAACCGTGCCGGTCGCCATGTTAAAGACTAAACACACCCTGTTTTCCTTCCAGAGAGTTAGAGAAACCGTTTCTTTCTCTTTTGGAGCTCAGAGTAATAAATCTGTCAACCAATTACAGCAATAAAACACAGCTGTATAAACAAAGGTCTGCCGTCAGCTAGGGTAAATCTGCAGTTCGTGCAAAGAGAGACAGAAGCTCAAACCAGCCTTCTGAAAAGACCCAGAAAAAGTTTTAACTTCTGCTAATCCTGCACCAACCGTCCCGGACGAGAGCCCCAATTTGTAGGTGGTTATATATATATTTTGTAAGAGGCCAATTCCTACCTATGTACTCGCTTATGTCTAGGGGGCGTGGCCTCTGCCCAACCTTAGCTGCATGGAAAATAACGGACAGACCAATGGAATATATTAGTTTATTTATACAGCGTTATATACAAAAATATAGAAAACTCTTATCAGCTTATAGCATCAGCAATTCCTGATTGCATGCACAATGATACCAAACTAGAGAATAACTATGATTATCCTATGGGCTAAAATCTGTAATGACAGATAAACACAATACCAAGATCCTAATGATTACCACACAAATCTTATACTAGGCTAACAGCAACTAGAGATCATAAATCCTGACGTCACACATCTGATGGGTCCGAGCACAGACTAATTATCTAACCCAGCCTGAAGGAAGTAAACTATGATCTCACCGTCCCGGTCACCAGATCAGATTCCTTCCGATACCTCAGCCGAATGTCTCAGCGAGGTCCCACAAGCTCAGGTGATGCACTTGTCTTGATCAGCCACAGATGATACAGACTCAGTATAGATCCTGTAGACAGCTGTAATCTGGGGAAAAGCTTTGCCAGGTATTATCAGTAAGTCTCTCAGGTAAATCAGGTGCTTGCAGAAATGCAAGTGTTCTTCTCCTCTGTTCTTCTGTTCTTCTCTTCTTCTCTTCTGTTCGGTTCTTCAGCAACTAACTTCTTCTGTTCCCGCTTCTCAGACCAATCAGTTTTCTGGGAGCCAATCAGAAATAATCCCACCATGTACTCCCAGCATCTGTATGAAGCTTCCTTTGTCCGTCTTATCTCGTAAGCTCTCTCCCTCTCTCTCCCTCGAGGAGTGACCTTGAAGGTGGTGCAGGCTTCAGTAAATCTATTACAAGCTGAAATGCTGACTTCTGCACAGTTGGTAGTCAGACATATAGGTGAAAGGTTGCAGCGTCCATGTTGGCTGACAAGGTGCTCTCATTTGCACACAGGGTGGGCGAGATCACAGCAAATACTCCTACAGACACACGTAGCTTACAGTATTTTACAGCCCTTTTACAAAAGTTCACAAGGGCCTACGTACATGCAGCACGTGTCAAATCAGTATTACCTCGTGCGCCTGGTGGTAATTCTGAGTTTGGTACTCGCCAAAAATATGTGGTAGAAAATAAATGTTCTATTTTCTACTGTGGGGGCGTTCCCAGTGGTAATCGGCAGTTGGTGCAAGCTAGACAGTTACCACGTAGGTAACGCGTGAGTCCTTACCTCTAAGTCATTGAGTGGCGTTAAGGGCACAGGCCATAAATAGACATGTGCTGGTTTTCATTTTCCCACACATCCATTTCCGGCCTCCCTCCTGAAAAAATTTTTTTTTCCCAGATGCGCTAGAGAAATGGTCCAGCACGTATCCAATACAAGCAACCACACTACCGCAGGCCAATTCTTGACACGCCTTTGTAAAAGGGGTCCTCTGGAAGTTACCCACATAAGTGGGAGACACACCTACATGCTCCGCCCTGTGTAAGACCACTTGCAAATATGTAAATTAGTGAGTATTTTCAGAATTGCGCTTAAGAATAAATGCTAGTATTCTAGATATTTACGTGCATAACGTGCATAAATGCAGGTGCCTATGTTAAGAAATTGCACTTAAAATGGTTTCTGGAAAATTTCTTATAAAATATGAGCTCATTCAATTCATAGAAATAATGTAGGGGAAAGGTAACTACACACTCTCAGTGCTTAGGTCTCCCTTTAGCCATATTTCTAGTACTAGCTGCTACTAAGTGTGATATTCAGATAGTGTTTAGGGTTTTATAAGATACAAAATTTATTTGGGAGGAGGGGGCAATCCAAGAAATATACAGTCAACGTGAGCAAAAAGTAGAGTGCACCTCTACGCTTCATCATCACGTTCCATTCTGTCTCTTGCCCCATCCAAAAAATCTTTATTGGGCTGTAATCGTTTTCCGAAGACCTTTGCTGAAAATTCTTTTACTCCTGAGTTACAGGCAGTCTACCCTGTGGCCTCCATGTTTCCATTATACTCTTAAAGGAAAAAAAGTTATTTTAATTTTATTGTCCTCTACTGTACAATCTTGGAAGATAAGACGCACCATCCCCTATCCCCTCCTCCTCTTTTTTTTTAACTATTATATTTGACTGGAATCAGACAGGAAAACAGTATCAGAAAAGATCTGAAACAGTTCTTTTTCAGAGCTGTCTCTCACCATTTTGAAGGAAACAGCTGTGAGTTCACTGTGGAACATCACAGCACTTGTCTTTTGAAAACGTGTAACAGTTCTACCTTTTTAGTTAGAGAGTACAAATGACACAACTGATTTGTTACATAAGCTCTGTGCAAAAGCTGAGGAACTAAGGGGCCCTTTTACAAAGACATGCTGAAAAATGGCCTGCGGTAGCGTGGACAAGTGTTTTGGGTGCGCATAGAATCATTTTTCAGCACACCGGTAAAAAAAAGGCCTCTTAAAAAATCGTTGCTGAAAATGAACATGCGGCAAAATGAAAATTGCCACGTGTCCATTTTGGGCATGAGTCCTTACCGCCAGCCATCGACCTAGTGGTAAAGACTCACGTGGCAACCGGGCGGTAATGACCTACGTGCATCAAATGCCACTTGGCGCGTGCCCAATACACGCATCAGAAAACAAAAATTATTTTTCAGACGCACATATCGGACACACGCCAAAAATGAAATTACCTCAAAAGCCACACAGTAGCCGGGTAGTAACTCCATTTTGGAGCATGTTGGGCGCACATAGATGCTTACGCGGCTTAGTAAAAGGGCCCCTAAATGTCTCTCTAGTATTGCATTTCTCCTAGAGCAACAGTAAATTTCTGCATTCTTAATAGAAACATAGAAACATGACGGCAGATAAAGGCCCATCCTCTGTAACCCCTAATTCTTCCTGTTCCTATGCGAACCCACATGTTTATCCCATGCCTTTTTAAATTCTGGAACAGTCCTCGACTCCACCACCTCCACTGGGAGGCTATTTCACGCCTCCACCACCCTTTCTGTGAAATAATACTTTCTTAGGTTACTGTTAACCCTATTCCCTCTTAACTTTGTCATATGCCCCCTCATTCCAGAGGTCTCCTTCATTTGAAAAAGGCTCTCTTCCTGTACATAAATGCCCTTGAGATATTTAAACGTTTCTATCATGTCTTCTCTCTCCCTCCTCTCTTCCAGCATATACATGTTGAGGTTCATAAGCCTGTCCCTATAATTTTTGCATTCAAGACCGCTTACTAATTTCATAGCCACCCTCTGGACCGACTCCATCCTGTTTATATCTTTCCGTAGGTGCGGTCTCCAGAACTGCACGCAGTAGTCCAAATGAGGCCTCACCAGAGACTTATACAACGGCACTATCGCCTCCTTTTTCCTGCTGTTCATGCCTCTCTATGCACCCAAGCATCCTTCTGGCTTTGGCCATCACTTTTTCTACCTGTTTGAAAGCTTTAAGGTCATCTTAATTATGGTCTTAAGTTCATCTGGTCATTCCTTAGAACTAATACTGAACACTAAAACTGGTGCTGCTTTCAGTAGCAAAAGTTCACTATAGGGTGCTTCTTCTAAAGCTTACTGTGCACTAATGCAGTTAGCGCGCACTTAATGCTAAGGCACCTATAGATATAAAGGGCTGATTCTATATATGGGGCCAAAAAAATTGGCATCCAAAAACGTGCTATTTTATAAGCTGCACTTAAAGTTACATAAGCATTGCCATACTGGGACAGACCAAAGGTCCATCAAGCCCAACATCCTGTGTACAAAAGTGGCCAATCCAGGTTACAAGTACCTGGCAAGATCCCAAAAAAGTAGAAAACATTTTATGCAGTTTATCCCAGAAATAAGCAGTGGATTTTCCCCAAGTCCATTTTAATAATGGTCTATGGACTTTTCCTTTAGGAAGCCATCCAAACCTTTTTTAAACCCCACTAAGCTAACTGCTTTTACTACATTTTCTGGCAACGAATTCCAGAGTTTAATTACACATTGGGTGAAGAAATATTTTCTCTGCTTCATTGTGTGCTCCCTAGTCCTAGTATTTTTGGAAAGAGTAAACAAGCTATTCATGTTATGGTTTATAGAATAGTTGCTTATGCCCAGGACTCATGCCTAATTTTAGGCATGGCCATTTGCACCAATTGAAATGTGGTGCAAATGTACATACCTAAACTGGGTGCAAATCCCCCACATTCTATAACAATGTGCATAAATGCTAGGAACGCCCCTGTTCTGCCCACGACCCTCCCATTTCCACACCCCCTTTTTTACTCGCATGTAAAATTTAGGCACAGATCCCACGCTAAATTTATGCGCATAAGTTCCATTTAAATCTAATTAGTGCCAATAATTGTTTGTTAAAAATTTTCTCAGCATTTAGCACATAGTAAGGGGTTCTTTTACCATGCCATGCTAAAAAGTGGCCAGCACTGGTGTTCATACACTGTGTGAAGTGACTCATCAACTGGGGGAAAATTTCTCATCAATCTGTGGTAAAAGAGTAATTATTCAGATGCACACGGCACAAAAAGTAATCATTGACATAACCCCCCCCCCCCCCAAAAAAAAAAACAAATTTTAAGTATCTTTCTTGTGAATTTGAACAAAAATAGACTTCTCTGTCTTAATTGTAATTGCTATACTACATATACCAGCGCGCTAAAAGTGAAAAATTAACCAACTTATCTTAAACGCACTGTCCAGTTCATGTGCAGAGTGGTAAGCCCCAGCTTGTCAAATAGACGAATGTGCGGTCCCAACGGAGCCATTTCGCTCTGCTTCTTCAGGGAACCACACCGCAAACCATTGAACTTGAAATTCTGGAAACAAAAACAAATAACTCAAAACATGAACTGAAAAATCCCCAATGCAAACAAAACAAAAGGTCACTGTAGTAAAAATGCTAACTTCAAAAAACGCTGGAGGGTAAACTTCCCCCTGCCCCACTACTGGCAAATATCGAGGCAGGGAGGACTACTGGCTATAAACTGTCCATTATCCAATCACAAAATGTCAACAAATAAGTAATATATATATTTTTAACTTACTTGACAGCTTTTTAATTTATTTGAAAACTTCCCAAAATGCTGCCCATATGATCCACTCTAAACAGTGGAATGGATTGTGACTAATGTCTGGAATGGAGTAAAGAATTATTTTATCTCTTTAAACTCAATGGAAGTGTTCACAATGCACTCTTTGTATGAAGTATATAGAACACATTTGACAAAAAATTCCAACGCAGGCCATGTTTTGAGACGCCTTCATCGGGAGACCTCAAACAATAACAACAAATATATAGAAATTAACAAAACTCAAATGAACAATAGTGAGTAAAATGATAAAAGAACTGTTGGGGTGACAGAAGACAAAAAAGATGGGGAAAAAATGGAATAGCTGAGATAGTGTATCCTAGTGACCCAAAACCGATAGAAACATAATACTAAGCTTTGTGGAAAAAAAATAAGTACAAATGTGCAAAACATGTAAATGCTAGTTGTGGTAATACAGAACCAGTGTGAAAAAATAATGTGAAATAAATACAAAATTAATATAAAAATGAGCCCACAGTGAAAATAGACAAGAGAAAAAACTGTAAATAAAATTTAGAAATAAAGTAACTACCTATCAGAGTGACATCAATCTCAAAATTGCCGGCTGCTAGTGTCTGTTTAGCACAAGCGTACAATGTGCTAATCTATGGTATGAAAGGAATTGTAAATGAAATAAGAAAAAACAGGAGCAGTGTGGAAAAAAAAAAAACATGACAGCTAAATGCCGTGGTTGGAGATAACAGAACTGAAGAAATGCTACCCTGAAGGTAGCCTAACCAAATCGCAGTAACTGTCAAAAACAAAACAAAAAACATCTAATGCAGACCTCCATGACCTGAAATCTAAATAAATAAGAGGAGAAAAACTACAAGTTGGAAGTATATGTGTGACACCTCTACATAATGTGCATAATCACAGCCCAAAAAGAAACAAAAAACTAGGCCGCATGGCAGTAAAAGCTTTAAGGGGGAAAGTGTGAACCGTGCATTAAACTATCTCGTGTGTTGAAACTGAACCTTAGTTAAGAAATAGCATGATAAACGGCATAAATGTGGGGTGAATAGATATAGGACAAGAACAATGTGAGCCAAATTAATAATGCTAGAACAGTGAAATCAATCATAATACAGAGATGAATAAATGAAGATCTATTTAACCAAGGGTAGTACAACTAATAAGCCGGCCACGTATAAGAAATTGTAAATCAAGTAAGATATGAAACAAGACATACTTGAAGTTCACAAACAGGTAACTGACAAGTTTCAAATATGTCAACATAATCATGACTTAGTCATGATGGTCACCCTCTATGCAAAAAAAGTCATGATTAAATAGGCATAAATGAAACTTGTCAGTTACCTATTTTTATAGAAAATTACATGTTGTGGTGATTTTTTTTTCTTTTCTGTTCTCTATATTTTGGATTGATTAACCACTTGAATATACATAAAACATTTGATATATAAACATCATCCTGATCCATATAAATGACTGAAAGAAATGTAGTAGCCTAGTGGTTAGTGCAGTGGACTTTGATCCTGGGGAACTGAGTTCGATTCCCACTGCAGCTCCTTGTGACTCTAGGCAAGTCACTTAACCGTCCATTGCCCCTGGTACAAAATAAGTACCTGAATATATGTAAATCGCTTTGAATGTAGTTGCAAAAACCTCAGAAAGGCTGAATATCAAGTACCATTTCCCTTTCCCCCCATAGTTCTGGTATGAAAATGTGCAGACACCACTCTGTATGTGCCAAGCTAAAATGTAAAGTAATGAGGTGCAATGACAAAAAAATATATAATAAGAAAAGAATGATGATGAAAAGAACTCTTAAAAATGAGCATATATAAGAAGTAGTAAATATGAGTACATGGATGTGGGAAAATAAAAAGGAGATATAGTAAAAAATATATATGTATAATAAATAAGATATGCAAATGCCTTATCAAATAAAAGTATCAACCAACACTAGCGGCTGCTATGCAGCAACGCCGACACAGCCCATTCAAGGGCTATGTTGGCATTAGTTCACGGCAGCCACTAGCATTGCTTAGTAAACAGGGGGGATAAATGTCTAACAAAGGAAAAGAGAAACAAAAACAAATGACATGCATATGAAAAAAGAACATCTAAAAGAAAAATAAATATTAAAAGTACCACAATCTTATAATGTGATAAGAGATACAAAAAAATGTGAGCAACATGTACCAAATAATATGATATGTATGAAAAAAACATATATAATAAACAAATGTGAAAAGCATGTGCTGACCCCTGTAAAACAAAGAAAAACAAAATAGCTTAATGAGAACCTAATAATAGATAAAGAACTCTGGGAAGTGGGTACATATATTGGGATACGTGATATAGGGAAGCATACATTGCAGAAACAGAAGACAAAGAAAAAACCAGACTAACAAAAAATGATTCAAAAACATGACACATTCTAATCAGCAATGGAGACCAGTATAAGCTATCACTAATATAACAAAGTAAAACATCATAAATAAGAAAAAAAACAAAAATATTACTAAAAACTACTAGTGTGCAGATCTAAATACAATCAAAAACTTAAAATAATAAATATTTGACAATAAAATGAAATATAAAAAATTATAAAATATAAATGAACCAGAAGTTGAGACAGAGAAATAAATATAAAAGCAAGTAGAATCATGTTAAAATCTATATTTACAATGAACAAAGTCTGTATATGAAAGTATAATGACCAAATGAATATTAATAAATATATCAAGTATAATTTACAATATAATAAAAACAGTATTGCCAGAACCATAAAAAATAACCGATATTCAGCTCTATTTAACTGGACAGAAACAGTTCCTGGCTGGTTAAAAAGCATTTAGCCAACAAACTGTGAATATTCAACAGGAGATAGTCAATTATCTCTGCTAAATATTCACAGTTAGCACATAGAGGTAGATTCTATATATGGTGCCTAAAAAATCAACATCGAAAACAGTGCCAACTAAGTATATTCTATAAGTAGCGCCTAGATTTAGGCATGGCATATAGAATACGCTTAGTTGATTTTACAGCGCCTACAACTATGCACCTCCTTTTACACCAACAAAGATGTGGTGTAAATCCCGGTAAGTAGATTTACCCGCTCTGGGCCATATTCTATATCTATGCGTGTAAATTTTGGAATGCCCATAAAATGGCCATTTCCCTGCCCATAATCACACCCCTTTTTGCCTGCGCAAATAGAATTTAGGCACAGTGCAATATAGAATATGCTGAGGGAGTTGTGCACGTAAATTCTAATTATTGCCAATTAGTGCTCATTATTGTTTAAGTGCTGTTAACAATGCCAATTCACTTCTTAAGCCAATTAACTTATGCACACTGTTACAGAATATACTTGGATCTTGGCACAGATCTCTAGACATGGTAAACAGAGTCTGGGAGAAAGCGGCTAACTGGCTATTGGGCTAACTTTCGAAAGAGAAGGACGCCCATCTTTCGACATAAATCGGAAGATGGGTGTCCTTCTCATAGGGTCGTCCAAATCGGTATAATCAAAAGCCGATTTTAGATGTCCCCAACTGCTTTCCATCACAGGGACGGCCAAAATTCAAGGGGGTGTATCGGAGCCGTAGTGAAGGCGGGTCTTGGGTGTGCCTAACACTAAGACGTCCTTGACCCATAATCGAAAGAAACAAGGACGTCCCTGATGAACACTTGGACGACTTTACGACCAAGGCACAAAAAGGTGCCCAAAATGACCAGATGACCACCGGAGAGAATCGGGGATGACCTCCCCTTACTCCCCCAGTGGTCATTAACCTCCTCCCACCCTAAAAAAACATCTTTAAAAATATTGATTGCCAGCCTCCATGCCAGCCTCAGATGTCATACTCTGCTCCATCATAGCAGTATGCACGTCTCTGGAGCAGTTTTAGTGGGTACAGTGCACTTCAGGCAGGCAGACTCAGGCCCATCCCTCCTATCTGTTACGTTTGTGGAGGAAACAGCAAGCCCTCAAAAACCCACCAGAAACCCACTGTACCCACATCTAGGTGCCCCCCTTCACCCCTTAGGGCTATGGTAGTGGTGTACAGTTGTGGGTAGTGGGTTTTAGGGGGGTTTGGGGGGTTGGGGGGGCTCAGCACACAAGGTAAGGGAGCTATGTTCCTGGGCGCAATTTAGGATGTCCACTGCAGTGCCCCCTAGGGTGCCCGGTTGGTGTCCTGGCATGTCAGGGGGACCAGTGCACTAGAAATTCTGGCTCCTCCCATGACCAAATGTCTTGCATTTGGTCGTTTCTGAGATGGATGTCCTTGGTTTCCATTATTGGTGAAAATCAGAAACGACCAGGTCTAGGGACGACCATCTCTAAGGACGACCAAATTTCAGGATTTGGGCGTCCCTGACCGTATTATCGAAACGAAAGATGGATGTCCATCTTATTTTGAAAATACGGGTTTCCCCACCCCTGGATGGGGATGTTTTGCGAGGACGTCCAAATCGAAACAAGGATGTCCCTTTCAATTATGCCCCTCCGCATCATGCGATATAATTGGTTAATGCCAATATTCAATGCTCGGCTAAGTGGTTAAATAGGACCACATAAATTGCAGTCCTATCTTTAACTGCTAGGAACGTAACCGGTTAGTGCTGAAGATTAGTTTAACTGGTTAAATTCTGGTGGCCAAAAATGAAACTGGATATTCAATGCCAATCACTGACCCAATTAAAGGAGGCACTGGCGTCCCTGAGGAAGGACCTGAAACTGAAATTTCTGTTGGACGTAGAAGAATGGACAGTGGAAATTGCAACTAAACTGGAAAGCTAAGTCTTGCTTTTGTCACTTTTTTAAACTTTTCCGGTGCTCACTATATTTTGTGAGTTTGGTTTTTTTGAAGGAAGAAAGACCAAACTTTGTATTTCTGGGAGAGAGTTGGTCCCAGATTTTTTCCTCTATTTTGAGGGTCTAATTTTGTATTGGATGTCTTGGAATATAAAAATATATACATAAAAAATGTTTTATTAGCAAACAGATTTATAGGTGTGGGATATTACACAATTTATTTAATTCTCACTCACATAAATATAGGGGGCTTGAAATAAGAGAGTACTATATGATGTATAGAGCTTTAAAGTGAGCCGTTTTTTACCAGATAGACTCACTGAAATTATGCTCGGCTGTATGTACAGCCTATACTGAACTCTGTCTTCTAGCAGCACATAAAATAAAATAAATAAATAAAATAAAAAATCTCCAGACAGAAGTTTGGTGGAGGTACATGTTCCAACACATTTTTGTTATTTTGATGTAGGATTGACTGTTTTGAACTTTGAAATTATATTGTCTCTCCTGTCGGGATTTTTTATTATATTGATTGGTCACCAGCCACAACACTTATGCGGGCTGCCTCCCGCCGGCTGAATATCGGCTCCTACATTTTTAATTTCAGTGATGAACATTGTATTTGCAAGGGAAAGAAGTGGCTAGAGAAGGGGTGTACAAATTCAGATGTGTAACAGAATAAACAAATCTCTGCAGAAATATGTAGCATAAAACAAAACAGCGAGTTCAACTTCGAAATTTCGTTGTTGACATAACTACTACTACTACTATTTAACATTTCTAAAGCACTACCAGCATTGTTATACCTCGGCACATAAGACGTAACAGCTACCATTCAGATTCATCACTTTGAGAACAACATTACAAGTGGGTGTACTCACTGAACAAAAAGACTCCTCATGCAGACTACATAGGCCGAAACACAGCTGTGTCGAATCTTGTTCATCCTTCAATAAACAGTTTTTTTTTTTTATCTGGAGCGTCATCCACCTTTTTGAGTCATCTTCGCTGTATTGTTTTATGTTATTATAGTGTACAAATTCAGACCTCAAGTGTGCTGCAAACCATTGGGTTTTCATGACAACCCTATTGAATATGCATGAGATAGATTTGCATGCCTACTACCTCCACCCCCCTGTTTGCAAAACTATGCCAATCATATGTAAAAGAAATATCCCAAAAATCTCATCAGGTGATCTTGTGCAGCCGTGGCCTAGAGTCAGCTGTTACTGACTGATTAAGAGTAAGTGAGGATTGCTTTAGTTAACTTGAACTTTGAGATAAACAGTGATGGCAAGGGACCAAGGGCCTCTTGGTGTCACTTTAGGAGTATGGTTTAATACTTGTCAGGGCTTGTCGCACAGATACCTTGTCAATCTCATTTGGATTGTGCAGGGGTAAGCGGAGGTGGCCCTTATCAACTGGTCCATAATGGACAAGGCAGCTCAAGTGGACTGTCTTCACGGCCATGTGGTCTCTTTAAAGAAGGCTTTTGCATGCAGCTCAGCTCCTAAACTAGCAAAAAAAAAAAAAAAACTCCAATTCCTTAAAATATAGTTATCTTTGTTTAGAAAAAAAAAAAGACCTGCAAAGATGTTTTTGTGAGCCTATTTTTGCAAATGTCATTCATAAAATAAAATAGGTAAATGTTAATATTTCTAGAGAGAACAATTACATTGCTTCATTTCTATGGAGAAACAAGCACTAGCACTGGTAAAGCAATAACAACTTATGAACATGTACACTGAACGATCAAACGTTAAGTTTTTGGAAAGATTGCATTCTGATAAAGAATTTTCTAGCATTACATCATCTGCCAATTCACCATTTAGTGATTTTTCTGACATTTATTCTCATAATCAGCTTCAGGGTGAGATGTCTTGGCTGATATCGACAGAATAGCAGGAGCAGTTTGGTTGCATCATTGTCTGTCTATGAGTATAATTTAGGGTTTGGTTTCAAGAAGCCAGAACACAAAGAGTTTATAGTTAGAGACAACTAAAAGTAATGTTCATGTTTATATTCTAAAGTCATAACTGGACTATTGAAACTAAAGTCCCGGTACACTGTAACTTGCTTAATCCAAACTATGTACCAGTATGTTAAAATGAGATAACTGAGCTGCATATGTACAGTATCAGACTTATTTTCGACAGTGATCGCCGGCCATTTCCTGACATAAATCGGGAGATGACTGACGATCTCTCAAAAGCGGCGAAATCGGTATAATCGAAAGCGGCTTTTTGACAGCATCGCCGCTTTCCCATCGCCTCGCCAGCGAAAGTTCAAGGGGGCGTGTCGGTGGCGTAGCGAAGGCGGGACATGGGCGGGCATGGGCGTGGCTACCAGATGGCCGGCTTTCGCAGATAATGGGAAAAAAAGTGGCGTTAAGCAGTATTTTGCCGGGTTTACTTGGTCATTTTATTTTCACGACCAAGCCTCAAAAAGGTGTCCCAACTGACCAGATGACCACCGGAGGGAATGGGGGATGACCTCCCCGTACTCCCCCAGTGGTCACCAACCCCCTCCCACACTAAAAAAAATAAAAATAAAAACCTTTTTTGCCAGCCTGTATGCCAGCTCCATCACAGCAGTATGCAGGTCCCTGGAGCAGTTTTTAATGGGTGCAGTGCACTGCAGGCAGGCAGACCCAGGTCCATGCCTTCTCCTACATGTTACACTTGTGGTGCTAAGTGTTGAGCCCTCCAAACCCCCCAAAACCCACTGTACCCACATGTAGGTGCCCCCCTTCACCCATGAGGGCTATGGTAATGGTGTAGAGTTGTGGGGAGTGGGTTTGGGGGGGATTTGGGGGGCTCAGCACCCAAGGTAAGGGAGCTATGCACCTGGGAGGTATTTGTATATTTTTTTTAATTGTTAGAAGTGCCCCCTAGGGTGCCCGGTTGGTGCCCTGGCATGTCAGGGGGACTGGTGCACTACAAATGCTGGTTCCTCCCATGACCAAATGCCTTGGATTTCACCGGGTTTGAGATGGCCAGCATTTTTTTTCCGTTATCGCTGAAAAACAAAACCGGCCATCTCAAACCCAATGAAATCCAAGGCATTTGGCCGGGCTAAACCGTATTATCGAAAAAAAAAGATGACCAGCCATCTTTTTCGATAATACGGTTCTGGCCAGCTGTTGCGCCGCCACCAAAATAGATCGCCGGCAAACTATTTCGCTGGCGACGTTCGATTATGCTCCTCCACGCTGCTTAAAATTTTATGTCAAAAATGCTTAATTTACTAATGTTATCACTTACTGTTATCACTTACCTTTTACACATATACAATTAACCCCCATAAAGGGTTTCTACATTTAGGCAACTAGAAGGTACCATGTAGGTGTCAATTCTATAAACTTGGTATAGTCTAGGGATCAGCAGCCACAATTTATTTTCTGATTTGTTGTTGTTCTGGAATGAATATTGGCAAAGTGCATACTCTCTGCAAAGGAGTACACACTATGGGGCGTGTTGGGGATGGCATTTGGGTATTCCAAAAACTTCAATGTTTTTCTTCCATATTGGAACAAAGCAAAAACATACATCCCAATGGTTTATTTTTGTGTATTTTTCCTGTGGACATTTTTTTGTTGTTGTTTTGTTTCGCTTTTTTCAAAATAGTCCTAAAAAATAGATACACTGAGCACATAAACACCTAGCAAATGGCCATTTTAAAAACAAATAGTTGCATGTTTTTCTGGTTTGAAAATGGCTATGTTTGGACGTCCCTAGTGGAAACCTCTGTATTGGGGCCTCCCTGAACTGTTCTGGCTCAGGGAATTTAACGCCTTCTTGGTCTGAACCCCACCCCTCAACTCAGGCTCAGCCTCAGCCACCACCTCAGCAGACTAGCACCACCTACTGCAAGGTGGCTGAACTGTAACAGCAGTGAAGGAGTACTGTTCCCTATACCATCCACTCCCTCACAGACCTAGTTATTAATAGCATGTGCTAATAGTGTTGATAAGGCCTAATGCAGTAGTGCATACTGGTATGCATAAAATCAATGTAATGTTTGTTAACCAGTTAATTACAAAGCATACAATTGATTTGAGCATGTTAAAAAAAATGTGTTTAAAAAATCATTGAAATAAATTGGTAAAATGAATGGAAAAAATGCCCAATAACTAGGAAAAAGTCCCCCAAATATTTTGCTTCTACACATTCCAATAGTTCACTGTGGACAATTCATTTCAATGGACTGTCTTAAAACAGTGTCAGCAGTCTAAAGATGGATTTTCCAGCAAAGGAAACTGAGTGGAAAGTATTTCCTTAAAGAGGGGCCAACCTTACTGTTCATTCAACCCCAGAGAGCATCTCTCCATAGAGCAATAACCTGACCAGCAACCCAATGTTGAGCTAAAACATTTTACACATATGTTCTAATTGTATTGTGGCCCTCCTAAGTCCCAAGACATCAAACATGTGGGTGAAGATTGCCATCTATCATTTTTGTATGATTATAACCAAAGAAAGATACCGCAGCTAAAGGAAAGTTATGATGCTTTGGGGAAAGTAATTTTTTTGTACAAGGGGAAAAGAAACATCAGCATTAAGTAGGAAGTGACAGAGTTAAACTAGAAGAAAATGGATTTTAATATTACTATAATTATATGTTTTAGGCAAGTTTGATAGTGTAGTACATGTGGTCATGTAAAAGTATGCACTTTTTTTGGCACCACACATACTTTTACATGCATAATCCTTGGGGTAAATTTACAAGAGGCCTTTGACACATGTATACATGGAAAATCCATTATAAAATCTTCTCCCTTCTTTTTCTTTTTTTTTTGGTTTTTCTTTGTTTGTTTGTGGGTGGCACCATTTCAATAGAAACAAAAGGGAGTAGGGGTGGACAAATTGGCTTATTATGGAAAAAAAAACAATGCCCCCCCCCCCCCCCCCAAAAAAAAAGAAATTGAAAACATACAAAGTTTGGAATCTATTTACTAAGCTGTGCTAACAGCTGACGCATGGCATTGCCGACACAACCCATTCAAAGTGGATGGGCTGTGTCCGCACTAGAGCACAGCCAGCCACACTAGCTGCTTAGTAAACCCCAGCATTTATTAATTATGAAAAGGAATAGACATGCAAGTGCCTATTTTAGGTCCCCAAATTATCCAAAAGATGGACTCAACGTGGTGCCGTGTTTCGGCACAAACACCTGCATCAGGTGCATCCTTAATTGGTTTTGTTTTGAGTTTGTGTTTTTTAATGCTTGCTTTCCCTATCCTGCAGTATTAATGCCACCACCAGTGGGTTTCCTGACGAATCTAATGCGAAACGGGTCCGTCAGGACTGCACTGTTTTGAGCCATACAGCTGGGGTGGAGTCATGCATTACACTGATGTTGCACTACTCAGATAAGTTTAATTCAATGATGTGTTTTTGCTGAGCAGTGCCTGATTAAGTGAATAATTATATTACTTACTTTTTCACTGTAGGCAAAAAAAGAGCTGCAGAAAGAGCGGTGCATTGTAATATTGACACAGTAGTATGAGTTCTTTTTTCCTCCTTTTATTGAGTTTTTTTGAGATTTTTTAGAGTGTTGTGTTTTCCTTCACTTCTTGTGTAATTGAGCAGTCTTGTATTATTAGTGAAGAGGATCTGAGTGTGTTTTTACTGTATCATTTGAAAGATGCCATGCATACTTGTTATGTAGACTAAATAGAGTATAAGAGTCTCGTCTAGGAAATGGTCTGTTGCTAAGAACAGACAGAAAAGCTCAGCATGTTCAGATAATGGCCATTTTGAAAATGGGATACGGACTGCTATATATTGTGTAAGCAAGTTTTATTAAAGCTTGAATATCTTTAAGGTACCTTGACCCTGATGCAGCAAAGCGAAACATGGTCATGCTGAGAGGCTATCTAGATTCCAAATCATACTACTGAAAGTGTATTGCTCAAGCTAAATAAATTTTCTACGAATTTGCCTAGTTTGGTATTAAATACTCTTGAAGATAAATCAATCCCATAGTGCATAGGTTGGTAGATTTATGGCTGGACGAAGTGTTTCACACATTCTCTCAAGGGTAAAGCACAACTTAGAGCCTAATAAACTCTATTATAAATTATACATTAAAAATGACAATAAATAACCAACAAAAAGCGGGTAGATATGAAGATTCCTCTCCCTCCTTCTCTCCCCATCTTCCTTTGTGTTATGCCTTTTTTCTTAATTGTAGGTGGCTCAGGACAGCTTTGCTCAGCATGGATATGCAGACACTCTTTTGTATTCTGGGCTCAGAAGAGGGCATCTGTCAGGTCATGCAGTGAATACCTCGGTCATGCAGTGAATACCTCATCCTGGCGAGAAAAGAAGTATCCTTGCTATGGCTGGAGAATCATGGGATGCACTGGGCATATCTGTTGCTAGTGGTATTATTTATTTATTTATTTATTTTATTTACATTTGTACACACCATCAAGACATTTGTACACCCAATTGTGCTGTTTTGTGCTGTTTATACCTCTTGAAGCCAATGACCTCACGATGACACAAATTGTAGAGCTTATACAGAGCATCCAAATTGATTGTGCATTTATTGCAGGGCTCCTCCCAGCAACACACATAATCTGGTCTGGGAGCATCTTAAGAACATAAAAATAGCCATACTGAGTCAGAACAATGGTCCATCTAGCTCAGTATCCTGTTTTCAACAGTGGCCAATCTAGGTCACAAGTACCTGGCAGAAACCCAAATAGTAGCAATGTTCCATGATACCAGTCCCAGGGCAACTTCTGTACATAAATCAAAACATGCAGTTTGACCAGGAATGCCTAACCCTTTGTAGGCAATTGTAATTGGCTGATACGCAAACTAAGCATTCAGCTTTCCAGTCATCTTGCTTTCAGAAAGCATAGATATTTGGTCTTAATTTCCTCAGTAAAGCAACACTTACATTTAGTATTTTATTCTATTCCCCAGTGGGTCACAGATTAGTTTGATGCTAACTCCAATTTTCTTTCAATATTTGTCTTCCTTGAATCAAGGGACTCCAAACAAAGGTGAACCATATATATGAGTGATGATCACATCTTACCTAATTTCTTTCTCTCTTAATTGAGGAAACAGGAGAGTGGACCTGGGCAAAGAAATCTTGGTTTTATAGCCCTACAAGGACCCATAATGTCTCCATCGAGAGGACAGCAAGCAAATGGAGAGTTCCAGAGGAAAACAGAAAAAGAGATCCACTATGAAGATCATGATCTGGTGCTTCTCTCTCTCTCTCTCTCAACTAAATAATAAGAAGATGGTTTCTCACATCATTTTTGGTAGGCATGTTGATCAAGGGATTTACTCATGAAAAACAGAACATTTACCTTTAATTAAAAAAAAAAAACAGATGACACCTAGAGAAATTGAAAAGGAATGTAAGTCCTCTTAAAAGATAATCCATGGTAACCCAATGTTGTGATTATTTTGTAGTTGCTTTGATTATTTTTTAAGTGTTAGCCATGGTCATTATTTATGTTAGTTATGAGTCAGATATATTTATATTATAATTGTTATTTTATTACAGTTATTTCCTAGAGATTTTGGGGCCCTTTTACTAAGGTCCATTAAGCACTAACATAGGAACGCATTACCAAAAACCCGAACGACCACCTAAACTTCCGGACAACACTAAAAACTAACCTGTTTAAAAAGGCATACCCTACCGATCCAACATAAATGCCTGATCTTTGCAACACAACAAAACTAAAGAACGTAATGGACATAACAACTCTTCTGTTGTACGATTCCCTAGGGTGGCTGTGCCACATGAACTTTATCTTACCACAACATCACTTTGTATTTGTTTACACCGGAGTCTGTAACGCCTCTCCGGTACTACGTAAGCCACATTGAGCCTACAAATAGGTGGGGAAATGTGGGATATAAATGTAACAAAATAAATAATAAAATACAGCAGGACATGCTAAAGTGTCTTGCGATAATTTTCTCTTTTCCGCACGCTGTGTTGTAGTTATTTATTTTTGGAAAGGGTGTGTCAGGGGCAGAGAATGGATATGGAAGCACTTTTCAGGTAGCACTGTCACATTAGCATGTGCTAACTGAATAGCACAGGGTAAACATAGGAGTCCTAAATAGGAGGCAATAAGTGCACCTGAATTAATTATTTTGAATTGCCACACGTTGGCAACATTAGCGCATGACCTGAAAATTTAAAAAAATAGAAAAATCCCTTCTTTAGGGACTAGAAATGAGCTTAGTGCACAGGAAAGTCCTGCATTAGACTGCACTAAGTCAGTTTTGTAGTGCTTCTTAGTAAAAGGCCCCTTTATTAGTTGCTTATTGTGCACCTCATTCTGGGGCCCTTTTACAAAGTGGTGGCACCCCCAGCACATGGCATTTCTGGTGCTAGTGGAAATATTAAAAAAATATTTTCCACAGGCACTAACCGAGCAGTAATCAGACCACCGCATGCTACCCAGTTACTGCTGGGTTCGCCATGGGAGCCCTTACTGCCACCTCAATGGATGGAGGGAAATGCTCACCCCACCCCTCATGGCCATGCAGTAAGTGAAGTCTTACTGCATGGCTATTTCTTTTTTCCGCCTTTTTATCTGCTGCAGTAACAAGGGCCTCAGCGTGCGGCAAAAATGGCCCCTGACGCTAGTGCAGGGCCCCTTTCACCGCAGCTTGGTACAAGGACCCCTTTGAGTATTAACAATGGAACAGTGGGTTAACTAATCAAGGGGTCTTTTACAAAACCACGATAACAATTGGCCTTAGCGTGCCCTTATATGGGTCTTCCCTTCATGCTAAGGCCATTTTTACCATGACAGCAAAACCCTTGATTTTGTATTTATCTTACTAATAGGCATGTGCTAATAATGCCATTTGCATGAGGCCATTTTTAAAATTACTGCATTATCCGTTCATTAAAAAGTCAGCACACGGTAATGTAGGAGCTGTAACTGGTTAGCTCAGGAATGTCCACTCTCCGCCTCTGACATGACCCTGAAGAAAAATACAAAAAATTATTTAGCATGTGGTTAGGATACACAAATGCAAAAAACAACATGATGTTTAGCATGTCCACGTTAGTCCATTTCTTGCTGTATTCGGCGCGTGTTAGCACCTAACGCAGCTAGTAAAATGACCTCCAAATAAATAAATCTATACATAATACCCCTATGAAAGCCTCCCACTGTGAACTGGGGGGCAGAACAAATTAGCTTTTAATATTATGCATAGTGGTGTAGGAAATTCCTGTACCATAAGCTCCTGCATAGCAGTCTCAGAAACTAGGCCTCTAGCACAAGAGTTAGCTGTGTAGGTGCCAGTGGGTACTGAGTAACCCCCAAATTGAGCAAACTCCTTCATTTTGTAGAGGGAAAGGTAATTTATATTTATAGTTGTTTGGCCTCCCCAATCAGTTTTAAATGTTGACACCTACGACCCTTACATGACCTTTCTTGTTTTGCTAAGATTTTCTGAGAAGTTTCTAGAGACTGCAGACTGAATGGCAGCAATGAGCAGCCTCAGAATCTGTTTGCTGCATGGGGAAACAACTAACGATTTGGGGAGTGCACAGCCAAAAAATATCAAACAAAATTATTTCATTCTTTTTTAAAACACATTTTTCCTGATTTTAGGATTCTTTTTCATGTTCACTTGACCTATCCATTTTTTAATTAATTAATTTGTATTTCATTCACACCTTTCTAACAGACACATGTGCCCTAGTCTTATCCATTACATTCAATATTTTATAGACTTATATCATATCTACCTCAGCTGACTCTTCTCAAAGAGGCCCAACTTCCCTAGTCTCTGCAATTACTGGAAACAAAGTAATTGTTATTATTAATTATTTTAGCTCACATCTTTTCAGTAATAGCTCGTCAAGTTACTTTCAGGTATATTGGGTACTTCCCTTTCCCTGGAGAACTTACAATCTAAGGAGTCATTTACTAAAGATTAGCTTGAGTTATCTGCCTCAGGGCCCATAGGACTAATCTTTAGTAAAAGACCCCCTAATTATATGCCTGAGGCAACATGGTTAAGGGGCTTGCCCAAAGACACACGGAACAGCAGCATAATTTAAACTGGGTTCCCTGGTTTTCGGCCTGCTGTTCTAACCACTAGACTACTCATAGATTTGCTTCTGTATCAACCCAGAGGAAAGTACCCTTTACAGTGAATTAGACACCCATGGTGTAACTCTATCAAGTAGGTGGTAACGTTTACAAATCATCTATGTGTGTAAATATATGCGTATACATGCGTATACATGCCTGCAGTATGCCTAAGCACTAGTCTGTAACTATTGTTATGCTGTTAACGAAACTGTAAGTTTTATGTTAAACTGTACCTGCTGTACACCGCCTTGGGAGGATCTCTTCATAAAGACAGTTAATAAATCCCAATCAATCAATAAATAAATAAATATAGTGCATAGTTTGCAGGTGGACTTATACAAGGATGGAATCTGGATGGAACTTGGGCGAACTGCACACTGCAACATAACATACCCCATACTGTAAGTTACTTGTCTACCCCCGGAACATAGGTTCACACATTTACTCCAGCTCTGTGAATGGCATAAGTGCATGCATGTACTCGGTTACACTAGTATTCATAAAGGAAAGTAAGTGCCCACTTCCTTTTTAGAATATGCACCAATCAGACATACCTTTGGCACCTATATATATGTGGACAATTATTGCATTCCTCCCAACCTGTTCTCACCTCACTGTCAAGCTATGAGGTACAGAACTCTAAAACAATCCAGACATACCCCTGAAATACCAGTTAAATTATAACTGTCTTTCCAAAACTCGTTCTGATGTAAAAGTGTGCACAGAGTGTGCTTTTACCTTTGAATATTACATCTAGCTAAATAGACATCCACCCAGTCATGCATTTGTGTGAGTCATATCATAATATTATAAATGTATTTATTATTAGTGCTATCATGTGGAATCCAGACCATCTGGAATAATCCTATTTCTCACAGTGACTTCATTGTGTGCTGGGATTTCAAGTTCTGGGTCGTACAAATAATAAAGCAAGATTCCAAATTCAAGTATGTTAATATAAATAGAAATATAGAAAAATGAAGGCAGATAAAGCCCATATGGCCTATCCACTCTGCCTCTCCATGCCATCTACTATCCCTTTATTTCCCTTAGAGATCCTATGTACTAGTCCCTATCTTGCTTAAATTTAGAAACAGTCTTCGTCTCCACCACCTCCAACAGGATGTCATTCCACAAATTAACCACCTTTTCTGTAAAGAAGTATTTCCTTGGGTTATTCCTGAGTCTGTCCCCTTTCATCTTCATCCTATGCCCCATCATTCCAGAGCTTCCATTCAATTCAAAGAGACTTGCTTCCTGTGCATTTGTGCCATGGAGGTATTTAAATTTCTCTATCATATCTCCCCTTTCCCATCTTTCTTCCAAAGTATACATATTGAGAACTTTAAGTCTGTCCCTATACATAGTATAAGTTACATACCTGTCATCAAAGCTAATTTGCATATTTTTGACAGGTGGCCATGCCTACTTCTGCTCAAAGTAGCCAATTAGAATTAAAGATCTACCCAAGCCATGCCTACTCTCTGTCAAGCCGTGCCTACTCCCCACCCTGCCCTGCCCTGCCCCTTTTGATGACATCACCAGGTATGATGTTATAGCCCTGCCCAATCCCTGCCCCTTTTGTATAACCCTACCCAAAATCTGCCTCTTTTACACAGTCCCACCCTCTTTTGATTTGTGCTCTCCATACCAACAGGAGTTCCTGAATCAGCTGCACTTCCCAGACCATACACACACTCAAAGTGGAGGGGTGCTGGGATGAGGGGAGAGGGAAGGGTAGGGCTTCAGCATGCTGTTTTGCATGTGCCACTGCTTTTCCATCTTAAAGCTGAAACAGTTTAAGAACAGGGAAAAACAAACTACAGAGAGGACTGTGCCTAAAGGTTTATTTTTCTCTCTGTATGATGTTTGAATTTGTCCTTTTGCTCCTGACAGAAATCAGACAGCCAATCACACACAGAAAAAAAAAATCAGTTTCCTGAGATTAAAAAAATACCTTTAAAAAATTGATGGGGGAAAAATAAATTGCACACACGTCTCCAAGGCTGCAGTGGGCAGTGTCAGATGAATGGCATCACTTCCCATCATGTGACTCATCCAATATGGTGGAGAGTAGTGTGAAACAGGAAGTGCCCATAAAGGCATCCACTAATTGTCATCTTTAAAAGAGGCATGGCCTGGGTGGAGTTATGATGTCACCCTGTGATGTCACTGAAAGGTGGTGGGGCTTGGGTGGGGTTAAGCAAAAGAGGGCATTTGGAGGGGGTTATATAAAAGAAGTGGGCTTGGTAGGGCTATGATGTCATATCTGGTGACATCAAATGGGGTGTGGCAGGCAGCAGGCATGGCTTCGACTGACAGTGGGCATGACACGGGAGGATCTTTGATTCTAATTGGCTGATGTAACCGGAAATAGGTGTGGCCACTTCTCATTAATATGCAGATTAACTTTGATGATACACTTTATGACGAAGACCACTGACCATTTGAGTAGCTGCTCACTAGGTCAACTCCATCCTTTTTATATCTTTTTGAAGGAGTAGTCTCCAGAATTATACACATTACTCTAAATGAGGTCTAACCTGAGTCTTACACAGGGGTACTATTACCTCCTGTTTGGTGTTTTCCTTTTACTTATGTAAGCAATGATATCTCCCCCCCCCCCCCCCCCCATAACACATCCTAAAATAAAGAAGCATGAATCACATGCTCATTATGCAGGCAAAAATCTTGCCATAGCTGACTAAAATATTTTTGGCACGCTTGATCTTTGTAAACATACACACACACACACATCCCACCTGATATATCCCAGTCTGTACATACTAGAGTATGGTCTGAGATTTCCAAAGACCCTGTGCTAGAATCACCTGTGGAAACAGATCCTTATACACGAAAATGTCTTCTATCTGAGAAGAATTGTGCACTTTAGAAATGTGTGCAATCCCTTTCTGAAGAGTGCAGAGTTCGCCATTTATCTAACAAGTTCAAGCTTTTTACCAACACATTTAAACCATTGTCTGACTTTATTTGTGTCTTACTAGTCCTAGTGTTCAACTTGCTATCAAGAGCTGTATCTATGAAAGGAGAACAAATGCTGTGTACCTAATGTAAATCTAACCTTATGCTCTGCCAGTAGCTTACACATAGCTATGTAGGTCTAGGGATTAACCTCTACATAAGCAAAATAATCCTGAAGTAGACAGAGACATTTAATTACCTAAGTGGCATAAATGCATAGAAGGTAAGTCTCTTTCAATTGAATGGAAGCTCTGGAACGAGAGGCAAAGGATGAAGATGAAAGGGGATTGATTCAGAAGTAACCTGAGGAAATACTTCTTCATGGAAAGGGTAGTGAATTCATGGAACTGCCTCCCAGTGGAAGTGATGGAGACAAAAACAGTATCTGAATTTAAGAGAGCTTTGGACAAATATATAGGATCTCTGAGGAAGTCATCTTAATCTTCATTCTCTGATCACCTCTGCTGTTGGTTTACATACTGAAACACTCCCAGGATAGTTAAACAGTCTCAACTACGAGCTTTATTTTTCAGCACAGCAATAACAGGAAGTTAATTATTCTACCTAGATACACCATCCAGTTCCTTAAGAGATCATAGCATGACCCATCACAGTTCCAAGCTAGCATTTGCTTTGAATGTTTTTGAAACTTTTTTAATAAATACAAAGATTAAAAAAAAACATTCATATAATTTGTTCTCCTCTCTAACTCACACTTATCCAGTAGTGACTCATTTGTAGGTGTGGGATGGTGAAGTGATTACACCACCAAAAACCAGTGACCAGTTATGAAAAAAGGTAGCACATTTGATAGCATATGATGATGGTGGAGAGATATAAGTCAAGAGAAGGAGAAGAAATTTGAGGAGGAAGGGCTGAGAGGGATACTAGATGATTGGGAGCTGGAAAATGGCAAATCAAGGGAGAATATTGCTTTTCCAGTCACTTCCCTTTTCTCTCATTAATCCTCAATGCTGTCACAACTTGCGTGCTTACAATGGCATGTCTAAATTAATATCATTTGCAAAGCATACAGTACACAGAGAGAACTTGCTCCCCTCCATTTCACAAGATACATTGCTCCAACAGTTTTATTTCAACACTTGTATTCTTCAAATCACAGATACCATTACATTCATACAGATGTATGTGAACTGACAGCACATAGGGGTGTAGTTATCAACATATACGGGTCACATTTTATGCAACAAGATCTAGTTACTAATAACTGGGGCTAACAATAAAATGCCAAAGATGAATGTGAAGAGACTAGAAAAACTGAATATGCAACCCCTAAACTTGGAAAAGAGGGATGGGGAGATGTGATACAGTCCTTTTTTATTATTATTATTTATACGAATTCAAATTTACAAGCAATAAAATAACTTGCCAGAAATACAGAGAAAGTAATACACAAGAATTATTTCAATCAGGTAATTCTATACTCTTCCTTAGACCACAAAATAGGGAGAATGAAACAAGACAAGGCAATCAATTAAACAACAGTAAACAGAAAACGTGGTATTAACCTGATTATCCGTTATTATTTATCTGAATCATTATTCCACATTGATCGTCTGGTTGGCTTCTTTAAACCCAAAACGGTGTATATTCAATTTATTTAGTTGGAAACATGCTTATTGTCCAATATTAGTAAAAATAATACACCTAATTTCATTTTTCCTCTTTTAAAACCAGAAATTATTTAACAATGCGAACACTTGAGTCTCTAATCCAATTCCCACTGATTAAGATAATCCCAGTTTCACAGGCTTCACTCCTTTTGAATTAATATTACTAAGTAATAATTTATATTACTAAGAGGAATCATTACAAAGGAAAATAACAATATTTTTAGGAAATATTTCTGAGGAAATCTTTAGGAGTCATACCTGGAACTCTGAGAAAATAACAATCTCAATATTAATCATCTGTAATAATATTCATTTTGTTCAACTTTCTGGTCTATTATCATTTTCAAAATCTTAACCTTACTCCTGTAGAACTTCATTTGCTGTATCAATTTTTCTTTCTCAAAGGGTTCGATTAGGATATCCATGTAGCTCACTATTAAGATTATATCTGAAGCAAAGTTATTTACTACCACTGTTAGGTCCTGGAGCACCTTCCAGATAATATTTAATGTAACCTCCATGGGAGCCGAAAACTCCAAGCTGATAGCTCTTACGGGTTTAGGAGTGGCACCACCGACTTGGGTTCAGCTGTAAACGACTTCCGTTTCAGCATGGATTCCTAACTCACTCCTTTGGACATGGTGGTTAAATGATTCGGGAGCGATGAAGTTGTTTCCAGGTCTAAGAGCGTCAACGCTCCTTCGCCGGTGCTAATCAAAGGACTCACCAACCCAGTCAGTTCTAGTATGTTTGTAAAGAGTAAACAAGCGATTCACCTCTACCCGTTCCACTCCACTCATTATTTTATACACCTCTATCAAATCTCCCCTCTGCTGTCTTTTCTCAAAGCTGAAGAATCCTAGCCGCTTTAGCTTTTTCTGATAGGGAAGTCGTCCCTCCCCTTTATAATTTTCATCACCCTTCTCTGTACCTTTTCTAATTCCACTATATCTGATGCAGTGACCAGAATTGCACAGAATATTCGAGGTGCAGTCACTCCATGAGCAATACAAAGGCATTATAACATCCTCATTTTTGTTTTCCATTCCTTTCCTAATAATTCCTAACATTTTATTTGCTTTCTTAGCCACGCCACACACTGAGCAGAGGGTTTCAACGTATCATCAACGATGACGCCTATATGCCTTTCCTGATCGGTGACTCCTAATGTGGAACCTTACATTATGTAGCTATAGTTCGGGATCCTCTTTCCCACATGCATCACTTTGCACTTGCTCACATTAAACATCATCTGCCATTTGGAAGCCCAGTCTCCCAGTCTTGTAAGGTCCGCTTGTAATTTTTCACAATTCTCTTGCAATTTAATAACTTTGAATAAGTTTGTGTCATCATCAAATTTAATTACCTCACTAGTTACTCCCATCTCTAGATCACTTATAAATATGCTAAAAAGCAGCGGTCGCAACACAGACCCCTGGGGAAACCCAACTATCTACCCTTCTTCATTGAGAATCATTTAACCCTACTCTCTGTTTTCTATCTTTTTACCAGTTTTTAATCCACAATAGAACACTACCTCCATGACTCTCCAATTTCCTCTGGAGTCTTTCGTGAGGTACTTTGTCAAATGCCTTTTGAAAATCCAGATACACAATATCGACTGGCTCACCTTTGTCCACATGTTTGTTCACCTCTTCAAAAAATGTAATAGGTTGGCGAGGCAAGATTTCCCTTCACTAACTCCATGTTGTCTTTGTCTCATTAGAACTTTTGTGCACGAACGAGAAGCAGGACTAGTCTAGAGCATGGCTACTAAAATGGTCAGGGGTCTTCATCATAACGTGTGTAGGTTCAGACTTAAAGATTTCAAAATGTATACTTTGGAAGAAAGGTGGGAGAGTAGAGATATGATGGAGATATTTAAATACTTTTGCGGCATAAATGCACAAGAGGCAACTCTCTTTCAATCGAAAGGAAGCTCTAGAACGAGGGGGGCATATGATGAAAGTGAAGACTCAGAAGTAACCTAAGGAAATACTTCTTCATAGAAAGGGTGGTGAATTCGTGGAACAGCCTCCTAGTGGAAGTGGTGGAGACAGAATCAGTACCTGAATTCAAGACAACTTGGGTCAAGTACACTAGATCTCTAAGGTAGAGTAGATGGTATAGATGGGCAGACTGGATGGCCATATGATCTTTATATGCTTACCTTTTTCTATGGTTCTATGTAATAGTATTAAAATTAAAGAGGTCTATATCCAAAGCGATTTAGATGGGTCTCTTGACCATTTAATCATTTGTGCCTGCCTTGCTGATATTCAGCAGCATTTCACTGGACAATAGTGCAGAATATCAGCACTCACCAGCCATGTCTCAAGCAGGCAAGTTAGATGCGGAGATGGGGAAGAGCTGGGCGTCATGTGGGTGGTGACAATTGTCACGGTCTCAGGCTCTAAACAAACAGTCATGGACTCTGGAACAACATGAGCCCTTGGCCTACTGATGTCAAGCGGCAGCAGGAGGCAAAACCTTCCAACCAGGACTGGACTAACAAGTAAGAATGGAGCTGAAGCTATAGGCAGGCAATGCTGAACAGACAGGACTGGAGCTGAAGCTGTAGACAGGCAATGCTGGATCAGACAGGACTGGAGCTGAAGCTATAGACAGGCAATGCTGGAACAGACAAGACTGGAACAACAGGACTGGAGCTGAAACTGAAGGTAGAGGGGACTAGAGCAAGCAAGGCAGACTAGGCAGAACACAAACCTGACCCACACAGACAAACAACAGAACTAGGGCTGAAGACTGACACTAGCACACAAACAAACAGAGAAGAACAGAAGCAGAAGTGCACACAGGCACCCTAAACAAGAAATCAAGACAGAAGTGCCCATGGGCACACAGACTATGAACAAGGCAGAAGTGCTTCACTGCACATGGACTAACCTGGAGACCTTTGGCATTGTAAAGGCCCTGAATGAAAGTCCACCACTTCCTTATAAAGGCCCTCACTAATGATGTCACAACTACAGGACAGAGGCAGGAAACACACTGAACACCAAAGTGAGGCTTGAAACACACAGGAAGTGGAAACACTACAGGACAGAGGCAGGAAACATACTACACACCAAGGTGAGGCTTGAAACACACAGGAAGTGGAAACACTACAGGAAAGAAACAACAATGCAAGGTAAAAGAACAGACAGGAGCCAGCTCAGAAGCTGACCATCGGGGAAATAAGGTGAGTCAAAGAGGGGTCACAACCACAATCGTGACAACAATATTCAGTGTCAGTATCCACATAGCTAACTGGGCATGTAAGACTGCATAAAATGCAGTCCTAATTTTTCCTGGTTGACTGTATGGATGCCAGCATCTGCATAACCTCCAGGGCAGGCTGGCACAGGTTTTGATGCCTTTCCGTCCCTCCCTTATTCCCCAGTAAGTAATAGATAGATAGATAGATAGATAGATAGATAGATAGATAGATAGATAGATAGATACTGTGTCCAGAAAAAAGTGAGTCCCCTAAACATTTTGCAATAACAACCTGAAACCTGCACTGAATTAATTAAAATTTTACATTTACAAATTAACATCTATTTATGCCACCGACGACAAATTACATAGGAATCCCTCGTCCTGTTTAAGAGATTTTTAATTTTTACAACCTGCTTAATTACTGCTTAATTATTTACTATTTGTGATATCATTGCATGTTAATAAACAAAGGGGCCCTTTCACCAAATGGCAGTAAAAGATGGCCTGTGGTGGCATCAGCACGTGAGTTTGCCATGCACCGAGGGCACCTTTTACTGCCATTGGTAAAAAGGCCTTTTTTCAGGAGAAGCGGTAAATGGCCGTGCGGTAAGCAAAATATTGCTGTACAGCCATTTACAGCTGGATCCCTTACCACAAAGGCGGGACTACTGCCAGGCTCCTGGGAAAGCCTGGCTGTACACCTGATTTGCTGCACACCAAACCCGCGCTACCCCTTCTTCCCTTTAGTAAAAGGGCCCCAAAATGTTGTCAAAAGAAGATTGAGTTTTAATTAGTTGAAAATGAGTTGAAAAAGGATTTGGTGCTAAAAGATCAGATTTAAACATTTTGGTTGACAATAAGGACTAGATTCTATGTATGACGCCTAAAAAAATCGGCACTGAAACAAAATATGCCTAGGCGTATTCTATAAAATATGCTTAAATTTAGGCGTACGTTATAGAATAAGCCTAAATTTCTGTACGGTTTATAGAATATGCTGAGCACCCATCCATGTGACTACATTTAGTCACGGGCAGTTATGCCAAGTAAAACTTGGTGTAAATGCTGACCCCTAAATTAGGCGCAGACTGGGTGTATTTTATAACAATGCGCATGACCTGCCCATTGCACGCCCATGGCCACACCCCTTTTTCAACTATGCAACTTAGAATTTACGCATATCACGTTACAGAATATGCCTAGACAGTTGTACACGTAAATTCTAATTAATGCCAATTAGTGTCAATAATTGATTAAGTGGCAATTATCGGCGCTGATTGGCTTAACTGATTGAGTTGTACGCAACTGGATTTGCGCACACAATTTAAGTTGCACTATATAGAATCCTAGGGTAAATGTGTTGGAAACTCTAACTTTTGGGTAGTGTTATTTCAAATTTGACATCTCAGTAATGTTAATGTGGATTTCTATGAAACTACACAATTTGTTTGAAATAGATGCAACTTTGTGCACATAAAATTTTAATTAATTCAGTGTAGGTTTGCAGCTGTTATTGCAAAATGTTTAGGGGGCTCACTTTTTTCCAGACACAGTGTGTATGTATGTATGTATGTAGGTATAGATAGATAGATAGATAGATAGATAGATAGATAGATAGATAGATAGATAGATAGATAGATAGATAGATAGATAGATAGAAGTCCTTGTTTCATACAATTATCATAGTATGAGCAAAATATGTGTTTTCTCCAATCCATTCCAGATGTTGCTGATGTCAGGGGAGATACTTGCATGTTTGACAAGGGATAATGAGGCTCCTACATGAGAACATGAAAGTGTTAAAGTATCAAGCACAGACAAGCTTAATATAAAAGGAATTTATTTGGCTTCTTTGAGATCCATGGAGGCCTCTCTGCAGCCTTTTACCTATGCTGGATGCAAATAATATTATTAACCAACTTGGCAAATAACCTTTTGCAGGATTTTTTTTTTTCTAAGTCTCAATTAAGGATTCTGTGTACTGTGCTAACAACCTGTAATCAGCTCAAAGAAGGAAAAAATCAAACCAAGTTCAAACAAAAACATTTCCAACTTCAAAGTAAGCTGAACCTAAACCAAAACAAACACCTTAAAGAAAACAAAAGATATACCATCAAGAAAAAAAAGCCTATTAAGCTAATTCAAAATGAAAATGAAGCTCAACTATGAAAAAATAAAAACACGTTTGAGTCCAATAATCAAAATGATTTAACCAGGCAGGAGACGCTCCTGCTGAATTTCCCCTCTGAACAGTAGGACACTCTTTGAGAAGCACCAGAGTGCTCCAGGACAGAGTCTGGCAGGAGCCTGGAATTATGCAGGCACCAGTAATCTTCATTGTAGGTGTCCGCATAGCTAGCCAGGCAAGTAGGACTGCTTAAATATCAGTGGTTAGCTATGGGGGTACAGCACTGAATATTGGTTGTAACTACATAGCTACTGGGTAATGCCACTGACCCAGGTATTCATCAGTGCCGGTACCCAGATAAATATCCAGATCTAAACTGCTTAGAGGAACGGTCTGGAATTTGACAGCTTAGATTTAATGCTAAAAAATGCAGGGCCATAGATTTTGGCTACAAAAACCCAAGGGAATGGTACAGTTTAGGGGGTGAAGAACTTTTGTGCATGAAGGAGTAGTGGGACTTCTGTGTGATTGTATGTGATGATCTTAAGGTGGTCAAACTAGTATTAAAGGCAATGGTGAAAGCTACTTTAGCTGCCTTCAGGAAAAGTCTTTCTCTTCCCAAAGACTGCTTCATAATAATCCATTGACTTCTACCTCCTAGTATCATCCATTATCCTTTCCTGTAATTTGTTTGGTCTCATGCATTACACCAATGGTCTCTAATCGTTCTCATGCCTCACACTAACATTATCGGCTTTTGTCTCACCTAGAATGTAAAACACACTGAACCCTGGAAATGGGATATTAATGGTAATACAAGAATTGATTTGATTTGATAAATTAGCCAGCAGCAGTGTTAATAAATTGGTAGATTTTTGCTAACAAAAACTGATAAGCCAAGATTTTTGTACTGTTAAGTAAAAGGTGTTCCAACCTGTGAGATGCCTGAGCGGGGTTGGGCGTGACTGGATAAATAATATAGCCGGACAGGAGGTACACTCAAAATAAAGTATTTATTTTACTTAATCCTCTGCTTGTCACAAAACCAGGATTGTAAAGTCAATCAGTTTCTCTAAATTAACGTCACCTGTATAGGCCTCTGCCTAGCAGGCCAAATAGTCTATAGGTGCAGGTTGCCGCACCTCAAACACCACTTCTCAGTTCTACTTCACTGGTGGGGTCTGACTCCAGCTGACCTCTAGCACACTTCACAGTTCACTTCAATAATATCAATGCTTCCAACACACTTACACAACTTGTATACTTCACTTAAGTAGTGTCAATGCTTCCAGCACACTTCAACACACTTGTACAATTTATTTCACCAACCACCATGGCTTACCTCAGCCCGGTCACAGTACCTCTCATGTCTTCCCTCAGCCAGATCCCAGCAGTAAAATGCGCTCCTAGTTTACCTCAGCCAGGTCTCATCAATCCAATACTCTCAATCCATTCACACACTGACTAGTTGGAGAGTATTAGATTGATGAGCTCCTGATCTTCTTCTCCTGGGCCTCTATATTGGGACCTCCAGTTTGTTCCTTATCTCTCTCTCTCTCTCTCTCTCTCTCTCTCTCTCTCTCTCTCTCTCTCTCTCTCTCCAGGGTCTCTGTATCGGGACCTCCCTCCTCTTGGGACTCTGTGTTCTGCTCTGTCTCAGGGCTTTTAACTTCCTGTGAACTGTGAAGGCATTCCTTCCTGCCTGGCAGTCTCACTTTCCCATAATGCACTAATCCTGCCATATTAACTTTGCTGTTCAGCCTCTGACCAGCAGGGTTAACAGCACCTGCTGCAAAGGTGACTGAACCGCAACTCCCCACAGGAACAATCTCTAGGAACGTCCACACTATCCCCCAGATTCTATATAGCGCACCTAGAGATCTGCACTGAAATCAGTGCAGATTCTCTAATAATGTATGCAACTCAGTTGGCTTAATAAGCTCATGAGCACTGATAACATGATTAGAATTTATGCACACAAGTCGCTAAGCATATTCTGTAATGATGTGTGCCGAACTTCTAACACGGGCAGACAAAAAGGGGCATGGATTTACGCCATATTTTCATTGCTGTAGATGGATGCGTGTAGATTTAGGTGCTGAAATATGAACTAAGTGTATTCTATAATCGGTGCCTAAATCTAGGCACCGATTATACAGTACACTTAGTCGGCTTTGATTTACAGTGCTGATTTTTTAGGTGCCATATACAGAATCTTTCCCTATGTCCCTCACTGCTTCAACCAGCCCTACCTACAAACCCATTGCTTCTTGAGTTTTTGAAAGGATTTTTTTAAGGCATTGCACTCTGCTTTTGAGACCTTTCTCCCATTCTGTGATTGATACATCTTGAATAACAGTATTATTGGGGTCCCAGGCCTGACTTTGGGTTAGGATTCAAAATGAGATAAATATTTATATATTTATTTTATAAGTTGTACATAGAAGTAGAAACAATGCCTTTCTGTATGTTGATAATTGAGCAGACATGAGCTGCACATGATATTCAAACTTCTCGTTTTTACAAAGTGACTTGGACACTGATTTGGTAGTGGTCACTATTTATAAAAAAAAAAAAAAAAAAAGTCTCATAAGCAGAGTGCAATGCCTTTAAAAAATTCCTTTCAAAAGCACAAGAAGCAATGGATTAGTAGGTAGGGCTGGTAGACCTTTGACTAAACAGTAGAAAAATCTTGGCATGTAAATTTTCTTAGCAAAAATCCACCAACATATTAACTATGGCCTTAAGAACTACTTGGGTCCAGCACTAATGACCCATCAAGTCATGATAAATCGGTTTAAGTGGTTTGGTTCTAGTTTGCTAAGGATATATAGAAGTGCCTGTACATTTTCTTCTGCTTTGCTGTCATAGTACAGATCTGGATCATCTAATAATCTATGTCCTAACTACAAATGATTCTGATTTTATTGGGTTTGTTTTGTCCTTCTGTGTATTTTTTGTAATTTGTTGCCCAGGAACTGGCAAACGTTTCTGGAACAAAATTTACTAAAGCCAAAAACAAATAATAAAGATGCCTCACAAGATGGTATGATTGAGGTGTTACGTTTTTAGAGGAGGGGTAAGAGGTTAGAAAATAGAGGGGTGTATGTGCAGTACCGCCGACAGGGGGGCAGGGGGGGGGGCAAAATTCCTTTGGCCCAGCCTCCAAGGGAAGGCTGTTACTGGTGCCAGCACTGGCAAGCTTCTTCCTGCCTGCGTGCTTCCGGGTCTGTCTCTCTCCTGCTCCTGTTTGCCAGGACCTGGATGATTGCATTAATGCGATATCACATTAATACAATCACCTGGGTCCCGGCACACAGGAGCAGGAAATGACAGACCGAGGCCAGACACAGGCAAAGAGGTACCTACTTAGGCACAGTGATAGGAAGGTACGGGGGCGGCGTGAATGTGGCGGTCCGGGGGGGGGGGGGGACAGTCCAGGTTGGGGGGACAGTCCTGCTTCAAGCCCGGCTATGTCTCTCAGTGGCTCTGTGTGTGTGTCAATCTATTTGTATATATGTCTGCCTTTCTCTGTTTTTATACATAAGTATAGACACGATGACTCAATAGATCCTTCTTGTGAACAATCTATAATCTGGTAGTTAATTGTAGATCATGTTTACTGGATTCCTTTAAATTAGTGTAGCTGTTCTTGTCTGTGGTGTCCATGGTAATGGGGCAGAGAATAAATGTGTGGACCCCATGTACCATGTAGAAATTGTATGTGAGTCTGCAGGCTGGTAACTGGCAAATAAGAACTGCACGGAGGAAGTGGGCAATGAGCCTGGAACAGATATAATGTTAGTGGCTGAGTGAAGCAGGGGAAAGCTGGGCCCTACCTGCTAGATTGCACAGTCGTAAGGACTATACCATCTAGAATAATTTGGGAATCTGGATAGTAATAAAAGGATATATAATAATTGAAAAAATAATAATAATTTGACTTTAATTAAAGGTCCATATCTCTTTCTCTCAACAAATACCTATGTGTCATTTGCTGGTTATTAATGCACATTTATGAGTAACTTACATGAAATGCAAAACAAACATTGAGACTGATATACTGAGAATTTTTACTTATGTACCGGAAGGGGAAAATGATCTTAATAAATAAAGCTCAAAGGAGTCCTTTTACCAAGCTGCATTAAGCACTTGAACACGCTTACCACAATCTGAAAGAGCTTTCTGCAAGTTGTACTGAGGTATCCTGGGATAATTTTGCACTCTTTACATGCACACCACGTGCTGAAAAATTTATTTTTTTCATGGCAGGGGCCAGGGCCGGTCTTAGCAAGTGCAGGGCCCTATGCAGACCAATTTGGTGGGGCCCCATCCTAGCCCCGCCCACCCTAGCCCCGCCCCAGCCTGGCTCCACCCCCACCCTAGCCCCACCCCATTGATAAGATTATTCCATTTTTAGAAAATTTTTTTAATTATGAAATTTCAAATAAACACAAATGATGCTAAACTTGTACAAAAAAACTGATTGAAATAATAAGCAAAATGCTATCATGAAACCATAAACAGCACTAATTCCAAGGACAAGACGAGCTACAACCTTATGCGTGGCATGGAAAGCCAACTTTAATTACACCGGGCTCTAAAACACCAGTGCACAACCTAGTGAAAAAAACCCAAAAAAACAAAAATGGCTGCAAACTATACGCTAGCAGAATACTGCACCTTCCTTGATCACATCTGAAAAACACATGAAGGCAAAATACTGAACTGGAAAGTAACCTCAAGAAGTCAGAATCAGCATGCAGCAATACTACAAAAATTGAAACTTACATGAAAAATATCACAGATGCACATTTCCAAAAACTGACATATTCCAATTAATAAATCCTGAATAAAATAGTTTTTTCTACCTTTGTTATCTGGTGACTTTGTTTTTCTGATCATGCTGGCTCAGTATCTGATTGTGCTGCTATCTGTCCTCTTAACTCTGTTTCCAGGGCTTCCTTTCCATTTATTTCTTTACTTTCCGCCTTTCTTCTTCATTTCTTGCCCTACATCCGTAAGTAAAAGCTGGGTCCTCCGCAGACTTGACTATCCAGTGGATCCAGCTTCTGCCTATTTTCTATATCCATGTGCACTTTTTCTCCTCTCTTCCTTTTCCCTCACCTCATCTCCTTCCTCACTCTTCCCTTGCCTCCATCCATGTCCAGCATTTCTTCTCTCTCCTCCATCCACCCATGTCCAGCGACCCTCCTGTCCCCCCTGCCATCTATCTATGTCCAGCACCCCCCCCCGTCCCCTCTGCCCTCCCCTGCCATCCACCCATGTCCAGCGACCCTCCTGTCCTCCCTGCCCTCCCCTGCCGGATATCCACCTATGTGCAGAAACCCCCCTCCCCTGCCATCCACCCATGTCCAGCGACCCTCCTGTCCCCCCTGCCATCCACCTATGTGCAGACACCCCCATCCCCTTTGCCCTCCCCTGCCATCCACCTATGTCCAGAACCCCCCTTCCCATGCCATCCACCCATGTCCAGTGACCCTCCTGTCCTCCCTGCCCTCCCCTGCCATCCACCTATGTGCAGAAACCCCCCTCCTCTGCCATCCACCCATGTCCAGCGACCCTCCTGTCCCCCCTGCCATCCACCTATGTGCAGAACCCCCCATCCCCTTTGCCCTCACCTGCCATCCACCTATGTCCAGAAACCCTCCTGTCCTCACTGCCATCCTGTCCAGAAACCCCCCTCCCCTGCCACCATGTCCAGCGACCCTCCTGTCCCCCCTGCCATCCACCTATGTGCAGAACCCCCCCCCCCCATCCCCTTTGCCCTCACCTGCCATCCACCTATGTCCAGAAACCCTCCTGTCCTCACTGCCATCCTGTCCAGAAACCCCCCTCCCCTGCCACCATGTCCAGCGACCCTCCTGTCCCCCCTGCCCTCTCCTGCCATCCACCTATGTGCAGAACCCCCCCCCCATCCCCTTTGCCCTCCCCTGCCATCCACCTATGTCCAGAAACCCCCCTCCCCTGCCATCCACCCATGTCCAGCGACCCTCCTGTCCCCTCTGCCCTCCCCTGCCATCCACCTATGTCCAGAAACCCTCCTGTCCTCCCTGCCTGCCCCTGCCATCCTGTCCAGAAACCCCCCCCTCCCCTTCCACCATGTCCAGCGACCCTCCTATTCCCCCTGCCCTCTCCTGCCATCCTCTTCTCCCCCCCAACCAAGGAAGGTTAACTTTTCTTTTAAATCTACCCTCCATCGCCGCTGGAGCAGCATCAGTGAAAACGCTCCTCCCCTCCCGAGTTCCCCCGACGTCTGTAGCAGAACAGAAGCTCTTCCTGATTCGTTCATTCTCATTGTCCCGCCCTCGGGCGGGACAATGAGAATGAACGAATCAGGAAGAGCTTCTGTTCTGCTACAGACGTCGGGGGGACTCGGGAGGGGAGGAGCGTTTTCACTGACGATCGCTGCTGTGCTGGATTCCGGTGATGGAGGGTAAATTTAAAAGAAAAATTATCGTACGTCGGTGCCCTGGGAAGAGGCTGACTGAGGCGTGTCGCGCGGGGCCCCCTTAAGCGCGGGGCCCTATGCGGCCGCCTCGGTCGCCTCGGCCTAAGACCGGCCCTGGCAGGGGCATGTCTGGGGTAGAGAGTGGGCATTTCTACAGTAATCAGAGTGTTGGCAATTCCGCCATGCTAGCTGATTAGCATGTGATTAGTGAGTGAGCCTTATCGCCTACAAAATAGGTGATGCATGCGCTAATAATGGTCAACGAGAGGACATCCCATCAATCCTGCTATATATTTAGTGGGCCTTTTACAAAGGCATGCTAGAATTTTTAGCACGCGCTAAAAATAAGTATTCGCTAAACGCTAGCGATGCCCATATATTTCTATGGGTGTCTCTAGCATTTAGCACACACTAAAAACGCTACTGCACCTTTGTAAAAGACCCCCTTAATTGACAAACTGAAGCTTCAACTATATGGGGGCGGTCCCAATATGATCATATATCCCCCCTAATGGACTTCTATCACTGGAGAAAAAGCTGTTGGTCAAAAAAAAAAACGGAATCAATACTTAATAATATAGGTATAGATTGAATCCACTCTACTGGCAACTAATTTAGCTCATTCCAAGGTTATCCTTGAGTTTAACAGCATGGGATGAATAGGCGCAGTGAACAAACTCAATCATTGCCCTATAAGGAGGTCTAGAATACAGTTAAATTGTTCCTACAAGAGTACATTTGTGATTCAATAAAAATCCTTTTCCTTACTGCTTAAAAATCCAAAGTAAACTTCCTTCAAAAAGCAGAACTGGATCAGCAATTGCACAGATGGCATAAGGTATTCCTCTGTTTCCTTTCCTTTCAGTTAAAGAGGGATTCAGACTGTACAAATGAGAGTTACTAATTCCCCTTCTTCCTGTATTCTGTGTGTTTACTTTCCACAGCTTGAAGCTGTCACATTTCATGATTATGATCAGCTGATAAGCAGGTGAACTGCAAGAGCTCCAGGGACTTCCTGACAGCTAAGAAAGCCTGAGGCAAGCACAGGTAATGTTCAGCTGACCCAGTGTTAAATAAACCTACAGGGTTTGGTGGGAGGAGAGGTTGCTGGTATGTCAATCAGAAATAATTCCATGGTAAGTAGACAACATTTAGCAACATTATTAGAATATTTGACCAGATATTGCAACATTAGATTGAGCAAGCATATGCCAGTTCCCATGTGAGTGAATACTTTTTTAATTTGGATTCAGTTCATGCCTTTTTCAGTAATAGTTCAAGGTAAGCTACAATCAGATTACTATATTTTGTCTCCAGAGGGCTTACAATCTAATTTTCTACCTGAGGCAATGGAGGGTTAAATGACTTGGAGTCGTATTTTCAAAGCACTTAGACTTACAAAGTTACATAGAGGGGTATTTTCAATATGACGTCTAAGTCCGACTTTGGTCGTTTTGTACAAAACGTCTAAAATTTGAAAAGGAAAGAAGGTAATTTTCAGAAAAAAAAACATCTATCTTATTTTCAAAAATACTGCTTCAAACAAGGTTTTGTGCTTTGGACGTTTTGCATTTTGGTCTATTTTCAAAAAAAAAAAAGAAAAATAAGTTCAAAACAGAGAAAATCAAGCCATTGGGATGTAGAAGGAGCCAGCATTTTTAGCAGACTGGTCCCCCGGACATCCCAAGAGAGCAATGGGTCACCCTAAAGGCACTTCTGTGAACTTCATAAAAATGCTCCCAGGTAATATCTCACCTTTGCTCCCTCATTTTATCCCCTGAGCCTCCAAATCCCACCCAAAACCTACTGTCTCCCACTGTACACCACTACAATAGCCCTTATGAGTGAAGAGGGCACTTATATGTGGGTACAGTAGGGTATTGGTGATTTGGGGAGTGGTTACAGTTTCCATTACAAGTGTGACAGGTAGAGGGAGATAGGGACCTGAGTCCCCCACTCCATAATGCACTGCACCAACCACTACACTACTCCAGGGACCTGTATGCTGCTCTAATTGACCTGGCTATAACATCTGAGGCTGTCATAGAGACTGGTAAGTCTTATTTTTATTCACATTTTTGGAGGGGTAGAATGGGGTCAGTGACCACTGGGGGGGGGGGTATCAGGGGGTTATCCCTGGTTCCCTCCAGTGGTCATCTGGTCATTTAGGGCACCTTTTTGTGTCGTATTCATTATAAAAACAGGTCTAGCTCAAAACATCTTAGTTTTAGTTTTGATCTATTATGGCTGAAAAACGTCTAGTCTTAGGAATGCCCAAATTCCACCCTTAGCACGCCCCCAACACACACCCTTGAGATTTGGACACAATGCAGAGGAACAGCATAGAAAAACATCTGAAAAATAGGTTTTGAAAATACTGATTTGGACATTTTTGTGAGAAAAACGTCCAAATGCTGCTTCATGCCACTTTTTACACATTTTTCTCTTTTGAAAAAGAGCCCCACAGTAACCTATGAAACTTTGTAAGCCTAAGTGCTTTGAAAATGAGCACCTTGGTGTTCTTTTTGATTCAACCCTTTCTTTTCTTCCCCAGGTTTCTGCTGTCCTCCAGTGTGGTTTCTATTCCCTTCGTTGTCTCCGGTCTACCTCAAAATTCCTGGACTTTTCTGATTTGCATACTTTAATCCATGCTTTTGTGATTTCCCATTTTGACTATTCTAATGTGATTCATGCAGGGCTCCCCACCATCCAACTTCATCGAATACAGTCCTTACAGAATGCAGTCCCTCAAGATTTGGAAATCTGATTCTGCCTTTCCACTTTTTTCATCTCTCCATTGGCTTCCAATGAATTTCGGTCCTGGTTTAAAATTCTCTGTCTCATTCATAAAATGCTTCACTCTGGTTCATCCGCCTATCTTTCATCCCTTGTACACCTTATACACCTTCCCATGCCCTATAATCGTTCGTCTCTCACCGCTTGGTTCTTCCCTCATGAAAACTGTCTCACTATGAAAATACTCATCAGTCTGCTTTCTTTGTTCTAGCACTAAGGGGTCCTTTTACTAAGGTGCACTGAAAAATGGCTTGCGGTAGTATAGGCGCGGGTTTGTGGCCTGCGCTAAGACATTTTTCAGCGTGCCTGTAAAAAAGGCCTTTGTTTTATTTTTGCTGAAAATGGACATGCGGCAAAATCAAAATTGCCGCACATCCATTTTGGGTCTGCAGCCATATCACCAGTCACTTTACCTAGTGGTAAATTTTCACGCAGTAACCAGGCGGTAATGACCTACACATGTCAATTGCCACTTAGCGCACATCCGATACACGCATCCGAAAATAAAACTAATTTTTCAGCCGCATGTATCGGATGAGTGCCAAAAATGAAATTACCGCAAGAGTCACACGGTAACCGAGGGGTAACTCCATTTTGGCACGCGTTGGGCATGCGTAGATGCTTACGCAGCTTAGTTAAAGGGCCCCTGAAACTCTGGAACAACCTTCCTTCCACTTTATGATCCAAACTTTCTTTCCAATGCTTTACAACGCTCTTGAAAAAGCATTTTTTTCACCCTAGCTTTTGTTTTTTTCCCACACGTGATCTAGTGACAAACACTGGTCTAATCTGTTGAGAGGTAGAATTTTAAGGGTTTTTTACATATATATTTTAGATGCATGCGATGTTCTTGTCTGAATGAGTCTTTCCTGTTCATTTTAGAGTTCCTTTTTTTTTCTTTTTTTTATTGGATTTTGTGAACTGCTGCAATTTTCTTTTAGTAGTGGCGGTATATTAAGCACATGAACAAAGATAAGATCACAGGGAGCAATAGCAGGATTTCAACGTAGCTTTGCTGGTTGTCAGCTTGGTGCTCTAAGCTTAAGGCTGTTCCTTCACGCTAATACTAGAGATGTTCCAACAACGTGTCATTCATTTATTTTCTAATATTGTTCATAGCTGCCAGGCATGAGCCAGCCTTGACCCAGCAAACCCTTAGATTGGAGAGCACCTGTCTTCTAGGAGAAACTATTCTTATTTTGGAAAGGTTTGGATGACCTAAGAAATTATGTAGGTTGTTTTTAAATACCATGAGGAATGGGGATGAATACACAGACAGACAGAGTCTTGCACCATATAAACCATTGCGTGCTGTCTCATGTCTGTTGGCCAAAGGTAGCATAGCAGCTGTACTTTTTCATGCTTTCATCCCCAATTACAGCATGAATTAGAATCCCTCAACCTCTGGCTCACAGACACAGCATCTGTTACAGCTGACAAGCTTAGTCCTAGAAAAATTGGAGGACTGTGTCACACTGAAGTACACCATACTGACTGCGTTCAGTGATAAACAAAAACAGATTCTCTCACCAAGCATCTTAGCCAAAGTATTGGAGAACAAGATAGAAATTTTTAGCCAGCTTTCCTGCATCTTAGGCTTCTGTATACGGTATGGACACCCAGAACTGCAGTTGGACATTAGCACTTCAGATGTATATTGATAGAGAGGAAATGATGTTATCAAGGGGAAAAGGAAAACAAATGGTATGTTTGGTTTAGATGGATTCACAAGCAGTGGCGTAGGAAGGGGGGGCGGGGGGGCAGTCCGCCCCAGGTGCACGCCACTGGGGGGTGTCAGCTCCGCGCTGGTGCACTGCCCTCTCTGCCCCGGAACAGGTTACTTCCTGTTCCGGGACAGAGAGAGCAGTGAACCAGCGCGGAGCCAACACACCACAGCAACGTGCAGTTGGGGCGGATCGGCCCTCCCTCCCGTCCCTCGCCGCAGGTATGTGCTCCGGGGGGGGGGAGGTATGCGCTCCGGGGGGGGTGCGCTCCAGCGGGAGGAGGGTGCGTCGTGCTGCACCCCGGGGGGAGGTGCGCAGCGGCAACCCGCCCCGGGTGTCAGCTCCCCTCGCTACGGCTCTGTTCACAAGGCTCTCTTTCCATCTTCCAGAAATACTGATCTGGCCTACAGCAACCTGAACGCCTGACATAAGACAGCGATTAATTCTAAATCATTAAAATGTCTGTTATATTTTCACAAAGATGTGGTTTCATCAGAACCATATTATCCCCTGAATTCTATATATGCATGCACCCACAATTTTAGGCTCAAGGATTTATACCAGGGTTCACTTGGTGTAAATCCTCATGGCTAAAGTTAGCCTCAGATCCAGTTAATCAGGCACCAAAACATAGGAAGAAGAGGGAGCTTTGTTCAGCATCAGTCAAGTTTTTAACTGTTGGTGATAGTTATCTGAATAGGGAAGTCTGTTTCTGTTTTGTGTGCTGAATAGTGATATATCCTGATACAATCTGAATGCTTGATTGATCCTTTGAATGATCTTGCACCGTAGAAAGGGAGGACAATCTCACAGAAGCACACAACTCTCCGGTACAATGACAATTTGTTATAGTTGAAGTCCAATTGTTGAAACTTAGAGAGGGTGTGGAAGAAAACTAGGCATCCTTTGAATAGAGCTCCATGACATATTGAGATAAAAACCTATAAACTGGGTTTGGCTAAGGCCAAAAAGGATATTACTCGAAATAGTTCTTTTGACAAAGTCTGTCCTCTAAATATTATCTTAGAGTAATATCTGTTATAGTATCTTATGAAAGCTAAGTTACAGGTAACTCTTGAGGGCCAAAATAAGTTGGAGGTAAAAGACCTATCCTTGTTTTTAGGTGTAAGGGGATCTTTTACAAAGGCGCAGCAAGCCTACCAAGAGCTTGCCATGTGCCAGTTCGCCACTACCACCAGGCTACTGCAGGAGCCCAGCAGAAGTTCCCGGCACTGAAAAACTGCTTTTATTTTTTAGTGCCAGGGCTTACTCTACAGTAATCAGGCTGGGTTAGCATGGGAACCCTTACTGTTTTCTAAATAGGTGACAATAAGGGCTCCTCCGGGAAATGGCCATAAGTGCATGGTTCAGAGTGCGGTATCCTTGAAGGATACTATTATAACAGGACATTTAGGTAATCCCAACAGAGAGATTTCAACAAAGGTGAAAGAAAGCCAGGAGTGTTTGCAAATTATTCCTGTCAACTTCTAAGCAGCTTGTAGATGCAAGGAAAAAAGCCACACTTTGAAGTATCTGCATAAAATGCTAGAAGCCTAAACAAATGAAGTAGGAGAGTTAGAGTATATCTCACTAAATGAAACGGTAGATATAATAGGTATCTCAGAGACCTGGTGGAAGGAAGACAATCAAGGGGACACTGTTTTACCAGGGTGTATATTATACCGCAATGATAGGGTGGATCAAATTGGGGGGGGGGGGGGAATGTTGTGCTGTATGCTAAAGAGAGAATTGAGTCATACAAAATATAAATTCTGCATGAAACAGACAGCAACGTGGAATCCTTATGGATAGAAATTCTATGTGTGAAGGAAAAGAAAATACGCATAGGGCTATACTACCGTCTGCCAGACCAGAATGATCAGACAGATGAAGACATGTTAAAAGAAATTAGAAAAGCTAGCAAACTTGACAACAGTATAACGGGTAATTTCAAATTACCACAGTATTGACTGGTTAAATGCCACATCAGGGAGTGCTAGGGAGGTAAAAGTTCTAGATATAATAAATTACTGCTTCTTGGAAGAACAGGTCCATGAATCAACGGTCGGAGAAGCTATTTTAGAACTAACCCTTAGTAGAATGCAGGACTTAGTACAAGACGTAATGGTGTTGGGTCCACTAGGAAACAGTAATCATAACATGATCCAATTTTACATAATAACTGGAGAGCAGTCATTAAGGAAATCTACTGTAGCAGCATTTAATTTTCAAAAGGATATCTATGACAAAATAAGGAAAATGGTTAAAAAAAAACATGAAATGTTCAGGACTTTAAATCAGGCATGGACATTGTTTAAAAATACTATTTTGGAAGCCCAGACCAGATGTATTCCACATATTAATAGAAGAGGAAAGAAGAGCAAACAACAACCAACATGATTAAAGAGAAAAGTGAAAAAGGCTATTTTTAGAGCCAAATGAACACCTTTCAGAATATGGAAAAAAGATCCAAATGAAAAAAACAAGAAGCAACATAAGCACTGGTGAGTTAGATGCAAAGCATTGATAAAGAAGGTCAAAAGAGAATATGAAGAGAAACTTGTCTCAGAGGCAAAAACTCACAGTACTAATTTTTTTTCAGGTATATCAAAAGCAGAAAGCCTGTGAAGGAATCTGTGGGACCGCAAGATCATCAAGGAGTAAAAGGGGCATTCAGAGAGGACAAGGCCATAGCAGAAAGGCTGAATGAATTCTTTGCCTCAGTCTTTTCTGAAGAATGTGTAAGAGATCTACCTCCACCAGAGATGATTTTCAAGGGTGACAATGCAGAGGAACTGAAAAAAATCTGAGTAAACCTGGAAGATGTACTGAGCCAAATCGACAAATTAAAGAGTAGTAAATCACCTGGACTTGATGATATAAACCCCGGGGTACTGAAAGAACTCAAGTAAGTAAGAAATTGCAGATCAGCTGTTAGTGACCTGTCATTAAAATCCTCTGTAGTACCTAAAAAGATTGAAGGATGGCCAATGTAATGTCTATTTTTTAAAAAGGTTCCAAGGGAGGTCCGAGAAATTACAGGCTGGTAAGCCTGACATCAGTGGTGGGCAAAATATAGTAAATGACTATAAAGAATTAAATCACTGGGCACATAGACACATGTGGTTTAATAGAACAGAGTCAGTGTGGATTCAGCCAAGGGAAGTCTCCCCTCACCAATTTGCTTCATTCCTTTGGATATGTAAATAAACATGTGGATAAAGGTGAGCTGGTTGATCTAGATTTTCAGAAAACATTTGACACAGTTACTCATGAGAGACTCCTGAGAAAATTAAAAAGCCATGCGATAGGAAGCAATGTTGTGTTGTGGATTAGGAACTGATTGATAGATAGAAAACAGATGGTAGGGTTAAATGGTCTAGTCTCTTGGTGGAGGAGGGTGAATAGTGGAGTGCCCCAGGGATCTGTACTGGGACCAGTACTATTTACATATTTATTAATGTTCTGGAAATAGGAATGACAAGTGAGATGATTAAATTTACAGATGACACTGCATGCGGATTGTGAAAAATTGCAGGAAGACCTTAGGAAGTTGGAAGATATAATGTGAATAATTGCAAAGTAATGCACATTGGGAAGAATAATCCAAATCATAGTTATTTAATGCTAGGTTCCAGCCTAGGAGTCAGCACTCAAGAAAAAAATCTAGGTCTCATCATGGACAATACGCTGAAATCGTCTGCACAATGTATGGTGGCAGCCAAAAAAGCAAACAGAATGCTAAGAATTATTAGGAAAGGGATAGAAAATAAGACAAAGAATATTATAATGCCTCTTTATTGCTCCATGGGGTGACTCCACCTTGAATATTGTGTGTACTTCTGGTTGCTGTATCTTGATAAAAGAAAAGATTCAAAGAAGTATGAACAAAATGATTAAGGGGATGGAACTCCTCTCATATGAGGAAAGGCTTAAGAGGTTAAGACTCTTCAGCTTAGAAAAGAGACAGCTGAGGCTGGATATGTTAGAGGTCTACAAAATACTGAGTAGTGTAGAACAGATAAACATAAATCAATCTTTTACTTGTTCAAAAAGTACAAAGACTAGGGGACACTCGAGGAAGTTGCATGGTACTACTTTTAAAATGAACTGGAGCAAACATTTTTTCACTCAAAGAATAGTTAAGCTCTGGAACTCATTGTCAGATGATGTGGTTAGTGTATCTGGGCTTAAACAAGGTTTGGAGAAGTCTACAAGTCTGCTATTGAGATAGACATCGGAAAAGCCACTGCTTGTCCCTGGGATCAGTAGTATAAATCTTGCTACTATTTGGTATTCTTTCAGGTACTTGTGACCTGAATTGGGAAAGGGAAATGAGATTTGATAGACTTCCTTTCTGTGGTTTTTACAACTACATTCAAAGCAGTTTACATAGTATATACAGGTACTTATTTGTACATGGGGCAATGGAGGGTTAAGTGACTTGCCCAGAGTCAGAAGGAGTTAGTTGGATTCAAACCCAGCTCCCCAGGATCAAAGTCCACTACACTAACCACTAGGCTACGCCTTCACTGTTGGAAGGAGGGTAGTGGGCTAGATAGACTATGGTCTGACCCAGTATGGCTATTCTTATGTTCTTATATCGGGGATTGGGAGAGAAGTACTTGATGCAAGGGAGTTGGGGGCAGCTGGGAATAGAAAGATTTCACTGATGCAGGGTGCTTGGAGGGGAGGGCTGTTGTAGATTCACAGAGGATAGGAAGGGGCATTTGCTGATGCAGAGAGCTGGACGAAGGGGGCTGATGCTGTTCTTGGAATGGGAGAAGGGTGGCTGATGCTGTTGATGGGGTTGGAAGAAGGAGAAATGATGTTTCTGTGGCTTTGAAAGGGGGAGCTGGTATTGAAAAATTGTGTTTTGGGTCATTTAATGGAATTCACAACAATCTACTATACATTTTTGTGATGCAAATACACTGATAAACCTCTATTTTTTGACCCTGGAAAATCATCTGAATGCCTCAAAAATAAACCCCCAAAAGTCTAAACTGTAAGCACCTAGAATCAGAAACTCTAGTTATAATGCACACATTTTCTGAAGCATAATTCACTGACATGGCCACTTCAAGCCGTCTAGAGGTTTCAGGGTCCAGGTGGTGACATCCTGGAGAGCAAGTTAAACTTCTAATTTGGCATGCCTATGGCATACATCTACACTCCCAAATAGTGTCTGCACAAATTCCAGCCAATGCCAGTGTCTAATGGAGTCAGAACACACACCAAATTGATACCGCTAAAAGCACCTGACACAATACTGATGAATTATAGATCCCAGAGATGTGCCATTCTAAGAACCTTATGGAAAGCTCCCATTAACCGATTGATTTCAGCACTTACACATTTCTGACCACTAGCAACCCTATGTTGATAGGCTAGTATGCCTTCTCCAAGTCAGACTGGGGCACATTATTCTTCCCATTCCTCAGGAAGCAGTCACAGTTGAGAGCACCAGAGCAGCATCTACTGACAATGTAGACACATAAAAATTGTAAGACCTGGGAGAGAGCCAAGTTTTGGAGAATGACTGTGGCATGAGGTACTCAATTCATGTCAGGCAGAGCATGCCTTATATGACATTGCAGCAAGTCCCCCAGAAGATCTCATAATGCCGGCCAGCCTGTATTGAGTGAGGAGATCAGAGATTTGGAGAGCAGTTATGACATGAGGTACTCAATTGGTGTCAACACAGTACCCTCTAACTTGGTGGTAAAAGAGAGCAAGAAGAGCTAGGGATGCCCTGTGTGATATCACAACAGGTCAGCCCAGGATATCTCATAATGCCAGCCAACCTGTGGCACATGCAGCCACCAGACATGGCTGAAGGGACTCCAAACGGGCCCCTTTGAAGCCCTTTAAGCAGGGGCGTATCTGCGTGGGGCCACAGGGGCCTTGGCCCCCGCAGATTTCGCCCTGGCCCCCTCCCCGCCGTCAACCCTCCCCCGCTGCTTACTTTTGCTGGCGGGGGGGGCCCAACCCCCGCCAGCCGAGGTCCGACCCGCAGTCTTCATATTTCATCTTCCTCCAACTCCTCCGTGGCCATGCTGTAAGTAACGCTGCTGATTCGTTGAATCCAGTTCGGAGTCTGATGTCGCAGCACGTTGTACACGCGTACAACGTGCTGCGACGTCAGACTCCGAAATGGATTCAACGAATCAGCAGCGTTACTTACAGCATGGCCACGGAGGAGTCAGAGGAAGACGAAATATGAAGACTGCGGGTCGGACCTCGGCTGGCGGGGGTTGGGGCTCCCCGCCAGCAAAAGTAAGCAGCGGGGGAGGGTTGACGGCGGGGGGGGTGGAGAGTGGCAGTGGCGGCGTCGGCAGCGGGGGGAGGGAGGCAAAAATGTGCCCCCCCCTCTCTGGCTCTGGCCCCCCCTACCGCCGGATTCCAGAAACGCCCGTGCCTTTAAGGGCACCAGCAGAGAACCAATGCAGTTGTGAGAAATCTTAGTGTGAGCTCATTAATGGAGAAAACAAAAACTAAAACTAAACCTACTACTGTATCTACTTCAAATCTTAAGAGGCCAATTGACAAGTACACAGTTGCTGTCTTGTATCATCCACTGGGGCACTGGTAGTTCACGTCAAGAAGGAGCTTCATTAAACTCAGCTGAGTATATTTCTCTGCTTCGTCCTGGAACCTCCTTTATTTTCTCTTATTTTTATGTTCGAGCTGCTCAGGATTTTGTGATATTTATTTATGCATTTGGATTTATTAATCGCCTTTATGAAGAGATTCACCCAAGGCAGTGTAGCGTAATGTGACTCACCTAGTGTTGTTATATCTAATGTGTGTTAGCTGCTTTTGAGACACCTTCTCAAGAAATTATCTTATTAGATATTTGGAAAGGGCACAGAATCTATTTTGACTGGAATAGTCTCTCAGTTGTGCACCTTTACACAGGAGACAATACGCAAATTTCAGGGCATAGATCAAAAGATTCATGATGTCGAGAAGTGCTTCCAGGAAATGAGGCTGGCACTCAATTCCTTGCAGTCAGTAGAATTTTCAGTTATTAAAGACCATCTTCTTCTTCATCAGAAGAAGCTGTCTGAGAATTACCTTAAAGACAGAAATCTATCTAGCTTATTTTCGAAAGGGAAGGACGCCCATCTTCTGACACAAACCCTGCTCTCTCCCATGCCCTCCCTCCATGGAGGGGGGAGGGAGCAGCGGCAGCGAGGAGGGTTGCTTGATATGGGGGGGAGGGCAGGGGAGACAGCAGGGTTGCTGGACATGGATCGATGGAGGGGAGGGCAGGGGAGAGAGGAGGGTTGTTGGACATGGGGGAGGGCAGGAGAGAGAGGAGGGTTGTTGGACATGGGGGGAGAGCATGGGAGAGAGCAGGGTTGGTGGACGGGGGGCAGGCCAAGGGAAAGAGGAGGGTTGCTGGATATGGGCAGAGGGCAGGGGAGAGGGGATGGTTGGTGGACGCGGGAGGCCAGGGGATACAGGAGGGCTGTGGGACGGGGGGCAGGGGAGAGAGCAGGGTTGCTGGACATGGATCGGGGGAGGGGAGGACAGGGGAGAGAGGAGGTTTGCTGGACATGGATGGATGGCGGTGAGAATTATTGCATTTTGCAAAACACAAATCTCGCCCGTTTTAACGGGCTTAACGGCTAGTATATATATACTGTCTTTGAGGCTGAAGGCTATTGAAGTGTACAATAAGAATTTTTTCTATTCCTGGAGGTGCTGTAGTGGGATTTGAACTGGTCCCTTTCCTGGGTTTGTAGCTCATTTCTCTAATCATTAGACTACTCCTCCACTGTGTTTAAATTTAAGCCCCAGAGGTGAGTCCATAATTCCCTGTCCATATACAGTTCCATGGCCCCTAAAGCAATATTTCATTCACAAGCCATATTTGGACATGCTGAAGGCCCTTTGACCACTCCACAGTTGACAGTATTGTATTGAGCATTACTCATTCTCCCAGTGCTCCAGACAGACAGAACATGGCTAGTGTTAGTTATATAGAACATACATGGTAGACACATCTCTGACACATCTCCCCACCCATTAGCCAGGGCTCCAACCCTCCACCAGGGTGTGGTACTCAGGCTTCAGAAACAGCCAAGGTGTGTGTCTTTACTGAAACTGAGTGTCACATTGTGAAATGGCTGCCATAATCCCTAGTGGAGACTTCTTGGGAGCTAACAGATGAGTTGAAGCCATTCAATATGTGGCATCTAATAAAGGTTATCACTATATATGTAAGTTACAAAATGAACCACATTCACATGTATGAGAGTATAAAAACCTCATTTCCATCTGTATAATGCTGATGCCAGAAGGGTTGATGGGGGTCAGAGGATTTGGGTTGTCATTGGGGATTTGGGTTGTGATCTTGGGGGTTGGGGTGGTTTACCACAGAGTTGTTTTATATTTATTTATTTATTTGTTTGTTTGTTTGCTTGTTTGTTTGGGTCGCAAATACAGCCACCTCTCTCATAACAAAATTTCCTTGAAACAAAAAAAAAAAAATTTAAAAACAAACCAAATTAAAATTTATAAAAACAAAACAAATTGAGAAAAAACCCTGCAAACACAGGAAACTAAACAAAACAAAATGTTTATGCCTGCCTATGCTTAACATACACGTGTATGTTCTGAAATAACTAACATAAACGTATATGAGCCTGCAAATACATGTTTATGTTTGTAGTGTTGACCTCATTGATATTTTAGATGCTGCTACTTGAGCCTGCAAACAGATGGGAAAATGTGGGATACAAGTGCAATAAATAAAATGGTTCTCCTGCTGCATGTAACTAGTGCATACATGACCATTCTTGGGTGTATTTTCAACAGGCTCTAAATTGACAAATTCTGTTCCAAAACACTAGCAGATCTTGAGATATCCCAACCTGGACATCTCAACTCCAATTTGTATGTTCTATGTTAAATGTTCCTCCACACATGGTAACAACTGTCAGTCATCCCACATACCACAAAATGTCAAAATATTGTACTATGAAGATGTTTTGTATTCCACAATATTAAGATCATGTTTTCCACTTATAGTGAAAGAAAGAGAGGGCTTTACAGTAAGACTTCAAGTTGTATTGTACAATTTGAAATGTGAAGATTAATGTTTAAAAGGGAACATCATAATCCATACTCCAGTCATTACAAGATCTAAAAAATGATGTGTATGATGATTAATTATATCTTGAAGCTAACATGACATCATAAACCATTTGAACTTTGTTGTCATGATTTGTGATCCCCTTTCCCCTTTGTAATCAAAGTTCTGTATCAACTATTTGTTATTTAAGCATCTTTGTTTAAGCCTTGATCAGAAGGTGGTGCTGAACAGCAAGGGGATGGATTAGCTTGCCAAGTTCCACTGATAAGTAATGGTATTTTATCACAAATGTGCTGTAGGTGCTATCTTTCCCCTGGACTAGTACAACAGTTATGTTGGCTCTGTTAGGAATACTAATAACTGAAAAACATGCTGCCCAGAGGCTCTGATAAACTTTGCATGGGAAAGTATTAGGTGTTGATTTATATGAGAGACCCATCTCATTTTCCAACATGTTCATGGTTAAAAAATGCAATGAGGTCATGAATAATGATCTAATGGAGTAAAAATCTGAAGCAAACTCCTTCTGTTCTTAAATATCTTGCCCTGCTATGCATTAACTGCTACTGTTCACAATTTGTTTACTCACATATGAACCTTTCTTCCTATATATTCTACTTTAGGGGGCCATTTTACTAAACCGTGATAAAATTTGCAATTACCACAGCTTTTTGTGGGATTTACGGTGCAGTAGATGAACTTTTAAAGCAGCAGCAATTATGAGTGTTAAGACTACTTTTTTTTTTTTTTTTGCAGATCATGCATGAACAGTCAGATTAATGCATGGTACCAGCACCTAGTTAATGCAGAAGCACTTAATGCCTCCCACATAATCACTGATCCTGCCATGTTTTCCATAATTTTATTATATAAATGTATTTCCTTATTTATATATTTATTCGATTATTTTAAAATAAACATCATGATGGTTTATAATAAGCCAGAAACAGACTCAGAGGAAAAGAGCTACAATAGAGACCAGAGAACAATGCAAGAGAAGCAAGTTTGATTCTTTTCAGGTTTACAGTCCAATTTCAAGTACTCCTGGACTATGCATAGCCACAGAGGGGGATCCATTTTTTTGGATCTCTTTTCTGGAACCTTACTACATATGCAAAAACTGACTAAAATCAAAATGGATACATGGGGGGGGGGGGGGGAGAGGGGAGTAATTCTATAACAAAGCATCTATGTGATGCCTATTCTATAAGGGAAAGTCAGTGCCTACTTTCCTTTATAGAATACTAGCATAACTAGATATAATATAGCTGCCTACAATATAGGTGTGAGCCATAGAGATGTTGCAAGTACGCATGCCTAAATGCTAAAGATGCCTTTTACTTAGCCCTTGCATGGATTTTTCCCATTTTGTTTTTAGATATATTAGTGATAGGAGGATGTGCAAAAGAGGCATTGTGAGATTCAAAAGTGGAAGGGAGGAATACATAGAAGCTGATAAAGATAAGGCAGCTGAAGGGCTTGGCGGAGGACTGCAGAAGACAAACACAAATAGAAATGGAGGTGTGGTAGTTCCTGAGTGATTTTCAGAGGACTGTATTCATGAGGCGCTGGCTAAACTAAAGGTGGACAAAGCAATGTGGCCGGATGGCATACCTCCGAGGGTACTAAAAGGAACTTAGAGAAGTTCTAGCGGTTCCACTGGTTGACCTTCTTTAGAGTCAGGAGTAGTCCTGGAGGACTGGAGAACAGCAGATGTGGTCTCTCTCCTCAAAAGCAGTAGTAAGGAAGAGTTGGGAACTACAGGCCAGTAAGTCTGACTTCTGTGGTAAGAAAATTAATGGCAAATGCTTTTAAAACAGAGAATAGTAAAGTTTTTGAAATCCAGTAGATTACAGGACCTGAGGTAACATGGTTTCACTATAGGCAGGTCTTGTCAGACAAATCTGATTAATTTCTTTGACTGGGTGACCAAAGAGTTGGATTGAGAGAGAGCGCTAGATGTGTTGTATTTAAATTTTAGCAAAGCCTTTGACATGGTTCTGCATAGACGACTAACTGAGTGCCCTCAACATGGGCCCTAAAATGACTGAATGGGTTAGGAACTGATTGAGTGAAAGGTGACAGAAGGTAGTGGTAAATGGAGCTCATGTTACCAGAGGTGTGCCAAAAAGTTTGGATCTTGGGCTAGTTCTTATTAACATGTTTGTAAGCAATATTGCTGAAGGGCTGTCTGGTAAGATTTGCCTATTTGTGGATGATACCAAAATTTGCAATAGGGTAGACACCCCTGATGGTGTGGATAGCATGGAGAAGGACTTAGCAAAGCTAGAGGAATGGTTTTACTAGAGGTAGGTCTTGTCAGACAAATCTGATTAATTTCTTTGGGTGACTAGAAAGTTGGATTGTAGGAGAGTGCTAGATGTAGTGGTGTTCCAAGGGGGGGCGGTGGGGGTGGTCTGCCCCAGGTGCACGCCGCTGGGGGGTGTCTCGATGCGTGCCTGCTCCAAGTTTGCTAACTTCACTCGTTCGCTGCAGCTCCCTCTGCCCCGGAACAGGTTACTTCCTGTTCCGGGGCAGAGGGAGCTGCAGCGAATGAGCGAAGTTAGCGAACTCGGAGCAGGCGCACGCCGCGGCACCCCCCCCCCAGCGGTGTGCACCCGGGGGGGGTGTCATTTTGACGGAGGGGGGGAGGTGTCATTTAGCGGGGGGCGCATCGGCGATCCACCCCGGGTGCCATCCAGGCCAGGAACGCCACTGGCTAGATGTCGTGTATTTAGATTTTAGCAAAACCTTTGATACGGTTATGCACAGAAGACTAATTAATAAACTGAGTGCCTCGGTATAGGCCCTAAAGTGACTGACTAGGTTAAGAACTGATTGAGTGGAAGATAACAGAGGGTAGTGGCAAATGGAGCTCACTCCAAAGAAAGAGATGTTACCAGTGGTATGCTGCAGGATTTGGTTCTTGGGCCGGTTCTTTTTAACATTTTTATAACTGATATTGCTGAATGGCTGTCTGGTAAGGTTTGCCTCTTTGTGGATGATACCAAAAATTGCAATAGGGTAGGCACCCCTGATGATGTGGACAATATGAGGAAGAACCTAATGAAGCTTGAAGAATGGTCCGCAATTTGGCAGCTAAGATTTAATGCTAAAAAATGCAGGCTCATGCATTTGGGCTGCAACTTGAGGGAACAGTACAGTTAAGGGGATGAAAAACTTCATGCATGAAAGATGAGCAGGACTTGAGTGTGATCATGTGATAATCTTAAGGTGGCCAAACAAGTACAAAAGGTGATGGCCAAAGTTAGAAGGATGCTTGAGTGCATAGGGAGAGGAATGGCCAGTAGGAAAAAGAAGATGATGATGCCCCTGTATAAGACTCTGATGAGACCTCATCTACAATGTTGTGTACAATTCTGGAGACTGTCAGGCTCATTTTCAAAAGAGAAGGACGTCCATCTTTCGACATAAAACGGAAGATGGAGGTCCTTCTCACAGAGATGTCCAAATCGGTATAATCGAAACCTGATTTTGGATGTCTCCAACTGCAGTCCGTCGCAATGACGTCCAAATTTCAAGGGTGCATTCGGAGGCGTAGTGAGGTGGGACTTGGGCATGCCTAACATTTGGACGTCTTTGACCCATAATCGAGAAAAGCAAGGATGTCCCCAACACTTGGACGTTTTCACCCAAGCGTGGTTTTTTTACAAATAAGGCACAGAAAGGTGCCCGAAATGACCAGATGACCACCGGAGGGAATCAGGGATGAACTCCCGTTACTCCCCCAGTGGTCACTAACCCCCTCCCACCCTCAAAAAACATCTTTAAAAATATTTTGTGCCAGCCTCAGATGTCATACTCATGTCCATGACAGCGCATGAAGGTCCCAGGAGCAGTTTTAGTGGGTACTGCAGTTCCCTTCAGGCAGATGGACCCAGGCCCATACCCCTGGATTTTGACGTTTTGCAAAGACATCCAAATCGCAACTTGGACATTTCTTTCAAAAATGCCCCTTTGTGATTTTTTTTTTAAAAAAAGGAAAACAGAATGGAGTCAGTCCAGAGGACAGCTACTAAAATGATCAATAGTCTTCATCATAAAGCATATGGGGACAGACTTAAAGATTTCAATATGTATACTTTGGAAGAAAGGTGGGAGAGAGGAAATATGTTAGAGACATTTAAACACCTACATGGAATATATGCACAGGAGGCAAGTCTCTTTCAATTAAAAAGGAAGATCTGGAACAAGAGGGCATAGGATGAAGGTGAAAGGGGATAGACTCAGAAGTACATAAGTACATAAGTACATAAGTAGTGCCATACTGGGAAAGACCAAAGGTCCATCTAGCCCAGCATCCTGTCACCGACAGTGGCCAATCCAGGTCAAGGGCACCTGGCACGCTCCCCAAACGTAAAAACATTCCAGACAAGTTGTACCTAAAAATGAGGAATTTTTCCAGTCCATTTAATAGCGGTCTATGGACTTGTCCTTTAGGAATCTATCTAACCCCTTTTTAAACTCCGTCAAGCTAACCGCCCGTACCACGTTCTCCGGCAATGAATTCCAGAGTCTAATTACACGTTGGGTGAAGAAAAATTTTCTCCGATTCGTTTTAAATTTACCACACTGTAGCTTCAACTCATGCCCTCTAGTCCTAGTATTTTTGGATAGCGTGAACAGTCGCTTCACATCCACCCGATCCATTCCACTCATTATTTTATACACTTCTATCATATCTCCCCTCAGCCGTCTCTTCTCCAAGCTGAAAAGCCCTAGCCTTCTCAGCCTCTCTTCATAGGAAAGTCGTCCCATCCCCACTATCATTTTCGTCGCCCTTCGCTGTACCTTTTCCAATTCTACTATATCTTTTTTGAGATACGGAGACCAGTACTGAACACAATACTCCAGGTGCGGTCGCACCATGGAGCGATACAACGGCATTATAACATCCGCACACCTGGACTCCATACCCTTCTTAATAACACCCAACATTCTATTCGCTTTCCTAGCCGCAGCAGCACACTGAGCAGAAGGTTTCAGCGTATCATCGACGACGACACCCAGATCCCTTTCTTGATCCGTAACTCCTAACGCGGAACCTTGCAAGACGTAGCTATAATTCGGGTTCCTCTTACCCACATGCATCACTTTGCACTTGTCAACATTGAACTTCATCTGCCACTTGCACGCCCATTCTCCCAGTCTCGCAAGGTCCTCCTGTAATCGTTCACATTCCTCCTGCGACTTGACGACCCTGAATAATTTTGTGTCATCGGCGAATTTACTTACCTCACTAGTTATTCCCATCTCTAGGTCATTTATAAATACATTAAAAAGCAACGGACCCAGCACAGACCCCTGCGGGACCCCACTAACTACCCTCCTCCACTGAGAATACTGGCCACGCAATCCTACTCTCTGCTTCCTATCTTTCAACCAGTTCTTAATCCATAATAATACCCTACCTCCGATTCCATGACTCTGCAATTTCTTCAGGAGTCTTTCGTGCGGCACTTTGTCAAACGCCTTCTGAAAATCCAGATATACAATATCAACCGGCTCCCCATTGTCCACATGTTTGCTTACCCCCTCAAAAAAATGCATTAGATTGGTGAGGCAAGACTTCCCTTCACTAAATCCGTGCTGACTTTGTCTCATCAGTCCATGTTTTTGTATATGCTCTGCAATTTTATTCTTAATAATAGCCTCCACCATCTTGCCCGGCACCGACAGAAAGGGTAGTGAATACGTGGAATAGCCTCCCAAAATTAACTGGCACTTAACTGGATAGTGCAACTAGAAATGCACGGTGAGTGTCCAAGCAAAAACCAGCTATTTTGGGGGACATCCCGGGGGCAGAGTTGGCATTAATCCAGTTAAATGGTGATTTTCAGTACTTTACTGGCTAATATAACTGCATAAATAGAACCCTATAAAGTGCACTCCTATCTTTTTGTGGTTCTTCATAGCTGGTTAAGTGCCAAATATTGTACATAACCAGCTATGTTTTTGCTGGCTTTCAGGCTTATTTTCTAAAGAAAAGGATGCCCATCTTTTGACACAAATCGGGAGATGGGCGTCCTTCTCCCAGGGTCACCAAATCGGCATAATCAAAAGCCGATTTTGGGCGTCCCCAACTGTTTCCCGTCGCGGGGACGACCAAAGTTCCCAGGGGCATGTCGGAGGCATAGTGAAGGTGGGACTTGGGCATGCCTAACACATGGGCGTCCTCGACCCATAATCGAAAAAAAAGGGCGTCCCTGACGAGCACTTAGGCGACTTTACTTGGTCCTATTTTTGTTATGACCAAGCAGTGAAAAGCTGCCTGAACTGACCAGATGACCACTGGAGGGAATTGGGGATGACCTCCCCTTGTTCCCCCAGTGGTCACTAACCCTCTCCCACCCTCAAAAAAATACTTTTTAAAATATTTTCTGCCAGCCTCAAATGTCATACCCAGCTCCATGACAGTAGTATGAAGGTCCCTGGAGCAGTTTTAGTGGGTACTGCAGTGCACTTCAGGCAGGCGGACCCAGGCCCATCCACCCCTACCTGTTACACTTGTGGTGGTAAATGTGAGCCCTTCAAAACCCACCAGAAACCCACTGTACCCACATCTAGGTGCTCCCCTTCACCCCTAAGGGCTATGGTAGTGGTGTACAGATGTGGGTAGTGGGTTTTGGGGGGGGGGGGGCTCAGCACACAAAGTAAGGGAGCTATGCACCTAGGAGCAATTTCTGAAGTCCACTGCTGTGCCCCCTAGGGTGCCCAGTTGGTGTCCTGGCATGTGAGAGGGACCAGTGCACTACGAATGTTGGCTCCTTCTATGACCAAATGGCTTGGATTTTTTTCGTTTCTGAGATGAGCGTCCTCGGTTTCCATTATTGACGAAAATCAGAAATGACCAAGTCAAGGGACGACCATCTCAATGGATGACCTAAATTTCAAGATTTGGTCGTCCCCGACCATATTATCGAAATGAAAGATGGACGCCCAGCTTGTTTAGATAATGCGGGTTTCCCCGCCCCTTTGCCGGGACATCCTGTGAGGACGTCCTCAGGAAACCTGGGTGCCCCATTTGATTATACCCCTCTTTGTATATCCAGAAATGTATGCTGTAGCCCAGACATGGCCCAGCACTGAATTTCTGGGTATAACGCTGGTAGCAGTCCGCAAAATGATGGTTGCGTCCAGCTGAATATTGGGCCCGACATTATTTACATCTGATACTTGACATGTCCAAGTTACAGAAAAGGTTCTCTGGAGGGAGTAAGGCAAGTCACCTCCTAAATTCCCCGGTGGTTGCTGTCCCCCTCCTTCACCTAAACCTGAAACTAGCAAGAAATACAGGACTTTGCGACAGTTTCCAGAGCTATGGATGTTCATGGTGCTAAAATCTTTTTACAATTAACTTTTTAATAAACATCCATGCAGTGCTGAGGAGTAGCCTAATGTTTAATGCAGTAGCCTGAGAAGAAATCCCACTTTTTTTAAAATTGTGAGCCCTTCAGGGACAGAAATAAATCTATTGTACCTGAATGTATAAGAAACCTTCAAGCCTGAAGGCTATTGAAGCAGTGTACATTCAGGTACAGTAGGTATTTTTCTGTCCCTGGAGGGATCACAATTAAAGAAGAAAAAAAAACACAAACAGCTGAAGTGTGATTTGAATCTGGACCTCCTAATTCTCAGCCCCCTGTTCTAACCTTTAGGTTATTCCGTTTCTCTACATGGATGTCTATGTAGCCAATTTATAGCACGGATATTCCTATGCTGCCACAATGACATCCAAGTTCCTTGATTTGTCCCACTCAAGATGTGAATGTTTTAGTCTGTAAAACGGATGTTCAAGCTGTATGTTGGCAGGTGCACATTCTGAGCTGGATCTTCCTTCCTAAATGCTGCTCCACGTCATAGATGTAAAATAACATCATGTTACTAATGCAGTAGTTCTAAAGGAACAAAATTGGAGAGTGGGAAGCATTTGTTGCTCCCTAATTACAGTTAGGCTCACCTTCACAAGCAGCATGAGGGCAAAAGTAGGAGCACCCTAGAGTAAGACTCACCAGATCTCCTAGTGGCTGGCCCTGCACTTGTTTCATTATCACATGTAGGTAGCACCCAGCACATGATGGAGGAGCGTGATATGTTGCTGCCAGGGTCTTCACGGGTATGTGTTACCAACTTTTTCGTTACCTTTTCCTAGAGTTCTCAACATTTTCCCCAAGAAAACAACAGGGCAGTCTATCTGCAAGATCCAAGACGGCAACACAAAAAGCAGAACAGACGAAGAAATCTATATGAAGATGAATTTATTCAACCAACATTGTTTGTCTGTTCTGCTTTTTGCCTCAACATTTTTTCTCCAGATCCACAACATCACAGTTATTGTGGTATCTGGCACTGATTTTGTGGCAAATGCCATGCCACTAGGATATTTTCTGTTATGAATTGACTGTCATACCCAGTGCTCCATAGAGCAGATGGTCATGCTGCGTAACCTCCTTCACTCAGATCTGGGTCTGAGTATGTTTATATATGCCTGTTTTATAAGTGCACACATACTTTGGTGATACATGTTTCTAATGAACAGCTGCCCATTTGTTTTGTTTTCTCATTAATAAAATTGCGCTAGAATTTTGGTGGGATGATGGTACATGCTTACTTACTGCCAATGGTTGGTGCTCATTTACCTCCCTTCCCTTATTTGGTATGCTAATGGTTATTATGGACCAGGTTTCATATTACATCTCTGATTGCCTGTTCCGACTTAGGCTACAGCCTAGATGGTGTGCACACTTGTCTCATAGACCAAGATGCACTAAAGACTCGTTAAAGCCCTTTCCTTACCGATTCCCTTAGCGAATCGGTAAGGAATGGGCATGCATCAAGGAATAGGAATGCAAATGAGCTGCTCGTTGTAGCTCACTTGCATTCTCTACTCCATCGTTAAACAGTCGGCCGTTCGAGCATGCGCAGAGCAACCAAGCGTTATGCTGGCTGCTCTGCACATGCCAAGGACGTCCTTTGTAGACGTCCTTCACTACATATTAAAAAAAAAAAGACGAGCTGTGCCTATGGACGTCCTTTATGGACATCCTTCGCCCCCCCTCCCCCTGAGATCGCCGCCGCTCCCCCTCCCCCTGCATTGAAATGACAGCTTCCCGCAGCCCTGGCCTCCCCGCCATCCTCCGCACCCCCATAGCCCCGCCCCCGCTGCCCCCCCTGAGGTCATCACCGCAGCCCCTCCCCCTCCCCCCTCCGTCTGTCACCAGGCCGGGCCCTCACAGCGCCTCTCACCTCCGTGTGAAGGCATTGCAGCAAGCAACAGCTGATCGCTTCCCTTCGGACTTCCCTCCTTTCCTCCCTGGCCCGCCCTCGTCTGACGCAAGTTACGGGTAAGTAAGTTACTTACGTCAGACGAGGGCAGGCCAGGGAGGAAAGGAGGGAAGTCCAAAGGGAGGTGATCAGCTGTTGCCTGCTGCAGCGCCTTCACACGGAGGCGAGAAGCGCTGTGAGGGCCCGGCCCGGTGGCAGACGGAGGGGGGCGGGTGGAGGGGGGAGCAGCGGTGGTGACGACCTCAGGGGGGGCGGTGGGGGCAGGGCTTCAGGGGTGCAGAGGATTGTGGGGAGGCCAGGGCTGCGGGAAGCTGTCATTTCAATGCGGGGGGAGGGGGAGCAGCAGCGGCAATCTCGGGGGGGGGGGCGAAGGACGTCCATAAAGGACATCCATAGGCACAGCTCGTCTTTTTTTTATATAAATAGTGAAGCACGTTCATAAAGGACGTCCCTGACGAGCACTTTTTTCCCCCGATTTTTTTTTGTTAACATTATAGACGTTTTTCAATCCCGCACAGCCCCAATGACAGGTACAGACCTCTCGTTAGATTTTCCAGCGTTAAGGCAATCGGAAAATGTTAGTGCATCTCATTACAATAGGGTTTCTACACAATTTGCTCATCTGCATTCCGTTTTCGTTAGCTGCTACAGTCGTTGGAAAAAGACTGGGAGAAGCCTTTAGTGCATGCCAGGGTTTACTACTTGCTCGTTAATGGCTTATTAAAGGCTCCTTAAGTTTAGTGCATCTGGCCCATAGTGTTGTTAATTGTTTCTAATTCCTGTAGTTTCTCCCACCTCTCTATACAAGTGATCAGGGTAGAATGTACAAAGCGTGGTTGCCATCATAAAGAACAAGGTATAGTTGTTCCCTACTTTGATAAAGGCTTGACAGCATAAAAAACAAGGCATTCATCTTCTCTACTATCATGAAGGCTGTTCTGACTTGGTGAGGTTAGACATTTGTCTAGCTATAGATTGCCTTGTGTATTCTACTGTGCCCTCTAAAACCAGCAAGAAAACCTTTTGCTGAGTTATCTCTTCAAGAAATTTATTTTAGAGACCAATGAAAGAATACATATCATGCTTTGGAAAACAACTTAGTAACATAGTAGATGATAGCAGATAAAATCCTACAAGGTTCATCCAGTCTGCCAAACAAGACATAATCACATCATACCATATGCTTGAGTTAACATATGCAAAACTGATCTTGATCTGTCCTTGCCATTTTCAGGGCACAGACCACAGAAGTCTACCCGGCATTGGTCTTTTTTCCCAACCACTGGAGTTGCTGTTAGAAAGTGATACAGTAATGGCTACCACTGTAATACTGCAGTGGGGACTAATTTTTTAAAAATTACACAGTAATGCCATGGATACGTTAAAGGGTTTAACGGTTGTGCCATGGGAATGGGGAGCATCACAGCAGTACATCCACAATAAGGGAGACAAGCCAGACCAGAATGCACAGCTTACCTCAACTACAACTTTTGCTCCATTCCACTTTTTGCCTCATGCCCTCCTATCTGACTTCCATCTATGTACATAAGCATGCCTCTCTCTCTCTCTCTCTCTCTCTCTCTCTCTCTCTCCCTCGCCCTCTATCTCTCTGATTGGCTGGAAGTGTTAGTGCACCCAAGTAAGCTGCTCCAGGATTGGTGGCAGTGGGTGAAGCGCTGGAGAGCAGTTGGGGTTTTGCAGGGGCAGTAGATGCTGGAAGAATGCATGAGGGGCCTCCAGAGATGCAACAATGATAAGGAGGAAAACAACAGCAGAAGCAAAGTTCCTGCAATTTACGACTGTGGGAGCACTCGTGCTGGAGAGGAGCATGAGGGAGGAAGTTAGGAAGGGCATGAGGAAGGAAGTTAGGAAGGGCATGAGGAAGGAAGTTAGGAGGGTCGCAAGGGTATGCTGTTCCCTGAGCTTTCCATTGAGCAACTGTCAGCTGCTGCCTCCTTGGACTCTGCTGGCAGGGCTGAAGCCCATGGGGAACTCACAACCAGGCATTGTGGACCACGGGAAGAGGAACATGGACTTGCTGGACTCTCTTTTGACTAGTGAAGAGGGGAACATGGTGAGGTAGACACACGACTCTCTCCCTTTCAGTCACTCTATACAAAAGGTTACCTGCCTGTTTACCCTGCTTCCTCCTTTCTCTCTAATACTATTCTAGGTGAAATTGCTCAAAAGTCAATCATAAATTACTGTAAGATTTACCCACTGGAGTTATTATTATTTGTTATTGCAATTGTGTTGTAGACCTCTCTTGAGTTTGGCAGAAATATGAGTTTCAGAGTGGACAGAGTAATTAAAATCGAGTCATGAATTAAGCTTCTATTTATTTTTGTACTGCTGATTGCTAGCTCCGCATAATTACAAGAGTAAGTTTATTTAAATTAAAAAGCTCCCCCTTCCTCTTTCAACTGTAAATGAAACAAGGTTGATGTTTTTTTAATGTAGATTTAGATTTCTATCTTGGTGCTTGAATTCATGCTAATACATGATTTTTTTTTTTTAACAAACCCCTGATGCATGCAATAGAACTTTTGGAAAAATGTGATGTTGAAAAACTACTGAATTCAAAAAGTGAATGTGTCTCGTTTATGAAATGCAAAGGCCAAGGTGATGTGTGGCCTCACTATGAAAAGATCAACATTGATGGTGGATTTTGCTGTCACGTGATCTATGTACAGGATTGTGGTGTGCTGAAGTAGAAGTTGCTGGGCAGCACGAGTGATCTGAAAGCTTATCTGAAGTCATGCCATGTACAAAAGAACAAGATTGAAGGGATATAGTCCATAATTTCAATGCCAGGTTTTCAAAACATGCCAGATAGACTGAAGCCTACGATTTCAGATAAGAATGCTATTTTCAATGCCTGTGCTGAAATGGGTGCAATTTGAAGCCCACTCCAGCCCATCTAAATCTGTCTATTCATAAGTGAGGCACAGAGGGTAGAAATCTACCCAGCACTGGCCTTTTTCTCCAACTACAAAAGATACCATCAAAGTCCCACTCCAGCACATCTAGAGCTGTGTAGTCACAATCGAAGAACAGACTGTAGAAGTCTGCCCAGCTCTGTCTTTATTTTCCAGTTACTGGAGTTTTCATATAAGCACCCCTAAGTTTGTTTTGCTGCTATTTTCTTTCCATATAGGAATCCTTTGTGTTTATCCCATGCATTTTTTGAATTCTATTACCGCGTTCTTCTCCACTACTTCCTGCAGGAGGGCATTTCAGGAATCTACCACCCTCTCTGAGGAAAAGTACTTCCTGATATTACTCCTGTCACCCCCCCCCCCCCACCCCTACAATCTCAATTCATGTCCTCTAGTTCTACCACTTTCCTGTCTCTAGAAAAGGTTAATTTGTATATTAATACCTTTCAAATATTTAAATGTCTGTATCATATCATCCCTATCCCTCCTCTTCTAATTTTTGGAGATCTCTTCTCGTATTTTCTCCTTCCTCTGGGCTGTCCACTCTGTTGGTGATCTTCATGTCATTTGCAAAAGGGCAAACTTTTCCTTCTAACCCTTCGGCAATGTCACTCAAAAATATATTAAATAAAATCGGCACCTGTACCAACCCCTGAGGCACTCCACTGCTCACCTTCCTTTCCTCCTAGCAGACTTCATTTATCACTACCCTCTGTTGTCTATCGGTCAACCAGTTTCCAATCTACTAACCACTTTGGGTCCTAAATTCACTCTACTCAACTTATTCATGAGTTCCTTTGAGAAACCTTATTCATGAGTCTCCTCTGAAGAACCACAGGGAGGGTAATCTGCACACCATTTAAAAGATTTAAAATAGATTATAAATTCTGTTGAACAGAGATTTTCTCATGTGTTTGTGTACATCACTATGTATATCTAGTAATGCTTTAGAAATAATAAGTTACAGGAGGAAAAGACTACCATTAATCACAAACAACTGCTTTTCAATTATATTTTTTTGGTCAATACTATTTGGCAACATATACCATTTACATGGAAACTCGGAGTAGCCTAGTGGTTAGTGCAGTGGACTTTGATCCTGGGGAACTGAGTTCAATTCCCACTGCAGCTCCTTGTGACTCTGGGCAAGTCACTTAACCCTCCATTGCCCCTGGTACAAAATAAGTACCTGAATATATGTAAACCGCTTTGAATGTAGTTGCAAAAACCTCAGAAAGGCGGTATATCAAGTCCCATTTCCCTTTCCCACCATACAGCATATTGTTATTAGTGTGGCTTCAAGTGTGTGGGTGGGGTGGGGGAGGGAGCAATGTGACCTATAATGACCTAAAATGCATCTTCCAAATCATATGAATATCACTGGGTATGAACTTCAAAATTGTTTCCTGGGAGCCCCATCACACAATGTTATTCAGAAATTGTTCCTCATACATAACAAAGTGAAAATGAAAACACAGCTAGAAAGTATAAAGGATGATACTACATCAAGCCTTTCACAGCCATTGTGTATTAGAGAATGCCTTGGTAGTGTAAACAAAGTGAAATGAATACAGGCAAGGAAACAACAAAGTTAAAGTTCATTTTAAAAAAACATACAACAAAACCCTGAGAAAGAAGAATAGATGCCAGACAAATAGTGGCTTGCACAGGGGTCTTAAAGATTTAATACATGTGTTCTTGTTTCAGTGCATGCAGACTATTCTCTCAATGGATACAGACTACCCTCCCTTTAAATGGGCACTAGGGAGAATGTTTCAATATGCACATTTCCATGTTACGAGGGCTGTCTTTTTATGTTAAAAAGCCTTCTTTCTATATGCATATTTATATTCTTGAAATATTAATACCAAACATGGCATTTTCTGAGTTTTCACATTTATTTTCCAGAAGTAAGAGAGAAAATATCAAGGCAAATGCTAACCTCAGATTATCGCAAAGGTGTCCATTTGTATTCATGAGCAATCAATAATCCATGCCCATTGGGACCCACTTTGCATGCATTGTGGACTCTTGGGGTGCTATTAGGGCTTATCATTGCAAAAAGGAACTGGCATTTTGTATTCTATAAAGAAGTTTACAGTTTCTTTCTTTCTCCACAGTTTAGAACTTCATACTGTTTCTATATTTTAAAAAGAAGTAGAGTTTTTATGGAGATGTAAAATTTTCTTTTATAGGTTTCAGATATCAAGTTAGAAAGAGCATCTATAGATAAATGAAATTACTGATCTGATGGATCTAGGTGTCAATACAATACACAGAAATATTCTGCCCAGTGCGCAGCAGCAGCCAAAAAAAGCTAACAGCAGGCTAGGAATTATTAGGAAAGGGATGCAAAATAAGACCAAGAATATTATAATGCCTCTGTATCGCTCCATGGTGCAATCTCACCTTGAGTATTGCGTTCAATTCCGGTTGCCATAGCTCCAAAAAAAAACATATATTGGAATTAGAAAAGGTTCAAAGAAGAGCAACCAAAATGATAAAGGGGATGGAACTCCTCTCATATGAGAAAAGTCTAAAAAGATTAGAGCTCTTTAGCTTGGAAAAGAGACAGCTGAGTAAAAGTGAATTGATTTTTCACTCTTTCAAAAAGTACAAAGACCGGAGGACACTCAATGAAATTACATGGAAATACTTTTAAAACAAATAGGAGGACATTTTTTTTTTCAGAAGATGTGGTAATGGCAGTTAGCATATCTGGATTTAAAAAATAGTTTGAACAAGTTCCTGGAGGAAAAGTCCCTAGTCTGTTATTGAGATGGACATGGGGGAAGCCACTGTTTGCCCTGGGATTAGTAGCATGGAATAATGCTACTACTTGGGTTTCTGCCAGGTACTTGTGACCTGGATTTGCCACTGTTGGAAGCAGGGTACTGGGCTAGATGGACCATTGGTCTGACCCAGTATGGCTATTCTTACGTTATCTTCTTATGATCTGGAGCATAAAGGCTGAGAGATGCACATTCCCTCCCCTTCCTCATCCCTCCCCCCGATCTTCCCAATCACACTCCTGATTCCCCCCCTATAGCACCAGAACCGTACCTTTTACCCCGATCACATTACCCCTCCACACTTCTGATCACATTAATTGATCCCCCCACCCAGTGCCTCTGACCGCGTTAGCCAGACCCCCCCACACACACACATACACACATATACACATACATACAATCCAGCCCCTTGCTCCACTAACCTCAACCACTGCCAACAAAATCCCACTCCACAGGCTTACCCTCCCACTACGTCCTATCCCCCTGAGACTTATTCAGGATCAGCACTGGTAGATCAGTGGGTCCTGGGCAGCAGCGATCTCCTTTTGCTGATGCCCTGGTTGATGCTGAATCCAAAATGATGCAAATGATTCAAGTGGTAGTCTCATGGTGCTACTGCTAGGATCATCCTGCCCTATACTGTTATCCTGGCAGGGGTGGGATTAGTGTGGTAGTGGGCTGAGTTGTGGGTGGAGCCTGGCTAATGTGATCAGAGGTGCAGGGGGATCTTGCCAATGTGACCGGGAGAGAAGGGGATCTGGCTATTGTGATCAGGTGATGCAGGGTGGGGATCGGGTGTTGTGGGAGGGCTTGGGAGTGTGACTAGGGGGAGGGTCAAGGTTTGTGCCACTGCACCATCAGTGATTGCACTTCACCACCAAACTGCCAGTAGGGCAACTGCACTTACCACCCCCTCTTGACATGGCCAGGACTATAAATTCCGCTGTGCTACTGACAGTTATGACAGTTAGTGTATGGTACCAAATCATGTGCTAGATCATGGGTATCCAACCTTGATCTTCCAGGGCCAGAATCCCATCAGGTTTTCAGGATTTTCCTAATGAATATGCAAGAGATCTATTTGCATATAATGGAGGCAGTGCATGCAAACAGAAACACAGAAAAATATAGGCAGATAAAGACCATATAGCCTATCCAGTCTGCCCATCCATGCCATCTACTCTCCCTATTTATTTATTTATTTAGATAATTTATACCCCGCTTTTTACCACAGTTTAGCAGCCTCAAAGCGGCTTACAACGAACTAATGAAACAATTACAATGACAGTAGAGAGGGTAGAAGGAACAGAGAAAGAGGGGAAGGGAATATAAATACAATATTTAAACAAATAAATAGGCAGGAAAAAGAAAGCAGGAAGAAGAGAAAGTAAGGCGTCCAAAATCAGGTCTTGACTGGCTGAGATACATTAGGCAGGTAATCAGATCCTGCGAACAGGACAGGAATGCAGGCGGTGGCCAACGGCTGGAATCGGCGATCCAGGAGGAAACAGGGCTCCTTCAACATGCAGCACTCTGTTAAAATTAATGTCTGGGTAGCTGGAGTACTACTACTACTCTGCCTTATCACTCCCTTAGAGATCCTATGTACTTATCTCAAGCTCTCCTGAATTCAGATACTATTTTCTTTTCCACCACTCCCAATGGGAGCCCATTCCATTAATTCACCATCCTTTCCATGAACAAGTGTTTCTGCAGGTTAATTTGGAGCCTATGCCCTTTCACATTCATCCTATTCCTTCGCATTCCAGAGCTTCCTTTCAATTGAAAGAGACTTGTCTCCTGTGCATTTATGCTGCATAGGTATTTAAACGTCTCTGTCATATCACCCCTCTCTCACCTTTCTTATTGAGATCTTTATGTCTGTCCCTATATGTTTTATGATGAAGACCACTGACAGCTGAGAGGGTATATGATTGAGGACTATACTACTACTACTACTATTACTATTTAGCATTTCTATAGCGCTACAAGGCATACGCAGCGCTGCACAAACATAGAAGAAAGACAGTCCCTGCTCAAAGAGCTTACAATCTAATAGACAAAAAAATAAATAAAGTAAGCAAATCAAATCAATTAATGTGAACGGGAAGAAAGAGAGGAGGGTAGGTGGAGGCGAGTGGTTACAAGTGGTTACGAGTCAAAAGCAATGTTAAAGAGGTGGGCTTTCAGTCTAGATTTAAAGGTGGCCAAGGATGGGGCAAAACGCAGGGGCTCAGGAAGTTTATTCCAGGCATAGGGTGCAGCGAGACAGAAAGCGCGAAGTCTGGAGTTGGCAGTAGTGGAGAAGGGAACAGATAAGAAGGATTTATCCATGGAGCGGAGTGCACAGGAAGGGGTGTAGGGAAGGACGAGTGTGGAGAGATACTGGGGAGCAGCAGAGTGAATACATTTATAGGTTAGTAGAAGAAGTTTGAACAGGATGCGAAAACAGATAGGGAGCCAGTGAAGGGTCTTGAGGAGAGGGGAAGTATGAGTAAAGCAACCCTGGCGGAAGATGAGACGGGCAGCAGAGTTTTGAACCGACTGGAGAGGGGAGAGGTGACTAAGTGGGAGGCCAGCAAGAAGCAGATTGCAGTAGTCTAAACGAGAGGTGACAAGGGTGTGGATGAGGGTTTTGGTAGAGTGCTCGGAAAGAAAGGGGCGGATTTTACGGATGTTGTAAAGAAAGAAACGACAGGTCTTGGCAATCTGCTGGATATGAGCAGAGAAGGAGAGAGAAGAGTCAAAGATGACCCCTGAGTGGTAAAGAACAGTAAAAGTGAACTGATTTTTCACTGTTTCAAAAAGTACAAAGACCAGGGGACACACAATGAAATTACATGGAAATACTTTTTAAAACAAATAGGAGGAAATATTTTTTCACTCAAAGAACAGTTAAGGTCTGGAACTTGTTGATGGAGGATGTGGTAAAAGTGGTTAGCGTATCTGGGTTTAAAAAATGTTTGGACAAGTTCCTGGAGGAAACGTCCATAGTCTGTTATTGAGAGATGGGCATGACTGTTGAAATTCACAGGACAAAAAAGGGGGGAAAAAAAAAGCAACAGCAAAGCAAGGAAGTAGGGGTGGATCTAAATGTGTGTATTGTAAAGCACTGGTACTCAACCTTTTCTCTGGCAGGGACCAGTTAGCTGCTTTTTCTTTCTTTCTTTTATTGTTTTTTTGTATATTATATGAAGATGTATAATCTTGTACAGGAAACTGAGTCTGCTAACTTATTCAAAAGTACAATAGGCAATATAAAACAAACAATGAAAAAGAGAAAAGAACTATGAAAAGTTACTAATTACTCTAATCATGCCAATCAAGGAAGTAATGAATGACTCAGTAAATGCAGTAATCCAAAGCAAATAAAAATTATGCAAAATAGAAACTGAGGAAATTCAAGCACAATACAATTGTACTGGGATAACCATGACTAATGGCTTTTCTTTCTTCTTCTTCTGTGCTCACATTTGAGGGCTCTGGGTAGGAGAATCAGAAAGGGTTACCAGTGCAGCCTTACTCTTTAGGAAGATAATCATAAGTTCAAAGTTAGGAAATGAAAAACAATTCCTTTGAAATGTAATCAGACGCTTGCATGGGAATTTAAGAAAAAGTTCAACATCCAGCTTCTGATTTTGTCTGGTTCATTTTGGAAATGCGACTTTAGACCCAGTTATGTAAGCTGCTTGTTTACAATCTAGGCTCACCAGCAGTTACCGGTCAGGGGTTACTAATTGGACCTCTACCCTGTTTCTAAACGTCTCATGTTTAAACAGTCATTTGTAAATACTGTATGAATCTAGCTAGTTGGAAACAGCATAGTGAGAAAGCAGGAAAATATTTGTATGGGAAAGTAAAAATAAGACACAGAATTTAGCATTATTGTGTATTTGTCAAGTATTGCTTTTCAGGCTGTTCTATAGTTGAAAAACAGATCACATATTGCCCCTTAAATAGCCTATACCAAGCTAGGCTAATCTATGTAACTAATCTAGTAACAATTCAATTTTGAAAATTACCTCAGGGAATTTAAGAACTTATATATACATATAGATATACATATATAGATATATAAATATAGATATAAAACTGTGTTTGTTAACACAGAAATCTCCGGGGTTAATTTAAGCTCATACAATTTATTTATTAAAATATGTATATAAATACAAACTCCTTCCCAGTCCCAGCCCCAGAAATGACCTTGCCTGGTCTGAGTTAAGTTATACAGGCTCCATGCACATAACTCTTTGTGTGTATTGGGAGTACAATTTTATAAACATCAATTTCTGTAGCTAAAGCACTGTGGGGTCCTTTTACTAAGGTGCACTGAAAATGGCTTGCGGTAATGTAAGCGTGGGTTTTGGGCGCACGCCGATATATTTTCAACGTGCCTGTAAATAAGGCCTTTTTAAAATTTTTGCCAAAAATGGATGTGCAGCAAAATCAAAATTGCCGCGCGTTCACATTTTGGGTCTGCGACCTTACCGCCAGCCATTGACCTAGCGGTAAAGTCTCATGCGGTAACCGGGCAGTAATGGCCTATACACATCAAATGCCACATGGCGCGCATCCAAAAATAAAAAAATTTTTGACCACGCATATCGGACGCACACCAAAAATGAAATTAGCGCAAGCCACGTGGTAACCAGGTGGTAACTCCATTTTAGCACACGGGTATGCGTAGACGCTTACTTGGCTTAGTAAAAGGGCCCCTGTATTAGCTGCAGAATTGTCTCTATCCTGTACAACACAAAAGGAGTAAAGCAAAAAAACAAAACAACGAAGATTCAAAACTGTCAACATAGGACCTTTAATATGATCGGTAAATCCAACACATCAGCAACCCGATAAAGCCATGTTTCAGCATATGAGCCTGCTTCAGGGGTCATAGAACCTGTGGTATAAGTTGGTACAATATGTTCCTTTATATATATAAAAATGCATAGAATTAACCGTACTAAACAGCGAAAAAGCTAAGGCGCTCAACGTTGTGACTGTGGGAGAAACTGGCAGCATTCCGCATGTGAAACAACTCAGTTTAGTGAAAAGCTTTTCAGATGGCATCAGGATGACTTTTGGCCTGGATAAGTTTGCTAAGGCAACCTTCATTAGAGGGAATTGGAGCAAAACTAAAAACTTTTCTCTGATGATTTAAACATAAAGGAACTTAAACAAGATGATGTATACAAATATTTATGAGTAGAGGAAGAAGGCACAATCCAGCATACATCACATAGGAGCCCTTTTACAAAGTGGTGGTAAGCCCAATGCGGGCCCACCGCATGCTAATCTGGAGCTACCACTGGCCCTACGCTGGCATAGCTGGTAGTTCCAGCCCCTGCGCATACCATTTCCCATGCTAGAATAAATCGGCCTGTATTTTGTAGTGCCGAGCTAACCCAGTGGTAATCAGGCAGTGCCACATAGCGGGAAGTGCTCCCCCTTGCATGGGCACATGGTAAGAGCAATATTACCACGTGGCCGTGGCTCTTTTCAGTCTTTTTTACCTGCTACGATAAAAAAGAGCCCCCACTCCTAGCACAGGACCCTTTTTACCATAGTTTGGTGAAAGGACCCCATAGAGAAAAGATCAGCAAATAATATTAGAGGTGTTTAAAATTGATATTGAAAAGTGAATTAAAATCATGGAATAAAATGCAAGCCACTAATCACCTGGCAATTCCGATAATTTAGTACAGCTTTGAAATTGTTGACTAGTCTATAACTATTTTGAAAAACTGAATGTGTGAACATGAAAACTCCTTCATGCCCAAGAGGCCGTTTATAAGAATCAGTGTCTGCAGAGATTGTACAATCTTCAATGGTTTCAACAGATCCAAATACTCAAAAAGTATTGAACTGTGAAAGTAAACATCCAGAATCTGTCTCCATCATTAAACTTGCATAAGCATTCCAAGGAGAAAGAAAGAGTGAATATCTAACAGTATAAGCAAGAAAAGAAATAACTGAATTTGAGAAACAAAAGAAAAAACTCTTTAAAGATTTAGATTAACTAACAAGGCAAACCAAGTGGCAAATGGATAAATATGGTAGGAAATACAAAGTGTTACTCCAGGAACCGTACATCCATCAAACCCCAACACATTAATGTATACAGACGACGTGAACTTAAACTAAAGAATGAGAGATTGATAGTTACAGTGCGTGATAGTAGATTATGGATGAGAAACTAGTGGGTCAACATTCAAAATCACTAGATAACAGTACCTGCTATTGGGATAAGTGCTGCTGACTGAGATGTTCATCAACAATATCCGGATAATATCTCTCAGCAACTTTATAGACCTCTTTGCACAATGAGCTAAATTCAGTAAATGGTAAACAAATTTGGGAGCTGAAAAAAATGAGCGCTAAGTGCTATTTTTTAAATGGTGCTTCAAGTTGAGCACCGTTAATAGAATAGTAGTTAGCACCGGGGTCTGCACCCAGTTTTGGGTGTGAGGATTTACACCAACTGAAACCTGGTGCAAATCCTCATTCCTAAATTCGGCACAGATCTGCTGTATTCTATACCACTGCACACAAAATTCTAGAAATGCCTCTGACCCACCCATGCCCCTCCCATGACCATGTCCCTTTTTCAGATCCACGCTTAAAAAATATATGTGCGAATCTTTATAGAATACCAATGTAACATCAGCAGTAGTTTGTGCTGTCTTGAATTCCTTATGCTATGCACAGTTCATTCAGCCCATTTAATACTTCCATTACTAACCTATGCAACCCCTGACAGCCAATAGGAAGAGATTCTCTGTATTCTCTTCCAACTCTCATCTCTAGGCCTCTATCTACTCAGCAGATAGACAGGTTGGAGCCAGCTTCAATTGTGGCCTTTCTGTGAACCTATTGTTTTTACCTGTTCCAGCACTTGTTGGGGAATCATATAGTCATACTAAAAGCTTCCAGAGAAGGTAGAAGCCTCTGGAAGCTGAAGGAAGAGTAGGAGAGTTTATGATAATTCAGGGAAGGGTCACCTATGTGTTACAAGCTCCCACCACATTTATATTGGGCTCCATCTTCCACCTTTCACCCATGCTACTAGGTAAATCCCTCCTGTCCAGCCTGATGCAGAAATCCTGAATGTAGAATCAAACTGCTGTACTCCTACGCTTGCTAAAGGAGCAAGGATTCAAGAACCAAGGGCCAAGTAACAGACCAAAAACCAGTTGCTGGCTTGTTTTTGTGGGACAGTATGAGAAAGAGGAGAAAGGATTCACTCAGGGTACCTATGGTGACGTCCAGGCAGCCTACAACTTCTAACATAGCATTCAGGAGGAGGAAAGAACTATTTTCCAAATGATATCATCACTGCAGAGCCACGGTGTCTATCACCTAGCCACACGGGGGCTTGTAAGTCTTTATCAACCAATTAAATCTGCTAAAGTGTACCAGCAAATGAATGGCATAAAGCCAAGCCAAGCCCTCACCAAACCAATGAGTGGTTTGAGTAACAAGGAGAATAAGGAGAAGCTGCTTGTAATTTCTGTGTTTGATTGGAGAAGAGGAGAAAGCTTTTGTGAATAGCTGGCCATCTGTGTTGAAATGGTTGAAGCTGTCCCGGCATCATCAATTAAAGGACAATAAAAGTTTTGGCTTCAACAAAAGAATTTGTGTGGTCTCCAACATTGTGTGAAGTCTAGTGTAGAGCTTGCTCGGCCTTCTAGGTATATTCTAGTCCCACCCTGGTCCCAACAAATAAATAATAGTGTCCACCCATCCTGGGCATAGTCTAGGCAGCCATCTAGAACAACAGAGGGTTATGCTGACTAGGAAGATGCACACATAAATGCAAATTGTTGCCAATTAGTGCCAATAATTGTTTGTGCCCACTTATTGGTGCTAATTGGCTCATTATTCAATTTATTTGTGTGCACATGGTCACAAGTTTGAGCACCATTTAGAGAATTTGGGGGGAAAAGTGGATAGTGTCAGGGTGCAGTGTGGGTGGAGCCAGGGTGGCCTTGAAACTTATCACAATAGTGGCAGCATTCAATCTACTCCTCAGATAACTTATCCAGACAATATAAGACAGGAAAAGCCTGTCCAAAGTTATCCAAACAAGTTATCTGGATAGTGGACTGAATATTGCCACTATCTGAATAAGTTCTGAGACTTTCTGCCTTCTCAGGATATTCAGCACTGGCCACTAGCCACTATCCAGACAGTGGCACTGAATATCTAGATATTTTTGACAGGAATAGCTGGGATTTAAAGAAAAGCACTGACTGTGGCAACTAATATTGACCTGTGGTAAAACCAACATATGTAGATTCTATAAGGGACCAGTCAGTAATACAAATCAATCTTTATTATAGGGTAAACACCCCAATGAAAAATGCTCGACACAGGCTGTGTATCGCCCAAAGGGGCTGCATCAGGGGCTCTAAAATAAGGTCTTCATTCACAGCAAATGTTAAAAATTATATGCCTAGTTGTCACCAAATATAGTAAATGGACAAAGAACTAAGGCACAAAATTGAAGAGTGTGGTTACATGCTGTCATTCTCTGGAGTGCGATTTTATCCCTGACGAAGCCTGTATGCTGTTTTTTTTGTTTACTATTGTGCCTTAGTTCTTTGTCAATATTAGGAGAACTTGAAGGCAAACCTTTGTTATACTTCAGAAACAGTGTCTTGATACAAGGAAATTGTGATACACTGATTTACTTCATCAGCTTCATTTTCAATATGATCAAAGTCAGCAGAAAAAGGACAAGTAACATTTAGCTTCACTTTGTAGGATATCCAGAGCAAGTCAATCCATTCCTGTGTCTACTGGATTGGAGGAATACCCTAGCCGAGGCATTAGAAGAATCTCCAGCTCAAATCTTGTTCGGGCAATGGACCCAGACTCTTCTGCCTACTATGAATGCTCTGCTGGAGCCTCTATCACATAGGATAAAGAGGCCTACTATTACTATAGGAGGTCCAAAGAAAGAATGAGTCTCAAAAAGGGGGCAAACCATCCAGGTTTAAATTCATCACAACAATAATTGGAGGAAGGCAGATGTTATCAAACAATTCCCACATCACTCTTTCTCGGTCCAAATGGAGAATGGATCGGAGCAGAGAACATCCAGATATATTTGATTGAGTCATGAGTCCCCAATTGTGGTGAAAGATCTGGATTGTGCTATTATGATAGGGGTACCTTCAATAAACAGGTACTGCACGACCTGTACACCCTATAAAAGAATACTCCAACCAGGAACCCAAGACACCCAGACGCTTCACACTCCCCAATTCCTGAGCCAGTTATGGAACTGCTGCAGATCATGGTACCCACCAGGACATGAAAACCAGCCTGATATATAGAAAACTGTTAGTTAAAGAGAGGGCGATGTGACAGATCATACTAGCTATGGTATAAGTCTCTATGAGCCCTCTAGGAAGTGGAGGGTACACTTGGATAGAATACATAACTTCCTGTTACTGGTGGAATTAACAGTAAAGCAAGTAGTTGAGACTGTTTTTCTGGCCTGAAGTGTCTGAATACAATACGTATGCCTCCCTTGCAACTATGAGCTATGTAAGTTAAATGGATATTTGCAGAATAGCGCTTAGGCACATATATACTTATACTAGTATTCTAGGTATTCATGCATACAAAGGGTGTGTAAATGTGGGTACCTAGATTATAGAATTGCCCTTAGTACTACTAAATAACCATGGATAGGGCCTCTTAAGAGAATTATCTGGATCAGTGGTTCTCAACCAGTCTGTCCCCAAGAGATGGGAGCTGTGTCACAAAACATTTGGTATAGACAGCAAGCTTGTGTTTCCTTCACAACCATCACTGACTGCAAGCTGGGAAAACCAGGAATCTTGAGAGTCAGGTTCTTGAAATCCCTTTAACTGTTTCTATTACTGCTCCCCTTCTATCTCTAGTAATAACTGCTGCCTCCAGCCTCAGCTGAGCGTGTTGCAGATCTGCTGTCCATAGGTTTTGTTTGCTATAGTTTCTGAGTACCATATTTGCAAGTTTTCGTGTTGCTTCACAGTATCTGGCAGTGGAAGGATTTTGTATTGCTATTACTGAGGTCAAACCAGAATCTGAATATATATTAATTTTGTTGTATGACAAATGAGAAATCTGCATACAGTTTTTTGATATGGGGTGAGAAAATTCATACTAAACTTAAAATTAAACAATGAAATATTTAGGCATGCTTTGTACAGCTGTAAACTTTAGTGTTTGGTGTGCCACATACGAGAATATTGTCCGTCAGGTGTGTCACAAAAGAAGAAATGTTGAGAACCACAGATCTGGATAATGGCTGCCATTACCTGGACAATTCCTTTTGAATATTTGGCCACCTATTTACATATGTAGAAAAATGACATGCATGCTTCTAAAATGACCTCCTTAATGTAAATTGCCCATGACAGGCATACACCCCAAGTTTAGCAGAGATTGAGTGGTGACACCGGTAATTGGGAAGCAAAACCGATGCTGGGCAGACTTCTACGGTCTACGCCCTGAGCGTAACTGAATAGATATGGATGGGCTGGAGTGTAAATTTTAAGGGGCTTGAACATTAACTTCAGAACTTTTAGTAGAAGAACAGTGCTGGGCAGATTTTATGGTCTGTGCCCTGAGAAAGGCAAGGAGAAATCAAACTGGGGTATACATATAAAGTATCACATACCATATAAAATGAGTTTATATTGTTGAGCAGACTGGACGGACCATTCAGGTCTGTATCTACCGTCATTTACTATGTTACTCACGTTAGGAATAAGCAGGGCTGGAGCAGGTAGGACCGAAGACTGGAACAGGCAGGACTGGAACAGACAGGCTAGAACAGGCAGGGCTAGAAGCATGAAGAAGCAAGGCTGGAATCAGGAACTGGCCAGGCATCAAACACTGGAGAGACACAACTCCGGAAGCCTGTTGCTGAAGTACTGGAGGACGGTATAGCCCCATCTAGGGCTATAAAATGGAAGTGCAGCAACCAGGAAGTAAACATTCTCAAGACTCTTAGGCATGGCATGCTGCTGGACTCTAGCAGCTTCTTGAACCAGGTGAGGGGCGTGACACCTCCTGTGAGCTGTAAGCAAATTACTGTCTTTGAGATTATTCTATAAGTGGGTGCATACTTTAAGCAGTAAAGTATGTACCTACTTTAGAGTACTTTAATCATTCACAAATGGATGTGGCCATATACACATATGAATGACTCAATACAGAATATCAACTAGATAGAAAATGCATGCCATGATATGATGGTACATGCTTTGCAGTGGGCATGGACAGGGGTAGAGTTTGAGTGGAGCATGGGTGGAGCCCACAAGTACACACCCAGATTATAAAATACTATAATTTGCATGTGTACATCACAAACACTAGCACAAACATTAACATCTATCCTACCCCCCTGTTTACTAAAGCTTAGCTCAAGTTATCTGCAGCAGGGCCCGTTTTATTTCTATGGGCCCTGCTGCAGATAACTTGAGCTAAGCTTTAGTAAACAACCCCGCTAGTATTTTGTAAAGTAGGTGTTTACTTTTCATTATAAAATAGGATTTTACAAAGTTGGTGCTTAATTGTCTTTTTAAAATAACACCTAACTAGGCACCTTCTTAACCTCTCATCCCAGGCATCCTTTTATCCAGGTTTATTAAACATTTGATATACCGTCCATCGGTTAACAGTTATCCTGAGTGTGTACAGTGCAGTGTCCATTTGGGCCACAAGCCACATACCGAGCATGATGAGGGTTGCAGTCTTAGCCACCACAGTATTATGAGAAATAGTGAATTTTTTAAAACTTTTTTAGTTTGTCTACTAAGTTTCATTATTATGTGACAGTTGGGATGCTGTAACCTTAAGACTTCACATATTGTCATCAAATTATCCACATTGTCCCCACATCTAAAGATCTTCTCTGTGCTTGGCCCATAAAGAAAGCTGATGGTATAAACTGGCGCCTCACAGTGGACTACCGAAGAATTAACAAAGGTACACAAACTATAGCCCCTATTGTTGCCTCTGCACTGGACATTTTAAGCTCCATTACTCCAGAGAGTAAGTGGTTTTCTGTAATTGACTTAGCAAATTGCTTCTTTGCTATTCAGCTTCATCCAGAAAGCCAAGATAGATTTGCTTTTACATTCCAGGATAAACAATATACATTTACCCGCCTTCCACAAGGGTTTCACAATTCTCCTACCCTGTGCCACCTTCACGTTACACAGATGCTAGACAGGTTGGGGGTGCAGGATAGAAGATATGTTCATTCATATGTGGATGACATTTTGGTTGTGGGTTCTGATAGAGAGGAAGTTCAGAAGCGCACAGAGAGGGTCCTTGCATTAATTCAGGAAACAGGTTTCAAAGTGAACCTTGCTAAAGCTCAGTTGGTCCAACAATCAGTTCAATATCTGGGAACTATAGTTGGAACCAATGGCAGGCAAGCTGATACCCGTAAAGTACGTGCCTTGCTGGAGACACCAGCTCCCCACGATGTCCATTCCTTACGGGTTCTATTAGGGGGATTCAATTTCCTCCGTTCCTATATTTATCAATATGCTGACATTGCAAGCCCCCTGTATAAGCTCCTGAAAAAGAAAATTCACTGGGAATGGACTGAAGAACATGATAAAGCACTGTCTAGATTAAAAAATGCTGCAGCGCAGGCTCCAGCATTAATATACCCAGATCCTGCTAAAAGCTTTACTATTAGGTTGGCCACAACTGAGACTGCTTTAGCAGCTGTCCTTCTCCAGCGTAATCAACAGGGAAAACTTTGCCCTGTGGCCTATGAATCACGTAAACTGACCGATGTGGAGAGCAGGTATACTGAATGTGAAAGAGAATGCCTAGCTGCTGTTTGGGCAGTTCAGACATTCCAGCATCTCTGTGGAGAGGCCCAAATCTCTATTTGCTCAGGTCACACTCCTCTCAAGTATATCATTTCAGGTACCCTTACTGGCTCACACATTTCAAACACAAGACTAGCACAATGGACTCTAGTTTTAATGAACAAAAAAGTTCAATTTGAAGTCCAGAAAAGTCCAAGCCTTTTAGCTCATGCTCTAATTGAAAAGGGGTCCAACCACACCTGCCCTTATCAAGAGAATCAGCAAACTCCTCTGCAATGTCCCTCCGCCCCCCCCCCCCCTTTAGAGGAGGCTAAAACTTTAGTTCCAGCTAGAAACATTTGGTTTACAGATGGGTCTTCTTTTTGGGATAAGGGTATACGGTATACTCAGTACACAGCCCTCAGCATAGACCAGGAAGTTATAAAAGGTAAAACTGACAGACATTCCTCAGCTCAGAAGGCAGAAGTACTAGCGGTTCAGGCTGTGTTAATTCACACATGTCCTCATATAGACATTAACATATCTCATAAATGCCTCCTGTCGCATCCTTTAATGATATACAGTGACAGTGATTATGTAGTACAAGCCTGTTCAGGATGGCTGAGTCAGTGGTCTCGTAATGGATTCTGCACTGCTGATGGTAAGCCCTTGCAGCAAGGACAGTTGTGGGAATGGATTGGGAACTGGTTACAGTGTCATCCAGGTAAATTAATGATACGTCATGTCAAATCACACCAAGACCCTCACCATTCCCTTGAAGCTTCTTTTAACCACAAGGTAGATTTGTTAGCTTCTCAGATTTCTGCTGTTACCAGATCTGGTAGAGATACTTCTGAGCACATCCCAGATCAGATATTCAGACAAGAGCTGATTTGTTTAGCCCACTCTTATCTGCATGAGGGAGTAGAGGGGACCCTTAATCGCCTTAGGGCTATGGCATCGTGGCCAGGAATGAGAAAAGAGGTGGAAGATTGGGTAGGCAGATGCCTACAATGTGCTCATGTTAAAGCAGGTCAGACTAAGCCAACACCACTTTTACATCAAAGAAGGGTAGGTCCCTGGCACCGGTTACAGATTGACTTCATAGACAATTTACCAGTGACCAAAGAGGGATACAAATACCTTCTAGTTATTGTGGATGCTTTCAGTGGCTGGGTTGAATCATTTCCTTGTAAGAATCATACTGCACAGACCGCTGCTAATAAACTGTTCTCCGAGGTAATATGCAGGTTTGGCACTCCTCAAATCATGGACTCTGATCGGGGACCAGCATTTGTGGGTGAGATTTTCACAGTCTTACTACAAGCCCTGAATATAAAACACAAGCTTCATGTTCCATATCACCCACAGAGTTCTGGGCAGGTAGAAAGAATGAATAGGACCATAAAGGAGGCCCTCAGAAAGGTTGTGAATTCCACAGGCAAAGATTGGGCTCAGAAATTACCTTTGATACTAGCATCCTTACGCAGTACATCACGCCTGAATTCACATGTAACCCCGTATCAGATACTATTTGGACACACCATGCCGCTCTTAATTTCTAGTGACTATATCAATCAGGATCCGAATGACGATGAAACGGACCCTACTATTGTTCACTATATCAAACAACTGGTAGAGGATAAAACCACTCTACAAGCCAGAGTCACTCAAGCTCTTGAGAAAGCAGCTCAATCAAGAAGTAAACATTCTGCTATTAGTCCCCTCTTTGAAGTAGGTTCTCAGGTAATGTATCGTAAGCTCTTCAAGGGAAAGCAGGACCATGCTCTTTCTCCAGGTTGGAACGGCCCTTATACAGTATCCAACCGTATATCCCCCGTGGTATATCAGATCAGCTTTCCATCAGGAAAGACAAAATGGGTACACATATCTCAGTTAAAGAAATACACCTGATCAGTTTTCAATCATAATGCATAATGTGATTGCCTTTTGTATGTTATTTTTCCTCCATATAACCACTATCAATGCACATGCAAGTCTCTATTGTGATCATACAGTCAGCACATGAGAATAGTTTCACCTCTGTGCCCTATGGTTTACCCTATATGCACAGAGCCCCTATCAGTCACATTCAGAGAAATGGTGCTCCTTCTAATTATCTGTTTATTCCTTCCTACACCAATATATCTCTCTTTTTGTAAAATTAACTTTGGATGTAGTTTGTCTCTATAGGTAACCAGAACAGGAGTCACCGCATAACCAAGAATCCTAGGATGAGAAACGTGAGTATAGTTATCCTTGGGATAACAATTTTATGTCAAGTGGTTGATATGACCCACTCTGTCCTACAGAAGGAAGGACAAGAGAAACCCTTTAAACCAATAAGGAAGAATTGTTCATTAGTGCCAGCATTTCAGCTGAATTGGGGAAAATGTATTTATGAGGGCTATGGAAGACAAATATGTGTAAATAATACAGGGTCAATTGTCACAAGAAGGACAAGATCCCGGAATCAATTACTACCATATTTGAACATTATTCTAAGCAGCCCATATGTTTACATGCAGAAGGGATCTAAGGGATATTACTGTCAATTTCCTAATATTTGTAGTGGTAAGACATCCATTGCCTGTCTTCAACCCCAAAGTACAAAGAAATCTGTAGTCCAAACTGATACCCCTAACTTCAAAACACCACAGATAGGAGACAACAGTACCATAACTTGTCCCAATATTACATCCTTCTGTAGTCAGCCAGGAACAGGTCTATTTTCTGTTACCTGGTCATCACAGAAAGACAGAAAAATTTGTGCTAAACATCTGATAGGAAATTCATTTACTCAGGTGCCAGTCTATTCCTTCTCAGTTCCTACGATGGGGATAAGATTGAGTTGTCTGGTTATTTGTGCTGACTTTCCTATATTAGGTGAGGAGAACCACAAAACTGTAGCCATGAAGGATCACACCAAGAAGTTGACACTTTTATGTACAGGTCATGATGGTAACACAAGCATCTTAAATCTAGGTATACAGAGTAGCAGCCAATCTGGAAGATGCCAGATTCAGCCAACCAAATGGCAAAAGTGCCCTACACCAACTCCTCCCACTACTCCATTATCTATAACTACTATAACCCCTACTACCTTTCCTAAGAAAATCACTAATGTAGAAGCGATAGTCTCTAGTCACACACCTGCTGATAATGATACTGAATGCTATTGTAGGTTAGCTATATTGAATACATTGGTTGCTGATATATTTGGAGCTGTTTTGCATGTAAGAGTAGGATCTAAGGTTATGGCAGATATTGAAATAACTGTATGGGATAATGACCTATTGTATCACGGCTCACAACGGAAATGTTACCACCATTCTTGGAGTCAGCCACTCACAGCACAACCATACACTCTTAGTGTTACAGGTATGCATTGTAATGATGGTAAACAAGGAGAGACCAATGATACCTCACAATGTCCCCCATTACCGGTGTATCCATGGGTTTGTGTTTTAAAAATACCAGTTACACTGAGAATGAGGAACCCCTATACGAGTACATTGACCCTAAGTCTGAATAACCGTATCAGGTTCACAAACGTCACTATTACTACTCCTGATGGATCAGCTATCCCAGGATATACAGGTGCATCTATTGTCAAATATAATGCTGCCAAATCCCTTTTGTTATCCCCTACTCCCATTGTCCACTCTATCTCATTAAATACCTCTGCTACCAATATCTCTGTTATTTATCCCCAATGCACTCCCTATATGAGAACTTTGGATCGAGCCTGGACTCGATGGAAAGACTTGTGGTTGGGAAGTGGCCATGTGTCTCGTAAGCGGCGAGATATTCTTGACACAGCATTAGGTGTTGCTGGAACTGGCTTGGGTGTCATAAACACTATGGACTCTGAGATACTTGCTAATAAGATTGCAAGTAGTACTGAGAAAATAAGGCAAGCTATGGACTTAGCCACCATTGACACTCACAGTATACAAACACTCCAATCACATCAGTTGGACCTGGTTACTTTGTGGTATCGTCATCAAACAGCAGCCATGAACGTGACTATCAACATGCTAAATGACACCTTTTCCAATATTTTGTTGGCTTTGGCCTGTACACAAGCACAACAGTTCATGATAGAGACACTGCGCAGTATCATCAGGACTGCAGAGCATGGACTCATTCCATTGGAGATCTTAAGCTTGTTGCAACAAGACATGCCCTCCTCAGAAAAGTTAACTGCCAAGTGGTGGCACCTGACCTCCTTCTTTTCAGACCTAGACCATAATGATCTATTTATCACTATTATTACATATCTGACTGAACAGAACATTTTGGCCTTCCCAGTAATCCAATTGGGTTTGGTTTTACCTGGAGGACATCTCATGGTACCATACCATGACCCTGTTTTTGCTTATTCTGTCAATGATCAATTAGATATTATTTTACAGGATTTATGTATTCCCGTAGATAGGAATAATTATTTTGTATGTGACAGTAACCTAGGAAGTTATTATGATAATTGCATGCTTAATGGTACCTGTGCCTTTCATCTTTCTAATGATAACAGTAGTATAGTAGTTCCATATTCCCATTCTTGTTTATGTATTAGAACTATCTGTCCTTTTATTATTACTAATGGTATGCTGTTCATAGTAATTGAAGGTTTAAATCTATGTCTATGTGATGTCACTAAAATTATAGGATGTGATTTTAGTTATTCCAAACCAATGATGCAGTATGTTTCCAATGACCTATCTATACCTACTCCTGAGCTATTACCTATTCCCTTAGGTTTTAATGTAACCCACTTACAGTCTATATGGGAGCTGTTGGATTATTTGTAGTAAATAATTAGCAGATTTTAGTACACACAGCTTCAGCTTTAGAAATGTTAATTTCTTTCTTCATCTCTCTCTCATTCACCCCTGAATAATTCACTGCTGAGTCACTTTAAAGTTGAAGTAACAAAACATCTGTTTACTCACAGTTTGTAGTTAGATTATAATCAGACAGGCTTATATATACATATTACTATACATTTGTATTATCAGCTCCTTCCATGTGCTTAGATGGTAATGGATGCTCACACCACCATAGATCCTCTCAGGTTAGGAGAGATCATGAGCTCCATGTGCTCCATGTGCTGCATCTGCTGCATCTAACCCCCACAGGAAGTTGCATAGCAGTGTGACCTCTCTAAGTAATTCACATCAGAGGTCACAGAGTAATCACAGAGAAATAATAGGTGACAGGCAATGCATGTAAAATACAATTACATTCCAACAAACCCCTTCTCATGCATAACTGTCATGCAATTATTTATTCATATAAAGTCCAAGCTTTATACGCAGATTCACAAAATGTTCTCTGGGTAACGGTTTGGTCATGATGTCAGCTGTCATCTCACTGGTGTGACAATAGTGTAGACTGATGACCCCTTCTTTCGCCAACTCTCGCACGTTGTGGTATTTCGTTGCGATGTGCTTGGTGCGTGACTGAACCTTGTCATTCTGTGACAGTCGGATGCAGCTCTGATTATCTTCCATTATCTGGATTGGTCTCTTTTCAGCTATTCCGAAATCCAGCAAAAGTTTTTCAATCCACATCAGTTCTCTGCACGCTTCCGATACAGCCACATATTCAGCTTCTGTAGAAGACAAACTCACAATACTTTGTTTATGACTGGCCCATGAAATTTGTACATTTCCATACATAAACACATATCCACTTGTGGATTTATAATCAGAATGATCCCCTGCCCAATCTGAATCACAGTAACATATTAGTTTTGGATTACTATTGGCTGAAATCTTTAATTTACAATCAATGGTACCCTTTAAATACCTTACCATCCTTTTAACTGCAGTCCAATCTGATTTGGTAGGTGAGCTGACCCTTCTGCTCAAAATTCCTACTGCATTTGCTATATCAGCCCTGTATGTGGTAGCTAGATATAAAAGCTTACCTATGGCTGATCTATATTGGATGTTATCTGGTAAAGGTTCTCTTACTGTTTCATCCTTCAGAAAATCAGTGATCTTGGGAGTGCTTACAACTTGGGCATCTTGCATACCTAAACTTTCAATAAGCTCATTTATTTTCTGCTTCTGGCTTAGAAGATAAGAACCATCATTTTGTTTCTCAATTTCTATACCAAGATAGTATGACACATTACCAAGTTCTTTTATCTCAACATTGAGGTTTAAACACTTTACAATGTCCTTGTACTCTTGCTCACTTTTGCTTGCAATGAGCAGATCATCAACAAAAGCTAAAATGTATGCATATTGTCCATTTGTGCACCTAGTGTACAAACATTTATCTGCTTCACCTTGCTTAAATCCTAAATTTGTCAATATTTCATGCAATTTATCATTCCAACATTTTGCACTTTGCTTTAATCCATAAAGACCTTTGTTTAATTTACACACTAGCTGTCTTTGTTTTGTATTTATGAAACCTGTTGGTTGTTCCATGTACAAGTCTTCAGTTATATCTCCGTGAAGAAACGCTGTTTTCACATCAATGTGGTTGACTTGCATGCCTTTTGAGACTGCAATGCTCAGAAGTGTTCTTATTGTCGTGTGTTTCACTACAGGTGCAAACACTTCATCAAAATCTTCTCCATATTTTTGAAGATATCCCTTTGCCACTAATCTGGCTTTATACCTTTCCACTTTTCCTTGTGCATTCCTTTTTAACTTGAATACCCATTTGCATCCTATAGCTTTCTTGCCAGGAGGTAATTTTGTAAGAATCCAAGTATTATTTTTATCCAATGCATCAATTTCTTCTTGTGCAGCTTTATGCCATTCAGCAGCTTCTTCTGCTGGCATTTTCTCAATCTCATCCCATGTTAAGGGCTCTTGAGCTTCTGCTGACTTTGTTAGGTAAGACAGTCTTGGGGGTGGAACACCTTTGTTTTCCCTGGATGAGCGTCTGACAACAGGTTGGTCTGACCTTTCCGCATCCTCTAAATCTGAGAGTTCTTCTCCAATTGATTCCCCTTCTCCAACTGTACTGTCTTCTTTAATGATCCTTTCTGTGTCTGCTTCCTCTGCCTGTTCCTCGTTAGATACAGGTGAGTTGCTTTCAGACATCTGCCTTGGTATGGCATTTATATACACTGGCATGTCTATTATGGTTCTAGTTTCATATTCTGGATGATAAGGCTCATCTGGGATAATCCAGCCTTTATCAACCCTTTTGTTTTCATCAAAATATGTAACATGTCTTATGCCAACAATGCCAGTTTTCAGATTCAAAATTCTATATCCTTTGTGTCCTGGAGTATAGCCAACTAAAATGCCCCTTTCTGTTGTGGAATCCAGCTTATGCCTTCTTTGCTTTGGTACATGAGCATATGCTGTACTTCCAAATGTTCTTATGTGTGACAGGTTTGGCTTCCTACCATGCCATGTCTCATGTGGTGTGCGCTCAGCGCCTTTAGTTGGCATTCTGTTTTGTAGGTACACTGCTGTGAGAATGGCTTCCCCCCATAGTCTTTTAGGGAGATTGCTATCTGACAGCATACACCTGGTCATTTCCACAAGTGACCTAAATTTTCTCTCTGCAACAGAATTTTGCTCTGGTGTATAAGCTACTGTTGTGATATGTTGAATGCCTTCTTGTTCTAGAAATGTGCGCATGCTTTGTGAAGTGAACTCACCACCATTGTCGGTCTGAAGAACCTTTGGTTTTCTTTCAAATTTGTTGCTCACCATGGCTACGTATTTCTTCAGCATGTCTGTGACTTGACTTTTCTCTTTCAGCAAATAGGCCACACAATATCTAGAGAAATCATCCAAGAATATTAGCACAAATCTGTTATTTCCCAATGATGGGATATTAAACGGTCCACATAAGTCACTGTGTATTAAGTCCAGCACTTTATTACTCCTATTTCCTGTGTATGCAGGAAATGAGGGTCTCACACCTTTTTGAGTAACACAGTCTATGCATTTCTCCATTTTACCAGCATCTGCACTTATCTGAATGCCGGTGGCCAGTTGCTTACTGTAAAGATCCTGGATCACCTTAGAATCACGATGTCCCAGGCGGCGGTGCCAGATTTCCGGACTACATTTACCATCATTCTTCCTTACTTGCGCCATATGTGAGGCTTCACCTGAAATGTTCAGCTTATAAACATCATTATGCATAAAAGCTTCAGCATACACTTCATCATTTTTAGAGATTGTGCACTTACTGTTTTCAAAATGAATCGCAAATCCCTTCTTATCTAATGTAGATACACTAAGCATATTGCAAACTGCTTGGGGAATATACAAGACATCACTTACAGGAATTTCTTTAACTTCATTAGACACTTTGCATTTTAAGAATCCAATACCTTTTGCTTGGATCTTAGCAGTCCCTGTGTTTGCAGTTTTAAGAATACCTTCCTCTGGACACATTTCCTGAAAGAAATCCTTACAATTGGTTAAATGGCATGTGCTCCCCGAATCCAAAATCCAAGTACTTTCATTTGAATTATTATTTACCATAGTCAAAGATTTTTCTGCCATTAGAAAGCCCTTGTGTTTATCTTTGTCCTTCATACATTTCCTGGTTTGAAAATTCTTTAGTTCCATTGGCTTAGGTGAGCTAGAGGGAGTGTTTTGTGTTTCCTTACACCATTTAGATACATGTCCCTCCTTTCCACATGAGTAGCAAATCAGCTTGCCCTTGGGTGGAGTTTTCCCATAGCTCCGCCTTCCTCTGTTCTTTGCCAAGAAATTTGTTTCATTTCTCTCTGACTGACTTTGAGAACACATCTCCTCAGAATCATTTATTATGCATTCCTGCCTTAGTTTTGATGTTGCCTGTTCAAAAGATTGCCCTTCAATGGCCTCATTTACAGACCTAAAAACATCAAACTTCTTTGATAGTGAGGTAAAAAGAAATGCTCTTTTCAATGCATCACACATGGGAATTCCTGAAAGTTCTAACTTTTGAAATGAAGACATAAGATGCATAATGTGATCATTACATTTACTTTTATCCCTTAATTTGGTTTCATTCAACTCTGCCAACCAAATTGGTTGCTGCTTTGCATATGTAGTTGCATACATAGTTCTCAGTTTATATAAAATGTCCTTTGGTGTATCTTTTCCCTCCACTAATATGGCTTGTTTCTCTGAGAGAGCTTCCAAAAGCATGCACTTCACATAATAGTTTGCATTGTCCCATTCAGCCATATTTTCAGCTGTTCTGTCTTGGTCTAAGCATATATTTAATCCTTTTGCTCGAAGGAGACATATGAATCTTAGTTCCCACAGCTGATAATTAAACTCAGTTAATCTAGGCACCTTGAGAGAATAGAACAATGGTGAATTTCCTCCCTCAGCCATTTTCTTAGCCTTCTGTCTGCTGTGTGGGGAGAGAGAGAGACAGACTGAATCTTTCCTTTAAAACTTAAGAGAAAAATGTGGCCTTTTTTTCTGCCTGGTAATATTTCTCTTCTTTTTCAATTCCTGGCCCTGGGCCCATAACCCTTTTGTTGGATTATTTGTAGTAAATAATTAGCAGATTTTAGTACACACAGCTTCAGCTTTAGAAATGTTAATTTCTTTCTTCATCTCTCTCTCATTCACCCCTGAATAATTCACTGCTGAGTCACTTTAAAGTTGAAGTAACAAAACATCTGTTTACTCACAGTTTGTAGTTAGATTATAATCAGACAGGCTTATATATACATATTACTATACATTTGTATTATCAGCTCCTTCCATGTGCTTAGATGGTAATGGATGCTCACACCACCATAGATCCTCTCAGGTTAGGAGAGATCATGAGCTCCATGTGCTCCATGTGCTGCATCTGCTGCATCTAACCCCCACAGGAAGTTGCATAGCAGTGTGACCTCTCTAAGTAATTCACATCAGAGGTCACAGAGTAATCACAGAGAAATAATAGGTGACAGGCAATGCATGTAAAATACAATTACATTCCAACAGGAGCACCCTATTATACAGAGATCCTTAGATCGACTCAAAACAGAAAACAAGATAGTGACGGAGAAAATCACCAAGGATACTAAATTAATACATCAGCTTCTGAAATAGAGAACATAGGGAAACACTCATGGTGGGATATTTTCCTTGGAAAGTCAAATACTGGGAATAATGTACTGAATAGATTGTTCCATCCTATTGTGGTGGTATTGATTGGTCAGTTGCTCACTCTTATACTAATGATTTGGCTAGCATGCTGGGTTAAGAGAAAGTTTCACCAGATCCAGAAGATGATCTCTCACAACCAGATATACAGTGCCATACCATGAGGATATCGTGTGGCATCAACTTGGGAGCAACCTATGCCCCTGAACAGGTGACAAAAAAGAGCTGGTCTCTGGGGCGTGGCAAGATGACACTTGCATGGCTGAAGTCATGTAAGTGTAATTGCAAACCTATTTTAAACCAGAGCAACGCCAGACTCTGCCGCCTGACTGAATAGAAGCCTAATGGGACAGCTGCCAGAACACCACAGAAAACTTAACCTAGCAGCCTAAATGTAAGTCATGAGCAAACAAAGGTAATAATAATGAATCATTTGTTTATAATAATAGTCACAATTCCTATTAGCTGACAAGTTCCAAGGTTCAATATCCACTATTCAAAAACTCACTCCTCCCAATACACCCATGTATATAGTCCAATATCTTTGCTATTGTTTTATTTGAATTCTGCTTGATGTTAGTGTTAAGTGTTAAGATTGTAACTTTTTACTTCTATCAATATAGTTATTTGTGATTCTCCGTTCCAATATTGTGTAAATATTGTCTCTAAGAATCAAGAGAGGGAAATATGTAGCATGATATAAGTTTAATTGTGAGAGTTATTAATTTTGATGCATCAGATCTAAATCATATAAAATATACAGCTTCAAAGACACTACCCCCCCCCCCCCCCCCCCACCTTTCCTCTGGAAAACTACTAGCTGGGTGGTTACCTAAGACCATCAACACCTATCCAAAGAATCAATCACAGAACAAAAGACAGTGAAACTCCACCTATTACTCAGACTCAGAAAAGCCCATCAGATAAAAGAAGCTCAATCACCCTCAGACAATGGACCAGCAGATGTTCCTTTCAAAGACAGCTATCTCAGAGACTGCAGTAACAAAAGACTACACCTCCACCTATTTTCAGATAAAGACTAAGCCCATCTAAACTCAATCACTCTCAGACAATGGACTAGCAGATGTCCAGGCAGGAAGTCTTGTGATGTCATTGAGCATGTGACCTGTTGCCATGCTCCATCTCAAAGCCAGATGCCCAGGATTCAGCTATCCAGGAGCTTTCCAATTGGACCAAGGGCAACCACCTGACATGAGTCTAATGGCCAGTTCAGACACTTTAAAAAGCAGGGATTCTTTCTTTAGAAAGAGAGTTCTTCCTGGCTGTTCCTGAGTTCCTGATGCTCCTGTCCTAGTCGCCGCTGTCCTGAATTGATTAAATCTAAAAGCAAGCTAGAATCCTGACTTCTCAAGCTGGACATCACATCCACCTTAAAAGAAACTGCTTCAAGCTCCATCAGACAGCAAATCTACAAAGAAACCTTTTGTTCCAGCAAGATTCTCATGCATGACTCTCCATAGCAGCCTCCATCAATGTGAGTTATCCAGCTTAATTTACAATCAAACCTGTTATTTTGTAGCATACTTCCATTGGTAAAAGATCCTTTCTAAAACTACCTCTCTATTGTAAACTTATTACCTTGCCTGTACTAGAAATAAACATTTTCTTTTAAAGTTAACTATCTGGCCTTTATATTGGGAAAAGCACATGTTCTCACATGTGCAGGCTCCAAATACTCTGAGCACATGTTACCTTTTAAAGTTACACTGATACCACATGGTCGCTTTTTAAACTTAGTGCCATGCTTTGAGCACATGTTCCAAAACATACAGTGCAGGTTAATGTAATTAATTCGAATTTAGTATATAAAATTCCCCTCTATTCTTACACGATTATTATTCTTAACAATTTACCTTTAATTGGAATAGAATAAGTATGTATAAGACTAGAGAAATATTATATTATAAATTTATTCGTTTCAGGTCCACCTGTCTGAAGGGCACTGCAGTACCCACTAAAACTGCTCCTGGGACCTGCGTGCACTGTCACGGACCTGAGTTTGACATCTGAGGATGGCACGACATATTTTTAAAGACTTTTTTTAGGGTGGAAGGAGGTTAGTGACCACTGGAGGAGTAACAGGAGGTCATCCCCGATTCTCTCCGGTAGTCATGTGGTCATTTCGGGCACCTTTTTGTGCCTTATTCATAAGAAAAACAAGTCCGGGTGAAAACGTCCAAGTGTTAGTCAGGGATGTCCTTGTTTTTTTTTTTATTATGGGTCAAAGACGTCCACGTTTTAGGCATGCCCAAGTCCCACCTTCGCTACTACTCTGACATGCCCCCTTGAACTTTGGACATCCTTGCGACAGACTGCAGTTGGAGACGTCCAAAATCGGGTTTCGATTATACCGATTTGGTCGTCTCTGGGAGAAGGATGTCCATCTTCTGATTTATGTCGAAAGATGGACGTCCTTCTCTTTCGAAAATGAGCCCAAAAGACACATTGACATCTATATGCAGTTACAAAATAAGCTTAAAATAGGTGCATTCCTGCTCTATTAACCTGGGTGCCTCTTATAAAATTACTTCCAATCACGATTGGGGAAGGAGAGTCCTTGGACTATGATAAGGTTGGCTCTACCTGTGTGGCATAAGTGCTGTGCAGGCCCCATCAATGGTTGCAGATGGGGCCACTTGGCAGAGTCTGGGAGCTGGAGGAGGCAGGACGTAACTTGGAGAGACTGAAGAATGGGACTAGGCAGTGCTTAGTAGACTGGCTGGAACTTGTCAGTGTTTGTCTAGACGTTGGCTCTTAAGAGAGCCCTTGGGGTTGGCTCTTAAAAGAGCCCTTGGGGGTTGGCCCAATGGAGTTGAGGCCAGGGAGTAGCTGGAACAGCAAAACTGGAGACAGGAAGAAGAAAGGAGGTGTTGATGCCCCTCTACAAGTCATTGGTGAGGCCCCACTTGGAGTACTGTGTTCAGTTTTGGAGGCCGTATCTTGCTAAAGATGTAAAAAGACTGGAAGCAGTGCAAAGAAAAGCCACAAAAATGGTACGGGATTTGCGTTGCAAACCGTATGAGGACAGACTTGCCGATCTGAACATGTATACCTTGGAGGAAAGGAGAAACAGGAGTGACATGATACAGACGTTCAAATATTTGAAAGGTATTAATCCACAAACAAACCTTTTCCGGAGATGGGAAGATGGTAGAACTAGAGGACATGAATTGAGGTTGAAGGGGGCAGTCTCAGGAGTAATGTCAGGAAGTATTTTTTCACGGAAAGGGTGGTAGATACATGGAATGTCCTCCCGCAGGAAGTGGTGGAGATGAAAACAGTAATGGAATTCAAACATGTGTGGGATAAACACAAAGGAATCCTGTTTAGAAGGAATGGATCTACGGAATCTTAGCAGAGATTGAGTGGTGACACCGGTAATTGGGAAGCAAAACCGATGCTGGGCAGACTTCTACGGTCTACGCCCTGAGCGTAACTGAATAGATATGGATGGGCTGGAGTGTAAATTTTAAGGGGCTTGAACATTAACTTCAGAACTTTTAGTAGAAGAACAGTGCTGGGCAGATTTTATGGTCTGTGCCCTGAGAAAGGCAAGGAGAAATCAAACTGGGGTATACATATAAAGTATCACATACCATATAAAATGAGTTTATATTGTTGAGCAGACTGGACGGACCATTCAGGTCTGTATCTACCGTCATTTACTATGTTACTCACGTTAGGAATAAGCAGGGCTGGAGCAGGTAGGACCGAAGACTGGAACAGGCAGGACTGGAACAGACAGGCTAGAACAGGCAGGGCTAGAAGCATGAAGAAGCAAGGCTGGAATCAGGAACTGGCCAGGCATCAAACACTGGAGAGACACAACTCCGGAAGCCTGTTGCTGAAGTACTGGAGGACGGTATAGCCCCATCTAGGGCTATAAAATGGAAGTGCAGCAACCAGGAAGTAAACATTCTCAAGACTCTTAGGCATGGCATGCTGCTGGACTCTAGCAGCTTCTTGAACCAGGTGAGGGGCGTGACACCTCCTGTGAGCTGTAAGCAAATTACTGTCTTTGAGATTATTCTATAAGTGGGTGCATACTTTAAGCAGTAAAGTATGTACAGTGGGGGAAATAAGTATTTGATCCCTTGCTGATTTTGTAAGTTTGCCCACTGACAAAGACATGAGCAGCCCATAATTGAAGGGTAGGTTATTGGTAACAGTGAGAGATAGCACATCACAAATTAAATCCGGAAAATCACATTGTGGAAAGTATATGAATTTATTTGCATTCTGCAGAGGGAAATAAGTATTTGATCCCCCACCAACCAGTAAGAGATCTGGTCCCTACAGACCAGGTAGATGCTCCAAATCAACTCGTTACCTGCATGACAGACAGCTGTCGGCAATGGTCACCTGTATGAAAGACACCTGTCCACAGACTCAGTGAATCAGTCAGACTCTAACCTCTACAAAATGGCCAAGAGCAAGGAGCTGTCTAAGGATGTCAGGGACAAGATCATACACCTGCACAAGGCTGGAATGGGCTACAAAACCATCAGTAAGACGCTGGGCGAGAAGGAGACAACTGTTGGTGCCATAGTAAGAAAATGGAAGAAGTACAAAATGACTGTCAATCGACAAAGATCTGGGGCTCCACGCAAAATCTCACCTCGTGGGGTATCCTTGATCATGAGGAAGGTTAGAAATCAGCCTACAACTACAAGGGGGGAACTTGTCAATGATCTCAAGGCAGCTGGGACCACTGTCACCACGAAAACCATTGGTAACACATTACGACATAACGGATTGCAATCCTGCAGTGCCCGCAAGGTCCCCCTGCTCCGGAAGGCACATGTGACGGCCCGTCTGAAGTTTGCCAGTGAACACCTGGATGATGCCGAGAGTGATTGGGAGAAGGTGCTGTGGTCAGATGAGACAAAAATTGAGCTCTTTGGCATGAACTCAACTCGCCGTGTTTGGAGGAAGAGAAATGCTGCCTATGACCCAAAGAACACCGTCCCCACTGTCAAGCATGGAGGTGGAAATGTTATGTTTTGGGGGTGTTTCTCTGCTAAGGGCACAGGACTACTTCACCGCATCAATGGGAGAATGGATGGGGCCATGTACCGTACAATTCTGAGTGACAACCTCCTTCCCTCCGCCAGGGCCTTAAAAATGGGTCGTGGCTGGGTCTTCCAGCACGACAATGACCCAAAACATACAGCCAAGGCAACAAAGGAGTGGCTCAGGAAGAAGCACATTAGGGTCATGGAGTGGCCTAGCCAGTCACCAGACCTTAATCCCATTGAAAACTTATGGAGGGAGCTGAAGCTGCGAGTTGCCAAGCGACAGCCCAGAACTCTTAATGATTTAGAGATGATCTGCAAAGAGGAGTGGACCAAAATTCCTCCTGACATGTGTGCAAACCTCATCATCAACTACAGAAGACGTCTGACCGCTGTGCTTGCCAACAAGGGTTTTGCCACCAAGTATTAGGTCTTGTTTGCCAGAGGGATTAAATACTTATTTCCCTCTGCAGAATGCAAATAAATTCATATACTTTCCACAATGTGATTTTCCGGATTTAATTTGTGATGTGCTATCTCTCACTGTTACCAATAACCTACCCTTCAATTATGGGCTGCTCATGTCTTTGTCAGTGGGCAAACTTACAAAATCAGCAAGGGATCAAATACTTATTTCCCCCACTGTACCTACTTTAGAGTACTTTAATCATTCACAAATGGATGTGGCCATATACACATATGAATGACTCAATACAGAATATCAACTAGATAGAAAATGCATGCCATGATATGATGGTACATGCTTTGCAGTGGGCATGGACAGGGGTAGAGTTTGAGTGGAGCATGGGTGGAGCCCACAAGTACACACCCAGATTATAAAATACTATAATTTGCATGTGTACATCACAAACACTAGCACAAACATTAACATCTATCCTACCCCCCTGTTTACTAAAGCTTAGCTCAAGTTATCTGCAGCAGGGCCCGTTTTATTTCTATGGGCCCTGCTGCAGATAACTTGAGCTAAGCTTTAGTAAACAACCCCGCTAGTATTTTGTAAAGTAGGTGTTTACTTTTCATTATAAAATAGGATTTTACAAAGTTGGTGCTTAATTGTCTTTTTAAAATAACACCTAACTAGGCACCTTCTTAACCTCTCATCCCAGGCATCCTTTTATCCAGGTTTATTAAACATTTGATATACCGTCCATCGGTTAACAGTTATCCTGAGTGTGTACAGTGCAGTGTCCATTTGGGCCACAAGCCACATACCGAGCATGATGAGGGTTGCAGTCTTAGCCACCACAGTATTATGAGAAATAGTGAATTTTTTAAAACTTTTAAATTTAGAGAACAAAAGACCCTGATTGAGATAGATGAGATTATGCCATAAAGATGATGCAACTACTTAATAAAATGGCTGAGTGTATAAACTCAAAGCTTAATTGATGAAAAGTGATTGGAAAGATGATTGAAGTGGACATGAAAGCCTACAGAGTATAAGAAGATGGAACAGAAAGAGGAGCACTTTTGTCTGACATATTTTATATACCAAAGTTAGAATTTTATAAGGAATTCTAGCAGAAATCAGTAACCAGCGTTCCTGTTTCAATAGAGGTGAAGCATGATCCCAACAACGAGCTCCTATGATCAATTTATCAGTGGTGTTCTGTATGAATAGTGCATTGCAGTAGTCCTAAAATAAGAGAGTAGAGTATCTTCCTTAGAGCTTGTTAATCAAAAAATGATTGCACTGAGCGTATCTACCATAATTTAAAATTATCTTCCACATGTCATTCTTTTACCTAAAGCTACAGTCTGGCCATTAGTGTCAGATGTACAAGGGTATTTCTTTCACTGTATTTCAATAAGAAAAAAAATCTTAAGACATCTGGCCTATATGTTTAACTTTGTTAGATTTATTGTAAAAAGAAAAATTATTAAACTAGAGATATAAGTCATGAAATGGTACAAGTTATTAATCTCAGAAAAAAAATCTGGAAATATTAAATAGGAGTGGCTTCCATATTCATGAAAACATCTGGGTAGATTTGATTAGTAATATCTCTTAGATGTGCAAAGTGGCAGAAACTTCAGCAAATGGGGCTTCATATCCAACAACACATTAAAACTTCAAAATTCCATAGGTATCATGTGTCTTTAGCCAAGAAACCCCCATCTGCAAAAGGTTTTTGCAAGTTTGGGCCATTGCAATGGTGATTTTTTTTGTGCATAGTGGCTCATTAGTTATAAATTTGTTGAAAACCAAAACGTAAAAAAAGCTTTGCAAACTAGTTTTCACAAGAAAGATTACTACACTTCAGGTACGATGTGGCTCTGTTTTCTGACTTTTCCTTACAAAATTTCTACTCAACTCATTTGTGGGGGTAGCAAACTTTTGCATTAAAATGGTTAAAACCACTGTGAAATACTTTGGAGGTTCTATGCATGTTTTAGGAACATAACCAAGCTTTAGGGATTCAATAATGTAAAACCTGCTCTGAGCACAAATTCCGAATGCTGTGTCCTGCGCTCATTGGCAACCTTTGAAAGACGAATGCTGAGGATTTCCATCTAGGTGCATCCCTGCCACTCACATTCTTAACAGCTGTCCACCTGAAGGCAACAGCACAGCTATATTAAATCAAAAAGAAAATGGTGAAGGTAAAGGCGAATAAAAAGTGAGCTATTTTACAGAGGAAACTGAATGATAGCCTTGTGTAAAAGACTCCTTTGGGAATTAAACACAGTGCCTGTCTCCATAATTTGATTTTTCCCCACTCTGTGTGTGTGTTTAGCTCTGTGCAAAATAGCCAAAGTGCAAACATGTCTGCAATAGCCCTGAAAATTAACAGGTTGAGGTAATTGCATTAGTATACGTGATAAAAAAGAGTGAAACTATGTAAGAAATGCTGATTGGCAGTACTTTGCTTTAAAGAGATTATTTTCTAATACCTGAGCATGCCCAGAGGAGCAGCTGTGAAAGAGAACCTCTTTACTTCAGGGTTAGTGCAGGGAGCTCATTAGCACAGGCACAACCCTCAACTAAACAGCCTTGTTTGCATATTGAAGCAAATAGAATGGGAAGGTGTTAAAAAAGGAAGAATTGCAGCCACCGTTCCTGACTGACATGTCTATCTGGGCTTTTGTGTTTACAAGAGAATAACGAAGCTGCCCCAAAGCCCCTACTGGGCTTGATTATTATGCGGAGGCTTCTTAGATTATGTATAATTGATATCCATTTTCCCTCCAGCTAACCAATGGCAGCTCTCAGGAGTGATGCTAATTCTCCTGCATCTTGCCGTGCAGGCAAACACTGAAAATTGGTATCTTTCTCCAAGCTTATTAATTTTTAATGACCAAACAAGTGACATTTACATTTTTTTTCAGAAGCACAACCAGCTAGACTGAGGATGTGGGTTTACTGCATAATAATAATCATTGAATCAAATAGAGGAAATAGGTTTAAATTAGGATACAACCATTGAAAGAAAATACAGAATATATAATTAGGGGTTTTTCCTGGTTTAAACAAAACAAACAGAGAATGTCAATATGCAGGACTGAGTATTAGCAGCATATTTTCTGCTGTTTTTTAAACAGCTTTTGTGGATGGATTCTATAACCAGTAAAGGTATTACTATGTATATTGGTCTGTTTTTAATTTCTATGGTACTGATTTTATTTTCTTCTTATCTCTATTGTCCTGTCTCTTATCAGTTGCAACTGGTGGAGCCCATCCCTTTCAGCGTCACTTCCTGTTTCTCTTCCACATCTGATGATAATGTCTGCCTCCCTTTGCTGTTTTCACAATTAAGGTTAAGGATCCCTCCTCTCTCCCTCTTTCCCAGCAAGAGTACTAGGTGTGCTGCTTGAGAAGAATATTTTATAGCACATACAATCATCTGATTATTTTGAAAGATTAAACAGATATGGCACCTATTGAGGGATTCTGTGAGTGCCTTCATTGATATCACACTTAGATTATTGTATTTATGTTGGTATTGTATTTATTACGTATGTTGATTGTAGAGATTCTACTACTACTACTACTTATTATTTCTATAGCACTACTAGATGTACGCAGCGCTGTACACTTGAACATGAAGAGACAGTCCCTGCCCGACAGAGCTTACAATCTAATTAGGACAGACAAACAGGACAAATAAGTGGATGTATAGAGGGAAATTGTAACGAGCAATTATGAGAGAAGTGCAAGGTTCATGATGGTACGTTCTTTACCCAAAAGCCCTTTTACTAAGCTGTGCCAAAACGCAGATCTGCATCAAGTCCATTTACTGAGTTCATTTATTTGTATGTTAAGGACTTATTAAGAGGTTAAAGAATTGTGATATAATGACCTGTTAATAAAACATTTTTACTCAGCTTTTGCATTGAAATCAAATCAGTCCTCCCCCTTTTTTTTCTTTTTTATTCTGGTTCCTTGCGCTGGGGGAGGTTTTTTTTTTCATTACCTACAATTTAACGAACATATCAGGCTAATGTAATAAACTGTGGTAAGCACAGTACAGTAGGTTACTTCTCTGTTAATTTAGAACATTTTTGTGCACTAAAATAAGTTCTAATGTAGCAAGGGTTTTAACACACACAAAAAAAATCTGTGCAAACATGAACTACTGTTAAGTCGGGTTATTTTGCCACATCGGGTTATTTTAGCAAAGGATCCCATTTTATGCAATGAGACTCTGTGTTAAAGTAACCCAGTTTAACAGCCTATGTTGATAACTTCCCCCCTTAGGGACCCTTTTACTAAGTTGTAGTAAAAGGGGCCCTGTGTTAGTGGCGGTGGCCATTTTTGCTTTGCGCTGAGGCCCTTTTTACCACAGCGGATAAAAAGCCTGAAAAAAAGAAATGGCCATGTGGTAAGTTTGGACTTACCATGCGGCAATTTTGGGGGGAGCACTTACTGCCACCTATTCTAACTTGGCAGTAACCAAGGCAGCACACAACAGTAAATCAAATTTAAACAGAAATTCAAGGTTTGACTGCACCATTCTCCTCCACCGCTAACTCCAGACCCCGTTCCTTTTATCTTGCTAAACCATATGCCTGGAATAGATTTCCTGAGCCCGGTACATCAAGCTCCATCTCTGGCCGTCTTCAAATCTAAGCTAAAAACCCACCTTTTGATGCTGCTTTTAACTCCTAACCCTTATTCACTTGTTCAGAACCCTTATTTTATCATCCTCACTTTAATATTCCCTTATCTCGTTTGTCCTGTTTGTCTGTCCTAATTAGATTGGAAGCTCTTTCGAGCAGGGACTGCTAAAGTTACACTATTTGTGTTCACCATGTGGCAATGGCCTAAAAAGCAATATTGGAGAATAAAACAGAGACTATAATAATGTTCCTGCATCGATCCATGCCTGCTAGAGACTATGTGAATATTCTGTGCAGCTCCAGTCACTCCTAAAAAGAAAAAAAAGACATAGCAAAACTAGAAACATTACAGAGAAGGTCTACAAAAATGGGAAAGGGGATGGTACAGCTCCCTTATGTTGAAAGGTTAAATAGCTTATGGCCCCATGATCAGAGCCCCCGAGCGTGTCAAACAACGCGCTCGCAAGCTCTGGGCCCAGCCAAAATGTCAGGTCTGGCTGCATGGCAGAAATTCAAGCATGTAATGAAATGAAGAAAATGAGGGATGATTAAGTGACTCGTCCAGGATCACAAGAAACATTAGTAGGATTTGAACCCTAACTTCCCCATTTGGCTCCACTAAAATGGCTATCATAGTGGATATCAAGGTACTCTTCCTGTAGCTGGAGAAGTGCAGATGTTATCAGTGGTGTATCTTCATCTTTTCTTTAGCATATCAAGGTGATCCTCCCATGGTTTGGAAAGCACAGATGTTATCAGTTGTGGTAACATTTGTGAGCTTTATTTTTGGTAGTCTAAACCCAAATGGTAGTACTATGAGACTGCCTGTAGGGCTTGAGTGGTAACATTTTGAACCCAAGTAGTTATGGGGCAGAAATATCTGGGCATTGTTCCTGCCTCCCTCTCCCTCCACTATCAATCCCACCACCACCACAAGATTGAGGGGTACGAGGGTACATTTTGTGAGGGACAAGTCCAGCGGGGGAATGTATTGGTTACTAGGGAGAATTGGAGGCAGGGGGCAGGAAAGATGTTACTTGATGGCGGGACTGGAAACAGGGAGTATTTTCCCAGATATAGGCCCCTTTAAAAGAAAATGGGCTTGACTTAAGACCTACTATCTTTGCATTGCTGTGGCCAGAAATGTGCATTATTCACAGCTGCAGCAACACAAATTCACATTTAGGTGGCTATTCAATAACATCTTTGCCAAAATAGAAGAGCCTGCTCCTTGTGGTTAGTT